>NC_054539.1:34881926-35210929 GCF_017654505.1 Polyodon spathula
ACTTCTTAGTAAAATACGTACTTAATAAGTTGTTTATTAATGATTGTTTGAGTAATTCTGATTTTGCTTAAGCGTGGAGATAAAGTAACTTCTTAGTAAAACTACGTACTAAGAACCAGCACGAATACTTATTGTCTTGCCCCGATCATAAGAGGGTTTGATAAGGGAAAGAGACCCAGGTTAATGGATGAATTGTTTGACTGCAAAAGAATGGCCAACCTTTGGACTGAAACAGTAACACAAATATACAAAGGAACAATGAAAAAGTTTGTGTTGGATTATATTGATATACACAGAGCTTTTTGTTTTTCTAAGGGTTAACTAGAAAAGAAAGTGCAGAGAGGGAGAGAGAGAGATAATGTAGAGATTGCTGCTACATTGACTGCTTGAAAAAACACTTAGGAAGAAAACAAATGTTTCTGGAGATCAATAAATCTGAAACTAAGTAAATCAACCTTGAAATATTTTATTAAAAATATTTTCATGAAGCAAGTTAAGTGTTTGTTTGTTTGTTTGTGAATTTTATGTTTAAGACACGGGTTTTTATGAATCACCTATGAATACATATTTGAAACCACAGATCACATGAGAATGAAATAGGAATGTTGGCACAAGGGATTTTACAGTGCAGTATAGGACTGTAGGCTTGGTGGATAGTGGTACTGGATAATCAGCAGTACTGATTATGGAAAGTTTTTAGAAACTTATTTTTCAAGAATTAACAGATTTATTTAGAAACTTATTTTTCAAGAATTAACAGATTTATTTGTAAATTCTTGAAAATGCATGGCGTGATATTAATCAAACTGACACGTTTTTGAAAAGGGTTTTATAACTTGATTTAAAAAACAATAAAAACAGAGAAAGGAATCTGTTTGCTACAGGCAGATAAACTAACACAGAGAGACTAAATAACTTACCTAATAGGCTACTGTTTTATCAGCTGCAAGAGGGTGGGTTATTGAATTGAAAATTGAATAAGCCAATACCAATAACTTTTTTTTTTTTTTACAATATACAAGATATCACTGAGGGATAATGTATACTAAATGGACCAGCAACTAAGTGTAAAATCTTTGGTTGACATTAGGCTGTCTGTGTTAGTATACTATCACCCTACAGGGGTTTCTTTGTCAATTATAAGCACAAATCGAAGTAGTGCACAATTAGCATAGGACTAAGCCCCTACCTAAAGGGTTACAATTTCAAATTGGGGAACAAATGTTGCTTATGAAAAAAAAAAAACAAAAAAATGGGGGATGGCTAGGGTGCCAATTGGGAAAGTTCCATATGAAACTATGGACAAACTTGTGCAAATCAATAAAGATTGTATAAAAGATATTAACTTGAAGTTTTTTTTCGATTCTGGGTGATGTGCTCAAATAGCTGTTTTGTGATAAGACAAAAATAAAAAGACTTTGCACTTAAACACCAGTAGAGATCTTGTAAATAAATAAGCTTACAAAGGCTTAAACAGATCACTGGATTTAAGAAGCGAGTATTATATTTCTCTGTTACAAACTGCTTTAATAGCCTATACATTCCCAGATGAAATAAAGAAAATTCAAGGAGAGAATAACCCCATTGAAGGTTTAAATGAAATCAGATGTTATCAAAAGAATTAATATTGCACTTGATTTTTCTTCTAGGTTTGGAAAAGAAATAATTCTGATGGAGATTCAAGCATTGGGACACAGGTGGAGACAACGGTGAAACAACTGATCGTACAGCAGGGGCTGTGAATGGGACGAGACCATTGAAAACTGCTGTGCTACTGAAGAATATTGTCAGCTATACTGGACATTCATTTTCAAAAGAACGTGACATTTGAATGATTCAGTGTTGTATATGTCTAAAATGAATGAAGGGAAATTCATGTTAACATTATTTGTAATAGGTTAGCAGTAGAAGTGTTGTGCAAAATGATTATATTTGTGGGGGTATTGTATAGAGAATATCACAAGATATAATTAAGGTTTTTTATAACTATGAGAAAAGAAACACTTACCTACTAATGTGTTACATATAGATAGTTAAGCATTCACACGCTATTTTAGTACTTGTTCAATGTATAGTGATCATTTTTCAAATCATAGTTTTAGTTTGTAATCAATCTTACGTGCATTTTAAGATTGAGATGGTCGAGCTAGAATATTGGATTCTAGAATGATGGAATTTTACATATGCAAGTTAAAAATAACAATGATTCACCTAAATTTGTAAGGTCAGAGCAACATACCAATATCCAGAATTGGCTTCAAAAGAGAAATAGGTAGTACAATAAAAGATTACAAAGAGGCGAAAGCAAGGTAGATACCTACACATAATGGAGAGACTTAGAATGAAGGAACATGCTTCACTATAATATATTATACAAACACGTTACTTGATGTGACTACTCCGAACCAGAGAAGAGGACATCTGAGGGCTCGGGATCACGTGAGCAACATGGTTGTAGCGGGTCACCCCCCTCCATCTTATATTCTAAAAGTAGGGTATGTTGGAAAACATGGATTGAGAATTGATTAGGGGTTTGCTAAGCATGTGGACTAGCAGAGCTATACTGGTGTTCTTTTCTGAAAAGAGACTAATATTGCAGATAGCAGACTGTTTGGTTCAAATTGCATGTACTGCTAACCACTGATAGAGACGATGCGTCTACAAACTGCCCAACAATGACTGCAAGCTAACGAGATAACAATGCTGTGGACTAGAAGGGAACAGGCTCTAGACTTCAGAGAGATCAAAAGAGATAATCCCACTGGCATCAATGGGGGTCGCAAGGAGACAACAAAAGGCAGATGTATGGACCTTTTGTCTCCAGGAGTGTGAAGAAAGTTCAGAGGTTGTCACACTAGACACACACACAGACACACTCACACAATAAATTAAATTACCTTGACCATTGGTTAATGTCAGAGAAAGGGGAGGTGGACCATCTATACAGAAGGGTATTTAATGTCACGCAAACATTGTAATTTTGAGTTCTGTATGTCCTGTACCTGGGACCAGACTCCCTGCATATTTCAATAAACCTGGCAACCGATTGAAGAAAAGGACTCTGTGCATTTTCTTGAATCTACTTACTCACCATCTATTTTTTAAGTACTTCACATAGTATTCAAGATACATACAAATATTAATTATTTTTCAAATGGTAAAAAGATACTTTATTAACTTTTCTAATGTGAGTCTTTTAGTGATAGATCAGGATCAAAGATGACCCCAAACTCTTAACCCATATATTAAATCAAGTGCAAAATATGCCCACATTATTTTCTGACAGGAATAAAACCACGTTCTTATTAAAATGTTTGACCAAATAGGAATATGACAGCTGCAGAGGACAATGGCACCTGAAAGGGGTCAAGCACAATCACACAGAAAATTAATGCAGGCAATGAGCAAGCTGTGTCGACTGGAATAGAACAACATGTGAGAGACTTGCTTACCTAACTCATGTATTTGGAACTCCAGCTCCTTGTTCCGCAGGCATTGTCTCTCAAGCTGTAGCTTCAGCTCCTGAATCTGAACCTCCATGGCTGGGTTAAAACACTGCATAGAATTCAATCAAGATATATACAAATATTAACTATGTTAACATTATTAATGAAAACTATTAAAGTACCTGTGCAGCAACCTAGGGTGTCTATTTTACTTGTCAGGTCTGCTGTACCTTACATTTGGCCTTCAACTTACTTATACTATCGAGTTCTGCTATAGTGTTATCAAAGTGTTGCAGCCAGGGAATTTTAATGTACATGTCTTTACATAGATCTCTGTTTAAGAATGTTTGGATTAATATGTTAGCTATATCACTCCAGTCTCTTGATTTGAAAAAGTATAGAGAATGTGTAAAGGGCAGTGTTGTGTGATGCACTGCTGTTAAATTATATTAAAAAAAACAAGCAAAGAACCATAAATACAAGAACATTTTAATTAAAGAATTATGTAAAACAGCTCCATTTACAATTACAGTGTAAAATACAATCTGTACAGACTAAAAATCACCACATAACAGGTGGCTTCGGAATTGTTACCGAAATTGGTGAAATTTAGTCCCATGTGAACTGTCCATTTCTTTCTATCCCAGATAATTCTCAGAAATGCTCTGATTTTTTTTTACTTTACATCGGGACCTGAAATCGACTGTGTCAGCGTTATGTTAGAATTGATACAGTATTTCCGGGGTACTCAAAGCAAAACCAAACTTTACAATAAACCATAATATAATAGGTCTGTCCCAAGATTCTACAGTTAAGTAAAATGCAATGATTGGGCATAACCAAATTGGGGTTCAGGCGGAAAATACAAAACATAACTGGCAACTATTCAAAAATGGATGTTGAACGGTGCATTTGAAGATGTTGTAACGACCCTGGGTCTGCTGTAACTGCGTTCAGGAAGGTTCTGTAACCCAGGGTTAACAGTTCAATGTAGCACGTGTTTGGGGACCTCAAAGATGGGAGAATTACCATCAATCAGAGGCTTGGTTTGCAGCGTGAGTGGTACCACGTTGCAACATTGTTGGGAAAAACCAAGGGATGAGATATTACAACCATGAGGGGATTGACAGCTAGAAGCTGTGTCTGCTTGAGATTGGTGGCTTGTGCACCGGGAGCATATCCTGGACGCAGAAATAAGTAACGGGCTGCTGCTGCTTCTGGGCTGCTGAGACAGGGAGACAAGCTGGAGTGAAAGAAAGAGCATAGAAGAGAAGTGATGGGCTACAAGAGACAGAAACCAGATTGCACTTAGTGGCTGTAGCACACAGCCGAAACAGTGTGTTTTCAAACTTGCTTTTATTTTATTTATTATTTTGTCACAGTCTGAGTAGCACTATGCTGCTCATCTGTATTTATATAACTGGTTGGTAAAGCAGCATGCTTAACCTGTCCAGTGTAGAGTCCCGGCTTAATAAACCGCTGAATTCTAGAACCTGAAAAAAACTGGTTTGAGTCTGCTTTCATTTCTATGCAACACTCAAGGGACAAAATGGTTATTCTAGCCTTTGGAAAAGAAGCTACAACCAAACTAGTTATTTACACCCAGCTCAATGTTTACAAATCATGCACAAAAGCGCCTTCTGTGGCCACAACATCACATTTCATTTAGAATTTACTGACTTTTTTTGATGAAAACTAATTTGCGGCTGGGAGTATACTATACATCCTCCATTTTTGACCAACTCTGAGGACACCTGATATTAGTCCTGTACAAATCATACTTAAAATGTGAGGGCAGCTGTCACGGGTGGCTTGAGTGGTGCATGTGGGTGGTGATGTCAGGTTCAGTAAGCAGCAGTAAACACAGATGATACAGGGTGAAACTGAGGCACTATAGCTGTGCTCAGTGAGTTTATTAAACAAACAAATAAAAGATTTAAGCAAAAACAGCACACGGCATTTTAGGACAAAATAAACAGTAGATGAACAGATAAACACAGTGAATCAAAAACAAACACATATTGTGCTGTTCCTTCCAGCACAAAATAGCAATTGTCATTAATTATTTTACTTTATTTTACTTTCTTTCTCACTCCCATTCTCTACTTTCCGAACGCCCAACACCGAGTGAAACGCTGCATCTTTTATGCAGGTGTACCGAGACTCGATTACTGATCAATCTTTCAATTTGGAATCTCGGTACATCTGCATATGAACTAATAAGTGCACATAATAGCATAATCTGCATGTGAAGTGATTATGCTATTATGTCTAAATATGTTTATATATTTGAAATCACTCGTGCTACACAGACCCATTTATATCCCGTGCACCAATACCTATACACCAACATTAACACACCACATCCAACATATAACACAAAATACACACAGGGCGGGGCACATTGCACTCCCCCTTTGTGTGCAGCACACATGGCCTGAAAACAAAATCCCAAAAAAGCTTTGCTTAAAGTCAGGAGCCAAGAACAGGGACTTCAAGGGGTTCATGGATGGCAAATGTTGCCAATAGTCAGTCTGATACTGGCAATGCTATCAGTAGATATGCTAACAGAGGGGTGAGTTCTTCCTCCCGCTGTACCACTGGTAGCGGAAATGCTGCTGGTGGTAATGCTGTCAGCAGATGTGCTGACAGTGTGGTGGCACACTCCAGCAGCAGAAAGGTTGCCAACAGCAAGGATCCTCCAAACTCAGCAAATCCCCAGAGCTCAGCAGCAAACTACCTCCAGGGCAAGCATCCATGGGCAGTGTAGATGCGATCGGCAAATAGCCCTCCCATTGCGATGGATGCGGGAATAGTAGTCCGTCTCCCTCGGGCGGTGGAGGCAGAGGCAGCTCCTGCTGCTCTCCCTCTGGTGGCAGAGGCAGAGGCAGCCCCTGCTGCTCTCCCTCTGGTGGCAGAGGCGGTGGCAGCTCCTGCTCTGCCCTTCCGGAAGCTGGACGCTTGTGTTCCCCCTTACGGGCATTGGATGCTCATTCTCCCCCTTCTGGGTGCTGGGCGCTGGACACTTGTGCTCCCCCTTTTGGGCACTGGACGCTTGTCCTCCTACCTTCTGGGTGCTGGATCCTCATTCTCCCCCTTCTGGGTGTTGGGCACTGGATGCTCATGCTCCCCCCTTCTCCTGACCTAACTCCTCCGGAGGCACTGTATCCTATAATGACGCCATATGTCACGGATGGCTTGAGTGGTGCATGTGGGTGGTGATGTCAGGTTCAGTAAGCAGCAATAAAACACAGATGATACAGGGTGAAATTGAGGCACTATAGCTCCGCTCAGTGAGTTTATTAAACAAACAAATAAAAGATTTAAACAAAAACAGCACACAGCACTTTAGGCCAAAATAGACAAACAAAAACAGACTAACACTAAACAAACAGTGGACGAACAGACAAACAAACACGGCGAGTCAAAAACAAACAAGTATCGTGCTGGTCCATCCAGCATGAAATAGTAATTGTTATTTGTTTTTTACCTTTATTTTCCTCTCCTCTCTCCCATTCTCTACTCACTTAATACCCAACCCCGCATGAGTGAAACACTGCAGATTTTATGCAGGTGTACCGAAACTTGATTGCTATTAAATCAGTAAATTTGGAATCTCGGTACATCTGCACGTGAACTAATTTGTGCACTTCCTGTGCTTCATACAAATACCTCTTTTAATCTGCATGTGAAGTGATTGTGCCATCCTCGTGTCTAAATCCAATTATATATTTTAAATTGCTTGTGCTATTGTGGCAAAGTGGCTGCTGATAGTGAACAGGTGTATATCAGGTGCTGAGCTGGTGCAATAATCCAAAGAATCCAACAGACAAAGTACAGGTGAAATGGTTTGTTTATTATTTGTTTACCACCAAGGATCTGATGACCAGACAGTAAATAATAACAAACTTACAATACACAACCATATGTATTGCGCAGTATTGAAAAAGGTTTACAGTCCCTTAAATAATATGCATAGTACTTAAACACACACAATTTAATACACACACGATCACCAGTCCAAAGTAAGTGCTCTCAGTGCTTGTGGTGCAGTACAATATAATACGTGCTTTATTTGTGAACGACAGTGATCACAATGTTAATCGTGACTGAAGTGCGGTGTTGATCCGGTTTGTGCTGGCCCTTGGCAACAGCTCAGGATTTGTGTTTAGTCATCTAGTGCTATAATCAGAAAACACAGGCAGTTACTAAACAGACACGGACAAACAAACAAAAAACACTCACAAATATTTCCAATATGCTTTCTCTGCATCTCTCACAGTCTTTCCAGTTTCTAACCAAAAACCAAGCAAAGGAAAAGATTAGTGTTTCTCTGGTCCCTCTTATGCTATCCCGCATGACCCCTTGGTAAACGATTCCAGCTGCGTCTATTGCTTGCAGCTGCTACCTCATTTACCTTCCAGGTCAATACGTTCCTGCAACAGAGTCTCGCTTCCATCCAGGCTGACCAACTTCAACTGTCAGGCCAGCCCATCCAGAGAATTCTCCTTTCACTATTTAGCACCCTCACAGGTCGAGAGGGAGATATACAACCAGAACTCATTGTATTTATGTCAGTTATACAGACCCATTTATACCCCATGCACCAATACCTATACACCAACATTAACACACCACACGCAACATATAACACAAAATAAACATAGGGCGAGGAACATTGCCACAGCAGCCCATTTTGCTGTTTGCAGTCCAAAGGAAAGAATTCAGAAAGGCTTCTGCACAAGTAGAATGATAAGGAGAAACAGTCCTTTTTGGTTAGCCTCCCGAATCTATTGTATGCAAGAGACAATGCCAAGCACCCTTTGGAAACCCCAGGGAAGACTGTTAACTTTGCACAGCCATGCTTTTACCTGGTGAGCCACTCGGGGACCCAGAAGAGCTCCTTAACAGTTTTGTTAGACTTCAGCGGAACTATTGTGATGATAAGACACTGATGACCCTAATTTTAAGTAGGCACTAGATACTTGATTAAAACCTTTCAGAGTCAGTGTTAAATGTTAAGAAAAGGTGGAATATTTATTTAACTGCAATAACAAATGTCTACATGACTGGCAAGATGGTTGTAAAATAACTATATCTATGGAAAATGCTGTATAACTCCAAAATTCAATCACACACACTTGCATTAGAAAATCTGCCCTTATTATACATTTGATGCTTTATGATGTCTCTAATCATTCTGAGAGGTTCTGAAGTCCAATATTGAATAAAAAATTATTTAAGCACATACCAGTGTCAAACAATGAGGATTCTCCTGTGACAGAGATCGAATGACGCTTGGTGTTAGATCTCCTTCCCGACCTGTAAGAGCACTAAAAAGAAGGAACAGAGTAACCTTAAGCAAATGGCAAGACAATTTATTCCGTAGGGTAGGTGGAAGTCGGCATTTAGGAAGAGGGCGAAGCTACGGCACCCAAGCTCACTGACCCGGACGGTAGACGGCGTAGCATCTGAGGATTGGCTCGTTAACCTAGGGGTCATGGGCAAGGGTATAAATAGGGGGCGTAGCTTCAGTTATTTGTTCCTTTGTAGGTGGTTAGCAACAACCTAGGAGCCAGTAATTTGTGAATAAATCGTGAGTGTTCTCAGTGTTAGTCTGTCTTGTAACACTGTTTGTTTGTGTTGTTTGTTTTTCAAAGAGTACTCGCACGATCCGAAGCTGTAGGCACAGGCCTGCATTAACCCGGACATGAACACTCACTTTTCACTTCAGAACTGTCTTTGCACCACAAGCACTTAATTCACGCACTGTAGGAACTGTGTTTGTGTCTGTGCTTGTGTTTTGTGTGGGTGAGGAAAGACAGGACTTTTGGTTGCGGGTCAAACCTGAGGGATTACAAACAGGCGTGATACATGCCGCTGTACCACTAACATCATTATTATTGTTTGCAGGTTTTGCCATAAGGCTCTGGACATTATAATCATTAATAAACACCCTTGCACCTGTAAATCATTCGTCTCTGTGATTAATCCACTCTGCACTGCACTCACCTGCATGTATCCACCACTTTGCCGCACAGACTCAAAGACAGATAGAGACAATTTAGTTTGATTTAATGTACTGTATTTTTGTTATTATTACTTTTAACTTGGATGAAGCCCATTAAGATATCCATCTCTGTTGACAATATGGCATTAAAGATAGTTACAGTAATATAGCAAATTGAAATAGTCAGAAACAACAACCAAAATATAAAAAATGTACATTATAAAAAGGTGACAAATGTCAATGTTAACAGAGAAATAACTACAGTACCCTGTATTTGATTCAAGCAATGGAACTACAAGTAGCTTAACCTTAAATCAACTGAAATGGAAAAATCTTAGTTTAAAAAAGGTTTAAAACATCTCTTCATAACAAAGAAATGTACCTGGTCATAGTTCAATCTGGAAACCATTTACACCATGCACTTCAAAAGAAGTAGCACAATAGTTTGTTGATGTCTCCAGACAGCCTGGGTTTATAGCAGAGAGGTTAATTGCCCCTAACGATAGTGTAAATAAGTAAATTAGGTTTTCTGTAAGTTATTTTGGCTGTGAAAACAGTTTTAACTAATCCATTTCTCTAAAGAAGGTTTGTTTATATTTGATAAAAACATTTGTTAATGAAAAGTACACAGAGTATGAATTATTTAGGACTGGGTTGCAAAAAGCAAACTATGTTTTGCACATGAAAGAGATTATTGCATATTTAACATTATTGAACTTGAATAATATTTTGCATGGAGATGTGAAGTTTAGAATAAACTTGAAATTGACAATGTACTTATTTTTATTGGATCATTTGTATGTTGATTGTGTTTATGAATGAGCCTGGCACTGTATTTTATGCATGTTATGTTTTAAAGTAGTAATATGTGTAACCTGATTATGATATACATGAAATGCAGTTTACTAAGATTATCATTTTTGATTGAGGTTTTTATAAATGCCTGTCAGTGTCTGGGGGATGATGATAACAAGCCATTGTATAGCTCTTATGTCACATTACAAACATCCAATGTTATGATAGTATGTTATCCCGGACAAATACATATATACATAACAGAGGTTTAGCAGCAATAAAGGTGTTTTGGAAGTTTAACTGTACTGCTGTGTGCCTAGATACCTAATTTATAGAAATTAAATGCAAAACCTGACCTTTGAATAATTCACAGATGGATGTTGGCTGTCATATTTTTTGCAAAAGCAAGTGGCCCAATGAATAATAAATAATTTAGAAAAACAATAAAACAAGTGATTTCAAAGTTTATAAGTATTATAGTGTTACATATAATATTAATTTCACTGGACGTTAATGTGAAGCTTTAATTTAATAACTACAAATTTAATGTTGATTGAATGTAATGAACTTAAATTTTGTAGATTTGGTTTGGAGTTAAACATTACAGATACTATGGTGCAGTCAATTAGTGATCTATAGTTCTTTTCTTTTTTGGTTGCTGGTTTTACTGTGTAGTGGAGTGAAGAGGGTTAATATGTAATGACCCTCAGGAAATGAATCAAGCTGACATTTAAGATTTGCTGATATTTAATATCTGCAGAAATTTTTTGAAGAATAGCTCAAGATTAACTTCCTTTAACTATTGAACAAATCTATAATTATAAGTTGTTTTTGTCTGTGGTTACAGAGTGACGTTGAGTTCATTTTGTGTGGACAAGGACATTACACTGGCAACTGGTAAGATTACTTTGGTAAATGTGACTTGAATTGTTTCTTACTTATCTGTAATTGCTGCCTGCTCAAATAAACAAGACGTCAAATTTACTTGACTGTCTCTGAAGCCTTTCTTATTCATAATATGTCACCATGGTTACGGGGCTGGGGAAGCCCAGCAATAAATGCAGCTGGTGCAGAGCATAGAAAGAGCTGTTCCAGGTTGGAGGTATTTAGTTGCTGGGTGCATGTTTTTATCTCACAGAGAGCTGGAAGGAAGGGGCAGGTTGCATTTTTGGTCTCCCTTATCTGGTATTGTTTTATCGTGCTCCTTGTGGTGTTGTTTCAAATAATTAACCCTTTGTGGTCCATTTATTCAGTGCCTGTCTGGCGCATCAGGTCCAATTTATTTTCACATGTGCTGTTTATTTTACACACACTGTTTAAAAGTAATTTTATTCATAGTAAAACAGGTTTAAAAGGCACTGCATATCAACAGGACACTCAGAACTGCATCTCCAGCCCTGCCCCACCCCTTGTTCGCTGTATTTATCACATACCTCTTCATAGTCGTGCATACTGATAAATCATCTCCTGATCACTCGATTTATCACCAACCCCCTCAATAATGCTGTCCAAGTCATTATTTTATTACTATAACATCTTAAAAAGCTTGGCAAATGTCCGTGATATTCTTTGAGCGCTGGATGCAGAAGCAGCTATCTTGTTTGTTTATGTCTGTGTTATGCTTGTGGTGAAGGCACAATTCATATTGCTCAGATTCACCTCCTTTTTTTTTGGCTTCTATCGGCCTCACTCAGCCATTGAAAGCTTTTCTCAGCTTTTTCCGGAGAAAAAAACGACCAGAGACCTATGCTTAACCTATGCTTAACCAGAAAGGAAAAATTGTAATGTCAAACCTGGTCCGACATAGGTCAGCAATGGGTTAATGCTTGTTGAATTCGGAGCAAAGAAAGGAGGTGAATAGGGTTCGGATCCTCCTGCAGTAAATTCAAACAACATTATTGTTATTTTCTCTATTATTTTTGTTTGTGGCTGAAGGGCGTATTATCATTTTAGTTTAGTTTTGTTTTCGGGACCAGACAGCCGTGAGCCACTGGCTTCTGTGTGTTTGTTTTATGTTGCTAGTTGCTGTTGTATTGACTAAATTTCCTTTGTATTGTTAACTGTGCACTGTGACAAGCAGGCTGTAATGGTGACGTCAGACCCGGAAGAAACACTCAGTACTGCCAAGTGAAATGTGAATTGCACTGTTGCGCAGTTTAAACAATAAACAGAAAATAAAAGTCTGAACAAATGAAAAATACTTTGTAAAATAAAACGGCACAGTAGCCAAAACCAACAGACAAACGGTGGACGAACAAACAAGTATTGTGCTGGTTGAAAGCCAGCACTTAGCAATTGTTAAAGCTTTAAATAATTCTCCTCTCTCGCTCACCCGTTCTCACGAACATACAACCATGAGTGAGTGAAAACATGCTGCTTTTATGCAGCTGTACCGAAACTTGACTGCTAATCAATCATTCAATTGGAGTCTAGCTACAACTGCATGTGAATTAATCTAGTGCAATTTCCTGCGCTCAAATATGATTACGTTTTACCTGCACATGAAGTGCTGTGCAATCCTTGTGCCTAAATACAAATATACATTTTAAACACTTGTTCGCATAACCCATATTACATCCTGTGTACCAACTACTCTACACCAACATTAACACACCACACGCAACATATAACACAGAAATACACACAGGGACAGGGCAACATGGCCTCAATGGCCAACTCCCTTCACTGGGACCATAGCTGAAAATGTTGTTAGCTCCCCTGCCAGTAGTGGCACGGCTGACAGCATGGTGGTCCACTCCCGCAGCAGAAAGGCTGCTGAGGAAGGTGGTCTACTAATCACTCCCCCCTTCTTCTCAGCCGGCAGCTCCCTCCTGTGGGACTCCAGCCACAGGCTTCGGCTGTGGACGCTGCCTGCTCTGCTTCGCCTGGGGTCGCTGAGGGCTCTGCTTCGCCTGGGGTCGCTGAGGGCTCTGCTTCGCCTGGGGTCGCTGCCGGCTTTGCTTCGCCTGGGGTCGCTGCCGGCTTTGCTTCGCCTGGGGTCGCTGCCGGCTTTGCTTCGCCTGGGGTCGCTGCCGGCTTTGTTTCGCCTGGGGTCGCTGCCGGCTTTGCTTCACCTGGGGTCGCTGCCGGCTCTGCTTTGCCTGGGGTCACTGCCGGTTTTGCTTTGCCTGGCATCGCTGCCAGCTCTGCTTCGCCTGGGGCCACTGCCGGCTCTGCCTTTCCTAGGGCCGCTGCCTGGCTTACGCCGCCTGGGGCCGCTGCCTGGCTTGCGCCACCTGGGCCCGCTGCTAGTCTTGCAGGACTACAGGAAGCACCTCGTCCAAGGGTTTTGCTGTTTTGCTGCCATGTTGCAGCGGCAAAACTAAATCACTTAGAATTACCATCTGTACCAGTACCCAAAGTCTGAAACATTCTTACATCAAATGTGAAAAATGTAAACACCTCTTATACACAATGAGATAAGTCGTCAAACTAAAGTAAATTCTTCTTCTTCCTCCTCCTCGTCTTCCATTTACTTTTTTAAGGGTGTGTAGTGACTTTTCAAACAGAAAAGCTAAGTAACTAGACATCTCTCAATCGTGACATTCCACATGTTGGTCAATGTCAAAATAAACCAGGGATCGCAAGCAGTTTGATATCCACAAAATTTATATAAAAAAATGTATTTATGTTTTAAAACAGCATATATCGCAGAAAAAATTAAATAAAAATTACGTTGTTTGAACTTGCACCATGAAGTCCTTGAAGAGCACACAGCCTTAGCCCGCTGCGCCACTTCGCAATTGTTGAAGTGTGTTCATTTTTTAAGCTTACATCCATGCCTGACCAGCTGAAAACCTGAAGGTTCTGCTCAATTCTAGAAATACTTTATTTCCTGTTTGAAAATATCTAGTTTCCTGTTTGGTAGATCTATAACAAAAACATTGTCAATGTAAAAAAACAAATTAGAAAAACGCAACAGCCACTTAAAGTGGTGATATCAAAGACAAAAGCCAGGAGGAGAAAGTTAGGAGAAGCAACTGGGGCAGCCTTGTCAAACAACAAGCAAATAGGCACAATTGGAAAGGTGCTTGGGCCCAACATTTGTTGCTTCTAACTTTGCTTCTTTTTTCATTGCTCCACTTTACATTGAAATGCTCATTCCCTTATCTGGTTTTTAACCAGAATAAAGATGCTGAGACACATATGTGCCAAGTAAAGTGCTCAACACAGACTGAAGTGTTCTTGGTTATCCTTACAAGCACTACTACAGAAAGAAAGACAGACAAGGAATGGGAGAGGTGTCATCACAGGTGCAGACAAGTATGCTTTGGGAAGATACATAGAAAACATGCAGGTAAGGCACAGGTAGATCAGGGCACACATGGACAGACATTTAGCCCATACATGCAAGAATATGTGAAAGAGGCAATATACATGAAGCAATATATATATATATATATATATATATATATATATATATATATATATATATATATATCTATATCACAACAATGAAGATCATGAACAAGACAAATAATGGCAATGTTTTCTCTTGGTTTCTTTATTCTTCTTATTCCATGTTTCTTACGATTTATTTTTTTTAACTGGTCACAGGTCATAACCCCAAAAATTAAACAGCTTAACTCCTTACGGGGACAAGATAGGGTCATGGTTACTATTGAACATACAGAGAACCAATGGGTTCCTATACAAGACCAACTTTTTTCTGTTGACCTATGACCTTCCTAGACCAAGATAATGGATCAAAAAATTACCTCTAAAAATATACAGCTCATAACTCCTGAAAGAGGGCAGAGAGGCCCATAGTTTGTATTGAGCACGTATAGGAACCATTGTATGCTCTTTAAAAATATGTCCTGGCCCATGACCTATGACCTTTCTAGAGCCAGGTATAGAATTTTGGCATTTTGACAAAAAAAGTAAATACATTTTTGAAAGCTTACAGAGTGTTTTGTTGTACTGATTACTATTGAACACTAATAGGAATCTGCCAATGGTCTGTCTGTCTGACCTTTGCCCTTTTCGTTACTGGTTAAACTGGACAACGAAACACTAATAGCTTAAATCTCCTTAAATACTGCAGATAGACTCATTTATTATTGAATATGTATAGGAAGACAACTAAGAGCTTTCTAAAAATGTCTTGGACTTTGATCTTTGACCTCTCGTTCATGGTCAAACTGGACAATAGACTATTTTAAGCTATCTCCATAAATGCTGCAGATAGGCTTATATGTACTATTGGACACTTATAGGAAACCAACTAAGAGCTTTCTAAAAATGTCTTGGACTTTGACCTTTGACATCTGGTTTAAGGTCAAATGGACAAATGACTGTTTTGACAACTTATAATTCCTTTAAAAAACTAGATTATGGTCTTTGAATTCATTTATACTACACTTTTAAAGCGACCAGTTGAATAGGCAACAACGTCAATGCTCGCGTTTTACAATGCAGACGAAGTTTCCCCAGAAACTTCCATTCTAGTTGTTTATTATTTATTATTATTATTATTATTATTATTATTATTATTATTATTATTATTATTATTATTTGCTTTGATTTTGTTTATTTTGTGAAATTACCAATCCTCTTTTTTCTGTATGTTTTTGTATGTATGTATTGCTGTGTTTGATTAGGCCTACTGATCTTAGTTGTATTTGTTTATTTTTTTTTTTAAATATAATTCTTTATACATGCCTTGGGCTTTCAGTTAGTGTAACTTATTCTGCCTTTTGCACTTTCTTTACAACAAAGTGCAACCCTACCACTGTTCACATAGATGGTATAGATGCAGGGAATAGTCATGTTTTATTTCTATTATTTGGGGATTTGAATTTGTTTGCACATTTATTTTACGTTTCTAATTGAGTTTGCACTTGATGTTTGTGTGGATTTATATTGCTTGATTTTCTTTTTTCAGGTCTTTTTATTACTTTCTTTTTCTATAGTATCACCTTTCCTGTGTCTGGTGTCCTCTATGCTTTTTGTAGTATGGTTGTAAGGGGTGGCGTAGTCACTGATTGCAAATTCAAAGATTATATTTAAGTTTCCCCTGCCCAAACTGCAGCAGACATGACACATTGTCAATGTTTTTTGTTGCAGATGTGACTTTTGAGCTAAAAAGGGAATGATCACAATTGGGGGGTGAAAAAAGAAGCCAAGTTAGAAGCAACAATTGTGTGAATGTTGGGCCCCAGCACCTTTCCAATTGTACCCATTTGCTTGATGCTTGACAAAGTTGCCTCAATTGCTTCTCCTAAACTGGGTTTTTGTGTTTGATATCGCCACTTTAAACGGCTGTTTTTCTACACTGAAAATGTTTTTGTTATAGATTACATATGCATATACAGAATTACATATGCATCAAGGGCTAATGTGCACAGAAACATTGCCCCTGCAAATCACATCTTAATTGCATGTTTATGTCATTGCGTGTGTTTTATAAATCCCATCCAAGAATTCAAACCCTCTGCGCCTGTTTTACAGTGGTAAAACATGCGCAATCCTTTTATAAATCTGTGTCTGTGCTTTATTATTTTCTTACATTTTGTGGATTTTTATTATTAAGTTTTGTGTTATTTTCACAGGTGGGATTGGGTGGTGATCAAGGCCTTCTGAGATCAGGGGAACTGCAGAAACAGCTGATCCAAATTTACCATGTATTGTCAGCAGCAAGCTACAAGCAGTGTGGGCATTTCCAAATTCTTCCTTGTACAGATTTGATCCAGAGGCTACTCTGATATGTAACTGCTGTAACCAGTAAACAGTCCCTGCCAGAGGGAGGTATGGGGGGGGGGGGGGTCAGAGCCTTTTAATAGGGCTTCGCCATTGGGAAAACTAGAATTCACTACTGTTCTGAGTCATACTTTGGTGGGGAGTTGTTTATACTCTAGGGGAAGTCCAGGTCTTGCCACAGGGTGTCTAAAGTAATTGGCATGAGACAATGGCTAATATGGCTGGGGTCTTGATACCCTGTGTCTTGGACAGGTGAAGTAGAGCCCACTGGGGGGTCAGTAGAGGGATGGATCCAAAAGCATCAGGAAATTCTCCAGACGACCTACCGAAGAGATGGTTGGAGAGGCAGCGCAGCAAAAGGGTAAGTTGCATAATAAAAGTCCATGACTTAGGACTGGCAGAGGGGCAGAGGGTTTACTTGAAGACCCATAGCATGAGGGGTCAGAACAAGATCCAGGATTTATGGAGCTCGGTCTAGTAAAGGTGGTTCGATCACCTATGGGACAGAGTGTGGTGAGCCTGTGGATGGAGTCGACCAGTACAGCATGTCAATCGAGGTGAGTTAGTACACCAGGATACAATTGTTTGATATTACTCCTCCGTGTCACCTTGATCTTGGTTTGTTCCCCTCAGTGTCTTGACCACAGCAAGGTAGCCATATGGCAGGGGCTCCATGACCCCATTATGGAATCTCTCAAGCAGGAAGAAGTGGAATAACCTCTTCCAAAAACTGGGCCTATCCTCCAGAGGACCAGTCGGAGTACTGCAGGTCAGCACTGCAGCCCACACCATCTACCCTGGTCAACAGTCAGTGCTGCAGACGAAGCTGATGGATGGAATGCAGGGGCTTTGAATCTCATGGGTACTTGCACCAACAGTTGGTCAACGCAAAAGGGGGGTGGTGGAATGTAGAATATGTCACCATGGTTATGGGCGGGGCAGAAAAAGAGCTGTTTCAGGCTGGAGGTGATTAGTTGCTGGGTGCGTGTTTCTGTCTCGCAGAGCGCTGGAAGGAAGGGTCAGGTTGTATTTTTGGTCTCCCTTATCTGGTATTGTGGTGTTTTAAATAATTAGTACTTAATAATTAGTGTTTGTTTTATGTTGCTGGTTGCTGATAGCCAGGCTTCTTGTATTGACTAAATTTTTTGTATATGCTACCCTTGGGGCAATATTGTTCGTAGACACGAGGTACATTTTCATTGTTATGCTGATAAAGTTAAATTATATTTATCGACACCTCATCTGAAAATAATCTGATTACCTGTCTTGCACAAAATCAGCTAAATAATATAAATCCTTCTGATTTTAGACTTTCTCCTCCTGAGTTAAAAGCTGAAATGTCGGTGTCATTAGGATGAAATGAAATGATGATGGCGCTTGCTTGCGCCTGTTTATTGTAAAATCAAAGGGTTGAACAAACAAACAGAAACAGGACACGGCACTGGTAGCTAAAATAAACAGACCAAGAAAAACAGACTAATACTAAACAAAAATACCGTGAGCAGATCGACAAACAAACACGGTGAGTTAAATAAACAAGTATAGTGCTGGTCCCACCAGCACGCAATAGCAATTGCAATTGTAGCTCTCCTACTCTTTCTCCCATTCTCCACTCACCGAACACCCAAGCGCGAGTCGGTGAAAACATGCTGCTTTTATGCAGCTGTACCGAGACTCAACTGCTAATCAATCATTCAATTGGAGTCTCGGTACAACTGCACGTGAATTAATAAAGTGCAATTCCCCGTGCTCACATATTATTACATTTTACTTGCACGTGAAGTGCTGTGCAATCCTCGTGCCTAAATACAAATATACATTTTAAACACTTGTGTTACACAGACCCGTTTATATCCCGTTGTCACAGAGACGGCCGAAGTGGGCGGTGTCAGAACCAGGAAATGAATACACAAAACAGGACGGATTAAATGAAATGATGATGGCACTTGCTTGCGCCGGTTTATTGAAAATAAAAGGGTTTAACAAACAAACAGAAACAGGACACGGCACTCTACGCCAAAATAAAAGAGACAAACAAAAACGGACTAACACTTAACAAAACGATGCACGGACAGACACGGTGAGTTGTATAAATTAACAAGTATCGTGCTGGTCCCACCAGCACGCAATAGCAATTGTAAATAATTTCTCCTTTCTCTCCCGTTCTCCACTCACCGAACACCCAACCCCGAGTGGGTGAAAACATGCTGTTTTTATGCAGCTGTACCAAGACTCGATTGTTAATCAACCATTCACCTGGAGTCTCGGTACAACTGCACGTGAATTAATAAAAGTGCAATTCCCCGTGCTCACATATTATTACTTTTTACTTACATGTGAAGTGCTGTGCAATCCTTGTGCCTAAATACAAATATACATTTTAAACACACGTGTTACACAGACCCATTTATATCCCGTGTACCAATGACTATACACCAACATTTAACAAACCACACGCAACATAACAGATAATATACACAGGGGCGGGCACTTTGTCATACCCGTGTACCAATGACTATACACCAACATTAAACACACAACACGCAACACATAACAGATAATATACACAGGGGCGGGCACTTTGTCACACTGGTGCATGCGTTTTATAACACCTAGTGTTGATTATTGCAATGCTCTTTCTGGTACATTTTATAGATTCATACAGTGAACTTGGTGTCCTTAATTCCCCCCCCCCCACACACACACACACAACCCCCTTATCCCTATCATCTTTGAAAAATATAGGCATACAAGCAGGATATCCATTTTTATTGCTCTGTTAAACTACCATTGCAGGAAGTAGTATTCTGTCAACAAAACACTGTTGTTCCATGCATTTACCATAGCTTGCTATGTTTTTTTTTTTTAAGATGACTTACAAAACATTGCTGGTCTTTACAATGCTTTACCATGATTTCACAATGCTTTATTACACTTTGATATGCTTTTACTATGGGCTGTTGTTGTGCAATTATTGTAATTTTAAACTGCAGCATGGAAGCAAGAATAGTAAAAATAATAATAAGAAATAAACATATCATACAGTATGTACTACAGCAGGGGTTTTCAAACTTTTTTTGAAACTGTACCCCTTCCGTCTGATGACATCACAGTTGCAATAAAAGGGAGAATAATCTCATTAACACATTTCTTTTTTTTTTCTCCCGTTTTTATTTAATAATATAATTTGTCACAACAGTTTGGGACTGACAAACAGCTGGGTTAGGACAGAATTCCAAACAGTCGGCTTAATTCTTAAAACTTTCAATTACATGCCTTTGGATGCACGGAATTAAAAAAGTATTTGGAAATCTCTTTGGAAACACCCATGTTTGCTTTCTATTCGGCTAAGTTAGTATAAATGCAAAATAGTGTTTACTGTAAATGCAGAAAGTGGAAATCAACTCAATCAAAATCATGCATGTGTACAGGATTAAAGTGAGGATGCGATAGTTTCACTTTGAGCTGCTAAACAAAAACGAAATATTTATGCATAGTGGTTTAGAGGTGATCTATAATATTGTTAAATGTATTCAAGATAATTATTTTCTTTTACTTGTACACTTCTGAGCTGTCCTGCATACTCTCTATGGTATTAGGCATACCCCTGGTCAAAAACTCCTGTACTACAGTATTGTGAAGTCAATAAAGCATACTATGGTCTAGCAGCAGTTTACTAACATAAAATATACATAATGGACCACAATAACTGAAATGTATCATGCAAGTAGTATTGTGAAGAGATTCTTTGCCTTACCTGGCTCCCTGTGTTCAGGGATCTAATCTCTGGAGATATCCACCATCAGACAGATTCAAAACAATAACAGTTACTTCTTCAGAAGGCATAAGAGGAATGAGAAGAACAGATTGTCTTCCTTCCTTGGCAACAGGTATAAGTGTGTGTCCACGAATTCTAGTGAAGTACAGAACTCGACAGTTCACACTCTCTCTCTCTCTCTCTCTCTCTGTGTGCTTGCCCTGTGATCACCCTGCCTCCTCTCAATCACAGCACGCCCTGCTGAGCGCTGGACTCACATGAAATATTAACCAGATCATATCCTTTCATGGGGGGTGTGAACAGGCTGGCTGGTGGTGACGTCAGACCCGGAAGAGAATGGACATAATCAGTACTGCAGGGTCTGACAGCGCTGATGTGCGGTTTAATAATTTAAAAAAATAAGAGGTTTGAACAAAACAGGAAACAAAACACTAAACACAACAAAATGTTGTAAAACCAGCATGGACAGCAATTTTTATTTCTCTCTTATCTTACGACTCACATCTTTCGTTCCGCCTCTGAACACACTCAACCTCGATCAGTCAAAGCTGCAGGTTTTTATACATGTTTAATTAGTAGTAAATTATTCAATCTAGAGATGGTCACATTCTGCACAAGTTAGCATGGATGAGAAGTTTAACCCCATCCATGCTGCAAAACTATTAACAGTAAACTAACGTGTTTTTACACACAAACAATATATTTCAATTATAATAATACAAAAACCATACAATACACACAGGGGTGGGGTGTACCCGTCACACTTTTCCCCCTTGTGTGTAGCACACATGGTCTTAACATTAGAAGCGCCAAGCCGGTCAATTTGAACGTTTTGGGTTTTAAAATTTAAATTACTCCGTGTTCCAGAATGTAATGTGCATGCCCATTCGTGACTTTTCCTAAATACACGTGTGATGAGTCAAAGGGGTTTCGGTCTGTGATTCAGCCTCCCGACAGTAGACGGCATCAAACCAACTCGGGACTTCCCTTACCAAGATCTCGTGACCATGGCAAAAGTCATCTTTTTGAGGGGCGGCACCTTGGTGAGGGGCGGAAGTACAAGTATGTCAATTCCAACCATTGGAGTCAAGTGAAGGATAAGGACACTTGTCGGTTGGGGATTGGTGTTCCACTGACTACAGAGGCGGGATGTTACATACTAAAGGGAACGTACTACTGTGTTCGGGCTTGGTCCGAATGAAAATAGGCGGAGAATAGGGCGGAGGGAGAAACAAAGAATTGAGTAGCAGGGTTTTTGAAAAACTTTAACTAATATTTCTTTTGTCTTTTTTTTGTTTATGTCCAGTACGCCGCGAAGACGACTAAGGAAGAGTTTTCACGATCTGCTTTGGATTTTTACTCCAGCACTCCCTCCCTCATGCCGTTTTGTTTTCTTTTGTTATTTAATTTTTTTTTTTGTTGTTGCGTATAGAAAATAAAAATGACTGTCTGGACATTCCATTTAATACACTCTCGCCTCACACGTGGTGTCAGGGTGGGATTGGATCCAGCTACAGTTTTGGCAATGTTTAGGGAGTTAAGAGTACAGGTTGGTGGGAAGAGTACTTACGCATTTGTGGACTCTGGGTGTGCACAAACATTGATTCGGCAAGCTCTCTTGGATGGGGTAGCCTGGGAGCCACAGGGTAAAGTGGCTATCTCCTATGTTCATGGAGAAACTCGGGTTTATCCTACCACTAAAGTTAGATTTACTATAGGTGATTATTCAGCTTACGTTAAAGTGGCTGTAGCGCAATGTTTACCATACCCTGTTCTCCTGGGAAGAGACTGGACGTTTTTTGATCGTATTTTAGGTCGGGAAATGGTCTTAGTTTCTACCAGGGGACAATCAAAGCAACAGGAGAAAACAATTGGCGAGATTTTTCCATTGCAATCCGACCTGTTTAACCCTAAAATCCGCCCAAGAAAAACAAGAAGAGAGCATCGGGTGGAAAAATATGAGGGAACTCTGAGACAACAAGGGGAGGGGTCTGACACAAAAGTAAACCAATCGCTTAAACGGCAAGGAAAGGGGGTAGGTGTTCCGGTTCAGGTTCAGTGTAACCGGGGCTGCGAGGTTACTGAGGTGGAAGGTCATGTAATAAAAGACACTCCTCTTGGTGTACCTAACCATTGGGACCGAGATATTTACTTGGGATATGAACAACAAAATGATCCCACGTTACAGTATGCTTGGAAACAGGTTAGATATATCGAGGGGAAGGATATGCAGGAAGGAAAACCAGTAGTATTTCCGCATTTTTCTGTATCTGGGCTCTTATTATATAGAATAACCTGGGCTCCTGGGACGGGACAGCTCGTAAAACAGTTATTGGTTCTTAGGCCTTTTCAGTCAGAAATGAGATTGGTACATGACATTCATTTTCAGGTCATTTGGGAACTGAAAAGACTCAGGAACGAATTCTGGCCCAGTTTTTTTTGGCCTGGGGTTTATGGTCTTGTGCGGAAGTATGTATTGGAGTGTCCTGAATGTCAATTAGCTGCCCCTAAGTCAGTTCGCCCCGCACCTCTGGTTCCACTTCCAATTATTGGGGTACCGTTTGAAAGGATTGGTGTAGATTTAGAAGGCCCTCTGGAGGGAACAGAGTCAGGATATCGGTATATTTTAGTAGTAGTGGACTACACAACAAGATATCCAGAAGCTGTTCCCTTACGCTCTATGAATGCAGTAGCTGTAGCTACTTGGTAAAAATATTCTCTAGGGTGGGAATCCCAAAAGCAATTCTCACTGATCAGGGCACTAATTTTATGTCGGACTGTATTCAGCAACTATATAAATTATTGAAAATCCGTTCAATTAGAACCTCAGTTTTTCATCCTCAAACGGATGGGCTTGTTGAACGATTTAATCAGACTTTGAAAAATATGTTGCGCCACTTTGTAGATCAAGAAAAATGCAATTGGGCTAAACTGCTTCCCTACTTGCTCTTTGCAGTTCGCGGGGTACCACAATCCTCAATGGGGTTTTCCCTGTTTGAGCTCTTGTACAGTTGGCAGCCGCGGGGTATCTTGGATCTCATAAGAGAAGGCTGGGAAGAACAGTCAAAGGAGTCTAAAAATGTAGTAAAATATGTGTTGCAGCTACGCGATCGCTTAGAATTTGTCATGTGCCAATCGACTGACTATCTCAAAGTGGCACAGCAGAAGCAGCAACAAAGCTACAATATAAATGCAAGAATTAGGAATTTTTGACCTGGAGATAAAGTGTTGTTATTGTTGCCCTCATCGGAATCTAAGTTGTTTGCTAAATGGCAGGGTCCCTTTCAGGTTATTCGAGCAATTGGTAAAGTCAATTATGAGATCCGACAGCCTGGGCGTCAAAGAAAGTCAAATTTATCATGTTAATCTCCTGAAACCGTGGAAAGAACGGGAAGTCCATTTTATATCTCCTGTACAGGAGGGAGAGGACTTTGGACCCTCAATTGAGCCAAAGTCAGCAATTGAGGTCCCGATGGGGGAACAGTTAACTCCTGGTCAGCGTGAAGAGGTAAGCAATCTAATTAATATGTTCGGTGACGTGTTTTCTAACGTGCCTGACGAAGAACGCATTTGATTGAACATGCTATTATCACTCCGCCAGGTCTAACAGTTAGACAGAGACCGTATTGCATTCCAGAGAGTCGGAGAGATTCTGTTCAGAGGGAGGTGGAGTGTATGTTGAAACTTGGGGTAATTGAACCTTCCCGAAGCGAGTGGTGTAGCCCAATAGTACCACTTGACAAGCCAGATGGGTCACTACGATTATGTATCAATTTTAGGAGGGTGAATGCTATCTCCAAGTTTGATGCATATCCCATGCCTCGAGTAGATGAACTCTTAGACAAGCTGGGGCGAGCTCGGTTTATTTCAACTCTGGATCTGACGAAAGGATATTGGCAAATTCCATTAACGAAAGCCTCTCGTGAGAAAACGGCATTTTCAACCCCAGAGGGTCTTTTTCAATTTTGTACTATGCCGTTCGGACTTCATGGAGCGCCTGCTACTTTTCAGAGACTAATGGACAGGGTTTTACAACCTCATCGAGAGTATGCAGCTGCGTATATCGATGATGTAGTCATTTATAGTTCTTCCTGGAGAGAACATTTGACTAGCTTAGAAGCCGTCTTACAGTCTCTGAGGAGGGCGGGGCTCACAACGAACATGGCAAAGTGTGCTATTGGAAAAGAAGAAACTAAATATTTAGGTTTCATAATGGCTAAGGGTAGAGTGAAACCGTTGGTTTCAAAAGTCCAGGCTTTGTTGGATTCACCGGTACCTACCACGAAAACCCAGGTGAGATCACTGTTAGGGCTGGCTGGTTATTATCGCCACTTTATTCCAAACTTTTCCACTATAGCGACCCCTCTCACTGATCTCACTAAAAAGAACGCTCCAAATAAAATTAAGTGGAGTGCAGAGTGTCAGACGGCCTTTCAATCTATTAAAACTAATTTGAGTCAGGCCCCAGCATTAATAAGCCCGGATTTCAGCCGAGAGTTCATCCTGCAGACAGATGCATCGCAGACTGGTCTGGGGGCGGTTCTGTCCCAGGAGAGAGATGGTATAGAACACCCGATACTATACATCAGTCGGAAGTTACTGCCCAGAGAACAGAGGTATTCGGTAGTGGAGAAAGAATGCCTGGCAGTGAAATGGGCGGTGGAGTCTTTAAAATACTATCTTCTGGAACGACCTTTTGTACTTATCACAGATCACGCTTCTTTAAAGTGGTTAGACACGATGAAGGATTCAAACGCTAGGATTACACGATGGTACCTGGCGCTCCAACCCTTCGCCTTTCAAATAAGGTATCGTGCGGGTAAGTTACATCAAAATGCTGATTTTTTTTTTCCCTGAAGGGAGGAAAAAAGAATGGTTAGAGGTTTCCAAGTGTTCCTTCGGCTCCACTCTGAGGGGTGGGATATGTGATTGTGGACAATAATGATTGTGGAGGAGTAGCAAGCAGTTAGTGCGATGTTGTATGTTCGTGGCCCATACAGGGGAAAAAGTGTTTATCTGGAGAGCTTGTGGTCCAAGCAGTGGGGAATTAATTTTTTTCCCCTCAGACAATGGCACGCAATCGGTTCAGAGAAATAATGCGATATATTAGTTTTGATGTGAGAGCAACAACAGTCACACGCCTTCTGACTGATAAATTTGCCCTGGCATCAGACATTTGTAACGGTTTCATTACAAACAGTATTGCCTGTTACAAGCCAGGCCAAAGAATCACAGTAGATGAGCAGCTATTTCCTACAAAATCATGCTGTCCATTCACCCAGTATATGGCTAACAAACCTGGCTGGCAGCGGACGTTGTTTCAAAATATCTCGTGAATGGTTTCCCCCACCTGGGCAGGGATGACACTCGCCCTGCTGGCCGGAGACAAGGAGACAGCATGGTGCTGAGGCTGACAGAGCCATACCTCGACAAAAGGAGGAATGTGACCACACAATTTTTCACATCACTGCATTTGGCCAGAGAATTGAAGAAAATAAGTCGAGATGCAAAGTATACCTTCAGCTCCAGGTTTGCCAGCACCCTTGCACTCGACTGCACTGTTCAGACACAGTGACTGTGCCACCATCAGTGTTTACAAGTGCAAAAAGAACAAAACTGTGATTATTCTAAACATTATGCACAAAACAGTGGCAATTGGAACCAGTGGCAAAAAAAGAAAGCCTGAGACAGTGGAATACTACAATGTCACTGTGTGGATGTGCTGGACCAGATGGCACAACAGTATTCAGTCAAAGGCGGATCTCGTTGGGGGCCTGCGGCTGTATTTTATAACATTTTGGACCTGGCAGCCGTCAGTGCATATGTTTTGTACAAGGAATGTACCGGAAAAAATTGCAACAGGAGGGGCTTCCTCCTGCAGTTAACCATGGAGCTTCAGCAAGCACATATGGATCAGAAAAGGGCAGAGACGGATGTCCCTTCTGGCAGTGCTGCAGCTGCTGCCCCCACACGCAAGAGGAAACAATGCCAGTTTCCAGGTGGAAACCCCCTCAGTCCTAAAGTCCCGGAAGACAGGAAGCACGGAGTTCATGGGGGTAGCCATGGTGGGGAGGTCTGTCGCCCCCCATTTCTTTGTGGCTGGCAGCTCCCTCTTCCGGGGCTCCAGCCACACACTGTCAGGCAGCGAAAATGCTGCGGGGGGAGTGGGTCTCTTGACCCCCCACCCCTTTCTTCATGGCTGGCAGCTCCCCTTTGCAGACCTCGGGCCACCATAGTTCCTGCTGCCTGGCAGGACTGGTAGCGACCCCAGGCAAAGCTGAGCAGGCGCCGACCCCAGGCGAAGCAAAGCAGGCAGATACCCCAGGCGAAGCAGAGCCCTCAGCGACCCAAGGCGAAGTGAGACCTTCAGGAACCCTAAGGGATAAAAAGGAGACAGACAGATGATGCAAAGCAGCAGGCATCCTTGGGCGGTGCGAGGCAGGCATCCTTGAGCGGTGCATGACAGGGCAGCAGCGGTCCCTCAGGAGGCGACGGTGGCAGAGGACCCTTGGGAGGTGACTGCGGGAGGCGAGCCCCTGACCATAAAGGTGGCGGCGGCATAAAGCAGGCATCCTTGGGCGGTGCATGACAAGGCAGGCATCCTTGGGCGGTACATGACAGGGCAGCAGTGGTCCCTCAGGAGACAACGGTGGCAGACAGGAGGGAGCTAGGACCCTTGGCGGTGCTGGCGTTAGCCCTCTTTGCATCCACTGTGGATGGGCGGTCCCATCCGCGGTGCTATACGTTTTTACTTTTAAATTTCTTTTCTCTCTCCTCTTGGTCTCCTCTGTTCCTCCTCTGAACTCCCACACAGAGTGCAGAGAGCTGCAGGCATATATACTGTGGCTGAAGGGTTTAACTAGCTGGTAATTATTCCATTACCCCTCAGCCACAATCTGCACGAGTTTATTAATTACGTGTGACTAGTTCAGGGGTTCCCAGCAGTGGGGATGGGAAACTGGCAGGGACTTATTATAGGATGCTGTGTGGTCCATTATAGGAGGTCCCTGGTTCAAATCCCGGCTCACTCAATGACTCATTGTGTGACCTTTAGGAAGTCATTTAACCTCCTTGTGCTCTGTCTTTCGGGTGAGATGTTGTTGTAAGTGACTCTACAGCTGATGCATAATTCACACACCCTAGTCTCATATCTTGTAAAGCGCTTTGTGATGGTGGTACACTATGAAAGGCACTATATAAAAACAAAGATTATTATTATTAATATTATTATTATTATGTACAGAGACCTGTTACAAAATAGCTACTACTGAAATGTTTATTGTTCCTTTTGAAAAATAAAAAAATGTAATGCTTTGTTTTCTATTTAAATATGGTGTTTCTGCTACGCAAATGTTTGATTTGATGCTCACAAATTAAACTTTTGAGTTTTATACGATCGTTTGTCTTTCATTATTATATTACAGCTGTTTAAAAAACTACCGGTTAAAATAACCAGTTTGGTGCTTCTAGGTAGTTCGAAATTCTGCCTCTTCTAGTGTTAAAGGCCGCCTCCCCCCTTAAAAACCCAATAGTCTCTGTCATAGTCCTGGGACAGGAACAGAGGCATCAATGGGCCCATGGCCAGCAATGCAGTCAGTGGCAATGCTGACAAAGGCAAGGATAGTTCCTCCAGCCGGGGCAATCCTGGCAGAGAAAATGCTGTCCATTGAATACACCAGAAGTCCCAAGTAAATCTAATCATCGCTTGGCCTTGACATTTCTTATCTTTAAGTTAATTATACTATCTAGAAGGATCTGGTCAGCTCCTTTTTCAGAACTGATAGGATATAACTTCTTGCCAAAAATACATTGCTCTCTTTTTCTAACCTCCTTTTTCTAAAAATAATTCACAGAATCCTTGCTATAATATAATACAAGTACATGTGTATATATGAGAGATGTTTTTAATATGTATTTGATTATATTTAGCTGGGTAAAAAAAAAAAGTCCCTCTTATCTGCATATTATGTTACCTTTTCAGTGTGTTCTCAATGGGCCAGTTTAACATCATATACAATGTGTGTTAACAAAGTATGGGACAAAGACTGCCTTTGAATAAGCACACAGTGGTCAGTTAAGTTATTTTCATTTAAATTTAAGCTATAATAAACCTGTTAAGTATAACAGCCTTATTTAACTGTGCCATTCTCGGACTATGCCTGACCTCTCTTTGTTTCTAAAAGTTGCCTGCTCAAACAGGATTAAGTAGGATTAAGACACCCTACTTTATTGCCAAGACTATTGTTTTGATTAATATGAAACACCATTGTAAGCACTTTTCCAAATTCACTGCATTAAGTCAGTTTTCCCCCAAAGAAAGTCGCTACTTATTTGATAAGAACTGATACTGGACAAACTCCCCTAATTCGTGGAATGCACGGTACGACTGTCAGCTTTTCTGATCATAGAAAGACCTCGGAGTCAAAACTGTGGACTACAAGTAAATCTCACTTTGACTGCCAAAAAGAACCTTCCATATCTAGCACCGCTATGCTTGCAAGCAGATTAGGGCAAGGCTATTTTTCTGTAGATGTATTGTGTTCTAAAATTATTGATTACAGTTTACACTTTATTTGCCTAATATTCCAACCTAACAGTTCCTGTTTTTTATTGCAGTAAAACCTTTATATAAACTAAACATTTATATTATTTAATTTAATGGATATTGTAATGTCTAAAATACAAAGTTTGTTTAGTGGAAGACAAACTGAACTAATTCTTAAATTGATTAAATTAAATGCTTGCTCCTGTTTTTACAGTCTATTTGTATTACAGTAGAGCCTTAAACAAACAAATATACTTGCTAGTTTAAATATTATGTTTCTTATTATATCAAAATACTTAAAACATATTATTTCTCTTCAGAGAGTTTTGTCACTCTATTATTAGATCAGAATATTTATTTAAAACCTCTATGCTTAAAAACAACACAATAAAATAAGTCTTATTAGTTTCAACTATCATTTGGTCTAAAAAGGGTTGCCCTTTTGTTTTTGCTATTTTGCAATACCTAGCCTGTGTTTCGCTCCCCTAGATGTCTGCTATTTTTTTTTTTTTTTTTATAGGCTTCTACACGCAATAGTCTGATCAGCTTCCAAGTGTGTATGTGCACTAATAGCAAAGGCACATAGACAAGCTTTTTTTTCTAACATTAACACTTGTTCAGTTTTCTTAGTTCAAACCATTGTAACCTGTTCATAATTTGCTGCAATATTACTTATGCTGGTTTCTATTCTTTAAAACACAGTACAATTATTACAATATTCTGACAGTGTCAGTTAGTCCTGAACTTCTTTCATTTTTAACTGTAATATGTTCTTTCAACAATAATAATGTTATTTGTATAACAGTTTAACTTGAAATGATTTTATAACATGTGTTTCTAATTCAGTTACTTCAGTATAACAGTTGCTAATATTATTTTACTGAATTAAGTCTGACCCCTTTCTCTGTTCATACAAAATCCAGTTGAAGCAGGTTTTAAGACATCCTAGCCTTTTCCCAATGTATGGGTGTTGATTAATATGAGACATAAAGTAATGAAAGTAAAGTAAATAAAGAAGCTATTTTTTCTCATAAAACTGGAATGTGTAAACAAGGCTTTATGATAAGAGCCTGCCAAATTTGACTCCTTCCAGCAGGTGCTTTCATAGACTGCTAATAATATTTTCTACTGGTTTCACATATCTATTTGAAAGGAGTACATACAGCATTACTATAATTATTGACAAAGAGTATATCATATTATTTCAATACAGGTTAGTTTGAATCATACAATTCATGTCTAATAATCGGCACATTTCCAACAGGATTCAAACTCTGCGCAGCTCGGACTGGTTCTGCGAACACCACAACAAGCCTGTGCATCCAACGTTTTACATCAGAGGTGTGGGCAACCAGGGCCTTTACCTGATACCTGTAAAAACTTAAATCTCTACATTCCCATTCCCAATTAAACTGTTTCTATCAGAGTCAGACATCTTGGCACATACACCTTTCACTCAAAAAAGGTGATCACACCTTGTACAAGGAAAGACAGGTTTTAGGGTCACTCGTGAAAAGACAGGTTATATATTCATAGATATATATATATATATATATATATATATATATATATATATATATATATATATATATATATATATTATATATATATATATCAGAGTTAATCAAAATTATGTTGTGTTGTTGAGATTTTGTCTCGTTATTGTCACATGAGTTCCTAAGAACACTGATGGCACAATATTCTGCAGACCAACAAACACACCCAGGTAATATCCTTCTGGGTAGTCTTAGTGGAGCATTTGTCATGTGATTGACCATTGCTGATGTCATTACTGATGTGATCATCATAAGTGATGCAAAGGCATAATAGGTGTGAGTTATGGTTGCTGCCTTAACGTCCCATTTCCTGACTTTTGTGATTTTGAACTGCAACCTTAACGTTATTTTAACAAAGTTTTTGTTAATATATATATATATATATATATATATATATATATATATATATATATGTTATCATTGTTATGTAACAACTTTGAAATAAGCTAAAACCTTATTGTGAAAAAACCTGAAATATTTCTGTTCTTGAATTGCATTAGGTGTGGTGTTCTTTTTATCTTGTTTTAATTTCTTGTATCGACTGTTAGGTTTCACTAACTGATGTGCAGTCTCTGGCAAGTAATCTCTGCAATAACTGGAAAAAACAAAACAAAACAAAACAGAATTTTATACCCCGAATAAGTAAACTAAATCTAAACTGGAGGCAGTCGCAGTTAGAGAGCCAAGGATGATCTAATCTGTGAGACAAGGTGCTGGTTTAAATACTTAATCAGCTGGCTCTGATAAAAGAGACAGAGATAATACCCGACCTTCACCCCATCAAGCAGCTCCCTCTCCATGTGTCGTCCCTTTTACTGCTTAAGCTCCTCATAAAACTTTTAGGTCTGACCTAATTATCTTATGCTATCAGCAGGCTCCCAGGAGACCAGGCAGGAAACAACTGGAGGATAGCCACTTGTGGGCCACAGGTGGGCAGAGAAGAAAGGTGTCATTAGAATGCTTTGGGTACCTCTGTAATTCTAACCACAGCTGTTCTTCTGAAAAAGTATCTCTCGCATTAAGGGACCTAATCTGGTTACTTATACTTTATATTTGAATATGTAACAGTTTAATATGTGGTACTGTTTAAGTCATATTATGGATAATGCTGACCCCTGCAGGTGATACAAGGTAATAGGATGTATGGGTTAAGAAACTGTGTAAAACCCTATACTGGTTAAGACACTTGCTTGGGAACCATGAGGTAGTCAGTTCAGGTCCTCATTAGTATCTTGACTGGTGAGTAGACAAACACAAGCTCTCAAGAAATGGAGCAGGTCATACTATGCTAGGTGAAGCACCTCAGTTATGAATATCATTGATCACTGCAGATGAGATGAGGAAATGTAATTTACTGTCAATGCAAATTGTGACCCTTGAAACTTGCTTTACTCGCTCCAGCTACACTTGCACTTTATATAAAATAAATAAGAATTATCATAGTGGTTTTAACCTTTGTCTCTTCCTGAATGTATGTAGTTATAGGCCATACGTGTATCTGGACCATAGGTTTTATTATTGAGAAATAGGCCTATTATTTTGGAAAGGATACTGTATCCCCCTAACCAGAGCTGTCCAACCTTATTGTCTAAAACAGCATATCAATGATCAGAAAGTCAATCAGCAAAACAAAAAGTGTACACATTCTGTCTCATTAAATAGGTTTAACAACATTTGTTTTTGCACTTTGATTTGTTTCTACCAAACCTCAAGAGCCATCATTTGGACAACCCTGCTCTAACCAAGGGGTCTGAATAGTAATGCACCCTTGGGGTTGAATAGTTTCACTTTACACCTACAATCAAGGTGGCCCATCTAGGAAGCAGCGTACCACTGTCCTTACAATGCGTCCTTTCTCGTTGGGAGGGAGATTTACAACATCGATTCTTTCTCTCTCTATCACAGGCCCATTAACATTAGTAATATACTTGGTGTCTGCCAGCATGTCATTGTATTGGTGGGGGAGATACAGGGCTAGAAACTTCTTACTGATGCTGCACAAGCCTTCTTGACCATCACTGCATTTAAGCCTTCTTAATGGAGTATCACTGCACATTCTTTCAACTGATGAAAGTTAATGAAAGAAAAATTGGCAGTATTTCTGCACCAGTACAAAGCTAGAATAAAACTTTCATAATAAGTTCACTCCAAAATGTTATGTTATATTGGAGAATATTGCCATTGCAAACACCCTGTGAAGTTTCATTGAGGTTAGTTCATACTTGGTATGCAAGAAAACTGCATGTCATGCAACTGATTTGTAGAACTGTAAAAAAGTAACTATCCAGTATGTTGGCACTCTAGTACTCTTAACATACAGCAAAGTTCTGCATCAGCACATCTGGTAATCATCAACAACGTGGAGTTATGAATATCAGACATAGCATTGTGTTGTGTCTCTCATAATGACATTGCACATACTTTTGTAAATGTTGTCGCTGTTGAATGACATAAGAAATAGCAGAGCAGATTCCCCGTATTTATTTCATCAGTAAAATGATTACATTTGAGTTATTGATAAGAATCGTATTGATAAAGTGCTAAATAATCACATAAACATTACGTTTATGCCAAGATATAATGTTATTGTGGTGTAGGGGAGAGACACAGGGCGGTATTATGCAAATTGTCTTTGACAGATGTTTATGTGGTATTGTAAGGGTTTAAAAAAAATAACAAAATCCATTGAAAGCTAAATTAAATTTTCTCTCGCTGTGTTGCCACACCAGGTTGAAGACAGCTAGGACAGTTGATAATCAATCTATTAGTTCAACAGCTTTTAAGACTGCTTCCCTGTTCCTCAAGACTGAACATCTCAGAAAGCAATTAGCAGGGCACAAGTGTCACTTTGAAACCTTCCAGGACTAAAGACAAGCTATTTTGACCCTGTTACTGAATTTGTGTAATAATTTGGTGCATGTATATGATGGATCTGACACTTGATTGATACAATATGTAAATGCAGGACTGACTTCTCCAGAGGTAAGGTTTGGAGAGATGTCTTTGACCAATGGTGATTGGATTGAGTTTAAATTTGAAAACATTTACTTATAGGTGAGAGGGGGTTGTCTTTGAATAATTTGAAATCTTTTTGTTTGTGGTGGTTTGAAAATGAGAATCTTTGCGTTCCACTTTTCCTCCTATATAACACTGATACATCTGGCATCTTGGCCCATGCACTCAATGATCTCAGGTAAACAAGTAATAATTGTATAGCTGATACTCTTTATAGGTAGTGGAACTTATTTAATTATATTAATAAATGTATGCTTCCTGTATGCAAGTGTGGCAGAGCACAGCTCTGCCCTTTAGAAACTGGCAGGGATGGGGTTAAATTCCCCTACCTGCCTGGGTTCATTGTGTTCAGGTGGCTGGGGTTGATTAGATGATTAGTTTAATTAACGATCAATCAGCACCCAGCCACCTGACATAAAAGGAGGCCTCTGCTTCTCATTAGAGAGAGGGAGCTGAGGAAGCAGGTTGGTGGTTTTTGGTGTGTGATTTTTGATGTGCGATTTTTGAATTTTGATAAATCCAGTGAAGGCATTACCCAGCCTGGAAATTGTTATTTTTGTTAGTTTTGCTTTTTGTCTTTCTTTTTGTATTTAAATTGCTTTGTTTTGGCCCTTGTGCCCTTTTATTTTTGTGTATTTATAATAAAATAATTATTTTTTTGAACTACAGACTGTCTCTGGGCCTCTATCCATTCACCAGCCTGCCACAGCAAGTATGGCTTAATGAAATAAAATACACTGTGTTTAAATATTATATCAATATCTGGGCTTGTTTAATTTAGACCATAGAATAATACCTTACAGTATACCCCAGAAGCTGCACCTAGTTTACCAAACATGAATGTGAGTGTAGACTCTGTACACACATATATACCAGTGTTCAAAGAGATGTAAATTAATTAGTTATTTTGAACAGTGACATGATACAATAAAACAATATTACAAACCTTGTACTAATCCAGCAGTGCCTGCAGAGGCATGAATGACATCAATGGCACATGATTCTCCTCAATCACTTTCTGCAAGGGGTTGTACAGCCATGGATGACTCATCCTATAGGAAACTGTATTTAATAGCATTTTCTTTTTTTTTGGAAGAAAAAAACGCTATTAAATACAATTTTGTTAAGTGCGATTAACAGGTTGTCAAAGTTTTGATTTGGTCCAGGCCAAAGTTTTAATATATTTGAAATATTTTAATACATTGAACAATAAACAACATTATATTGCAAATTCATCTTAAAAATACTTTTGTATGAAACAAAATGACTTTAAGCTGGACAGAATCAATTTCAGGTTCTCATTTCGTATTGACAAGGAACACGTTTCCGAAAGAGGTTGAAGGGATGCAAATTTACCACAATACATTTCTTGCTAATTTCATCAGGAAAAATTGCAATTTTTCTGCCTTGCATTTCTTTAACAGGAATGTTTCAGTTTAACACTGGTAATTCGATCAGACACCAGTTGTCCAGCACTGTATGCTGTTCCCAAAATGTTAACAAGTGCAAAACTTTTTTTTTTCCTGATTCATCAGAAACAACAACAAAGAGAAATATTTGCCATTTTTCCATCTCTCAGAAGCACAGTGTAACTGTTACAGTTTTCAGCACGAGAATATTCTTCAGTACTGTAAGGCTTCCCACCAATTATCTTCCTCCTTGCTAGCTGGGTGTGTCTATTCTGCACCAAGAGCAATAATGCCAGATTCAAGCCTAGCGGCTTTTTTGAGGTAACTACTGCCCAATAGCCTCTGCAGTAGTTCCTTGTATAATGGACAGGAATTAGTCCATGGTGTGTGTTCCAATAAGGGGAGAGCACTTAGATATGTAAAGGGCTGCAGTATCTGAACAGGAACTTTTTGGGTTCCATTTAACAGCTGTAGTACAGTGGCTTGCGAAAGTATTCACCCCCTTGGCATTTTTCCTATTTTGTTGCCTTATAACCTGGAATTAAAATGTTATTTGGATTTCATGTAATGGACATACACAAAATAGTCCAAATTGGTGAAGTGAAATGAAAAAGATAACTTGTTTAAAAAAATTCTAAACAATAAATAACAGAAAAGTGGTGTGTGCATATGTATTCACCCCTTTTGCTATTAAGCTTCTAAATAAGATCTGGTGCAACCAATTATTCAGAAGTCACATAATTAGTTAAAAAAATTCCACCTGTGTGCAATCTAAATGTCACATGATCTGTCACATGATCTCAGTATATATACACCTGTTCTGAAAGGCCCCAGAGTCTGCAACACCACTAAGCAAGGGGCACCACCAAGCAAGCAGAACCATGAAGACCAAGGAGCTCTCCAAACAGGTCAGGGACAAAGTTGTGGAGAAGTACAGATCAGGGTTGGGTTATAAAAAAATATCCGAAACTTTGAATATCCCAGGGAGCATCATTAAAGCCATTATTAAAAAATGGAAAGAATATGGCACCACAACAAACCTGGCAAGAGAGGGGGCCCACCAAAACTCATGGACCAGGCAAGGAGGGCATTAATCAGAGAGGCAACAAAGAGACCACAGATAACCCTGAAGGAGCTGTAAAGCTCCACAGCGGAGATTGGAGTATCTGTCCATAGGACCAATTAAAGCCGTACACTCCACAGAGTTGGGCTGTACAGAAGAGTGGCCAGAAAAAAGCCATTGCTTAAAGAAAAAAATAAGCAAACACATTTGGTGTCCGCCAAAAGGCATGTGGGAGACTCCCCAAACATAAGAACATAAGAAAGTTTACAAATGAGAGGAGGCCATTCGGCCCATCTTGCTCGTTTGGTTGTTAGTAGCTTATTGATACCAAAATCTCATCAAGCAGTTTCTTGAAGGATCCCAGGGTGTCAGCTTCAACAACATTACTGGGGAGTTGATTCCAGACCCTCACAATTCTCTGTGTAAAAAAGTGCCTCCTATTTTCTGTTCTGAATGCCCCTTTGTCTAGTCTCCATTTGTGACCCCTGGTCCTTGTTTCTTTTTTCAGGATGAAAAAGTCCCTTGGGTCGACACTGTCAATACCGTTTAGAATTTTGAATGCTTGAATTAGGTCGCCACGTAGTCTTCTTTGTTCAAGACTGAACAGATTCAATTCTTTTAGCCTGTCTGCATATGACATGCCTTTTAAGCCCAGAATAATTCTGGTCGCTCTTCTTTGCACTCTTTCTAGAGCAGCAATATCTTTTTTATAGCGAGGTGACCAGAACTGAACACAATATTCAAGATGAGGTCTTACTAGTGCATTGTACAGTTTTAACATTACTTCCCTTGATTTAAATTCAACACTTTTCACAATGTATCCGAGCATCTTGTTAGCCTTTTTTATAGCTTCCCCACATTGTCTAGATGAAGACATTTCTGAGTCAACAAAAACTCCAAGGTCTTTTTCATAGATTCCTTCTCCAATTTCAATATCTCCCATATGATATTTATAATGTACATTTTTATTTCCTGCGTGCAGTACCTTACACTTTTCTCTATTAAATGTCATTTGCCATGTGTCTGCCCAGTTCTGAATCTTGTCTAGATCATTTTGAATGACCTTTGCTGCTGCAACAGTGTTTGCCACTCCTCCTACTTTTGTGTCGTCTGCAAATTTAACAAGTTTGCTTACTATACCAGAATCTAAATCATTAATGTAGATTAGGAATAGCAGAGGACCTAATACTGATCCCTGTGGTACACCGCTGGTTACCACACTCCATTCTGAGGTTTTTCCTCTAATCAGTACTTTCTGTTTTCTACATGTTAACCACTCCCTAATCCATGTACATGTGTTTCCTTGAATCCCAACTGCGTTCAGTTTGAGAATTAATCTTTTGTGCGGGACTTTGTCAAAAGCTTTCTGGAAATCTAAATAAACCATGTCATATGCTTTGCAATTATCCATTATCGATGTTGCATCCTCAAAAAAATCAAGCAAGTTAGTTAGACACGATCTCCCTTTCCTAAAACCATGTTGACTGTCTCCCAGTACCCTGTTACCATATAGGTAATTTTCCATTTTGGATCTTATTATAGTTTCCATAAGTTTGCATATAATAGAAGTCAGGCTTACTGGTCTGTAGTTACCTGGTTCAGTTTTGTTTCCCTTTTTGTGGATCGGTATTACGTTTGCAATTTTCCAGTCTGTCGGTACCACCCCTGTGTCAAGAGACTGCTGCATGATCTTGGTTAGCGGTTTGTAAATTACTTCTTTCATTTCTTTGAGTACTACTGGGAGGATCTCGTCCGGCCCAGGGGATTTGTTTATTTTAAGAGCTCCTAGTCCCTTTAACACTTCTGCCTCAGTTATGCTAAAGTTATTTAAAACTGGATAGGAACTGGATGACATGTGGGGCATGTTGTCAGTATCTTCCTTTGTAAAAACTTGTGAAAAGTAATCATTTAACATATTTGCTATTTTTTTTTCTTCCTCTACGATTTTGCCATTTGTATCTCTTAAACATTTAATCTCCTCTTTGAGTGTTCTCTTGCTGTTGTAATATTGGAAAAACATTTTTTTGGAATTGGTTTTAGCTCCCTTAGCAATGTTTATTTCTATTTCTCTCTTGGCCTTTCTAACTTCCTTTTTGACTTGCGTTTGCAGTTCTGTGTACTCTTTCTGCGTACTTTCTTTTTGGTCCTTTTTTAATGCTCTGTAAAGTGCCTTTTTTCGCTGAATATTTTTTTTTAATTGATCTATTAAACCATTTTGGCAATTTAGTTTTACATTTAGATTTGTCTACTTTAGGGATGTAATTGTTTTGCGCCTCTAGTACTACATTTTTGAAGAACAACCATCCTTCTTCTGTGGGTGTTTTCTCTATTTTACTCCAGTCTACTTCTGTTAGTCTCTGTTTCATACCTTCATAGTTTGCTTTTCTAAAATTGTAAACCTTAGCTTTAGTCTTTACTTTTGGGGATTTAAAAAACACTTCAAATGAGACCATGTTGTGGTCTGAGTTTGCCAGTGGTTCTCTGACCTCTGTTTTAGTTATTCTATCTTCGTTATTTGAAAAGACTAAATCAAGGCATGCCTCCCCTCTAGTGGGTGCCTTCACAAATTGTGTTAGGAAGCAGTCATTTGTCATTTCCACCATTTCTATTTCATCCTTCGCGCTACCCACCGGGTTTTCCCATTTTATTTGGGGGAAGTTGAAATCCCCCATTAGTATGGCTTCTCCTTTGCTACACACATTTCTAATGTCATTGTATAACAGATTATTGTGCTCACCGTCTGAATCTGGCGGTCTATAGCATGCTCCTATTATTATGCCTTTTGAATTTTTGTCTGTTATTCTGACCCATATTGATTCGGTTTTATTTTCTTTGTCCAGGTTTAACACCTGGGCTTCAAGACTGTTTCTTATGTACAGCGCTACCCCTCCTCCTCTTCTGTCCTGCCTGTCTTTCCTATACAGTGTATACCCACAAATATTATATAGTTGCTGCTCCTTCTGAAAATGCTGCTCCAGCCTCAAGGGTTTTTTTCCTCTCCACTGAGCAGCATTTATACACATAGTCACATCCTACTAAATTACTAACCATCCTCCTGTTTGTCCCATTTGTCCTTCTGGTCTTTTGTTTGTTATGCGCTGGCATGTGCTGCTTTTGTTTGTCTCACGGTGTTGGAGATTTTGTGAGGAGCCGGGTGTCCATCCTTTGGGGGACAAGTGAGTCTCACTTCCCCAACCTCAGGGCTAGGCATCAGCATCCCTTTACTTTCAGGGGGGTTCTCACCATGTGAGTCAGAGCGGACCCCCGGCCACACTCTGTTCTTTCGCAGCTCCTGCGCATATCTTGCCTCACTCAATACTCTGTTCCATACTCTGCCTCAATTCGGGACGTGGCTACTCCGTGCTCGAGTCCCATACTAACCTCTATACCTTGTTCTTATTTCAGGTCCCAGGCAGTGTGAAGTCTCAACCAATTGGGGGTCTAAGAAGCGCCCCTTTACAGAAGTCTCAGACGCTGGGTACCTCTCCCTCTCTATCTCCTTTCGTGTCCCGGTCTTCCGGGACCATCTTCCTCCCGAGGGATGACTCCCCAAGTCATAACCCTCGTATGTGTTTTCAGTTGCTGGGTCCTTTGCCCCTGGGTTGTGTTGGCATTGCCGCCCTCAGTCAGTGACCACTTTCCATATCCTGTTTTCGGTTGCTGGGTCCTTCACCCCTGGGTTGTGTCGGCATCGCCGCCCTCAGTCAGTGACCATCTTTCTATCCGGTTCCGGTTGCTGGGTCCTTCACCCCTGGGTTGTGTCGGCATCGCCACCCTCAGTCAGTGACCACCTTATATCCTAGCTTCCATGTCCAGCTTTGCTGGTCTGCTACTAGAGTGGGCCTCTCCTGCTCTTCTATCCTAGGTCCGATCCTTTCTAGCTGGCACTCTGTCCTACTTTCCGCTCCCTTCTGCTTCTTCTGCCCTATCCTTACACCCCCAGCTCACACCCCATTAATTTATCTATTAAACCATTTTGGCAATTTAGTTTTACATTTAGATTTGTCTACTTAGGGATGTAATTGCTTTGCGCCTCTAGTACTACATTTCTGAAGAACAGCCACCCTTTTTCTGTGGATGTTTTCTCTATTTTACTCCAATCTACTTCTGTTAGTCTCTGTTTCATACCTTCATAGTTTGCTTTTCTAAAATCGGTAGTGGCCGAATGAGAGGATTCAGTTGGGGGAATCTGGCCACAGATAACAGATCTCTTGTTTACCAAATGCTGTTACAACCCCAGCAACATTTGAAGGGTACCATTCTTTTAGATGCCTACTTGGTTCACATTGGCATTGTTCTTGGCCTACATAATGTTTGCAATTATGTTGCTTTTGGACTTTTCAATTTGGAAATTACACCCCAATTCATTCAACACTTTAGTTTAATAGTAACCACAATATATGGCTAAAAATCCTAAGAATTAGTACATTATTGGTCTAGAAATATTATTGCCTTCTATTCTCTTTTGAGCAGGAAATCCTTCCTGGAAGTGGTATAAAGGTAAGCAAGATGTGCTGGGTTACAGCTGTAAACCAGAATGCTCCAACTAGCTTTGCACGAACACTTTTAATGGGACTATTCCTTGTAGCAGTTCTTCAGAGATCCAACCTGACTGGAGCAGGTAGCAAACTGAACCAGGATGCAGAACGCGAGGATGCATTGGATAAATTGATTGGTAAAGTAATATTTTACGCATTATGCAATTGTCACACAAGTTGTTTCCATCACTTTAACCACCACCATATGATCATAGTTTAATTGTAACTTAGATTTAGGGTTATATGTGGTTATACTTGAGCCTAAGTCACTCACTATCATAGCCTTTCATAAATGGTGGTAGGAACTGATGATATAATTTATTGATAAACTTTTTTTAACATTATTATAATGCTTTACATTGTATAAGATATTTCAATCTTTAGTTGTCTGTTGTTTTAGTCAACTGCTAAAGATTGTATTTTATGAGTGCAACTTTAAAAATCCTGGAAGAAAGATGCCAAAAGCACGGTAGCAGTCTCTTAAAATGTGTATTCTGTTGGCATCAATAACAGTGCTGCTGTATTTTTCAGGAACTGTTCAGAGTAAGTTTCCAGGGACATCTAAAGGAGCGATTGGAAAAGCTATAAATGGAAAAATTAATGAACTTTGTTACAAAGAAAAGAAGCAAATAAGTGCTAATGAAAGTTTACAAAATGAAAACTTAGAAAATCCTTCATTTTGAAAGGTATAGTAGCTAGCACAAGTAATAATTGTTGTGGTTAGGCTACTGCTTGGTTGTAAAAATGAGTACCAGTCATTCATGGCAGACATTTCTTTTGATTTCTGGTTTTTCTCTGATGATGGAAGGCAAGGTTCTACACAGGACACAACGGTCATATCTGGAAATGTTCACTTACTGTTAGCAAAATCATATATCTGCCAAGCCATTGCTGTAGTGCAGCAATATGAACTACGCAATTCATTTTAAAATGAATGCTGAAACAGAAGTCAAACAAAGTAATAGTAAATAAGGGCTGGATTTACTAAGCTTTGCTCTAATGCAGTTTGCTGCACCTTTTTTGTTATGTAAAAACAAATATTTACAAGTAGTAAAAAAAAAAAAAAAAAAAAAAAAAGGATTTGCGTGCATGTAGAAACCTTCAAGAAAAAAAAATTGGGACTCGAAAAACAATATCAAACCGTTGGTAATGTTCTTTTTTTTTTTTTTGGGGGGGGGGGGGGGGGGGGGGGGGGGGTTCCAAATTCTATTTATCCCCCTCATTATTTGAAACGTACCACTCGTTGTCGAATTATTTAGATTGGTTATAAATCAATCTCTATGATTTCAGATAAAATAATATATATATATATATGATACCAAAACGTTATATCGTAGTCTATGACGATACCATAAACTATGGTTTTGCAATGTACAGCAGATACTGATTTTGCAAAGTTTCATACCTTGTGAACTTAATAGAGATTAAGTGTATAGTTCTACATAATCCATGATTGCCATTAGGTGCATTTCACATCAATAGACATTTTGTGTAGTTCTGTTTCTGTTTTATGTAAAGAGAGAATAAAAACTCTCTACTTTTTTGTAACTTATGTAACTCAATTAAAAAAAAAAAAAAAAAAAAAAAAAAAAATAGTACAAAAACTTAATTGGAATAAAGTATCAGTGCATTTGACTGATTGTTCAGTAGCTCTTTAATGTGAAATATGTTTGTTTTTAAGTTATTATTTATATAATAGTAACTAATTATATAATATAGTTTTGTATTGCATCTACAGTTGCTATTTGATGATACTGTGATTAGGTTTTGTCTGTACAATGCTGTATAAAAACTCAATGACAAGAAGTTCTCAAATAGAATTGGCTTCAAGTGGGCAATTCCTATAAAATTGCTTTCCCATTAAATGGCAGTTTACATAAGAACATAAGAACAGAAGAACAGAAGAAGTTTACAAACAAGAGGAGGCCATTAGTAGCTTATTGATACCAAAATCTCATCAAGCAGCTTCTTGAAGGATCCCAGGGTGTCAGCTTCAACAACATTACTGGGGAGTTGATTCCAGACCCTCACAATTCTCCGTGTAAAAAAGTGCCTCCTATTTTCTGTTCTGAATGCCCCTTTGTCTAGTCTCCATTTGTGACCCCTGGTCCTTGTTTCTTTTTTCAGGCTGAAAAAGTCCCTTGGGTCGACACTGTCAATACTTTTTAGAATTTTGAATGCTTGAATTAGGTTGCCACGTAGTCTTCTTTGTTCAAGACTGAACAGATTCAATTCTTTTAGCCTGTCTGCATATGACATGCCTTTTAAGCCTGGAATAATTCTGGTCGCTCTTCTTTGCACTCTTTCTAGAGCAGCAATACCTTTTTTATAGCGAGGTGACCAGAACTGCACACAATATTCAAGATGAGGTCTTACTAGTGCATTGTACAGTTTTAACATTACTTCCCTTGATTTAAATTCAACACTTTTCACAATGTATCCGAGCATCTTGTTAGCCTTTTTTATAGCTTCCCCACATTGTCTAGATGAAGACATTTCTGAGTCAACAAAAACTCCTAGGTCTTTTTCATAGATTCCTTCTCCAATTTCAGTATCTCCCATATGATATTTATAATGTACATTTTTATTTCCTGCGTGCAGTACCTTACACTTTTCTCTATTAAATGTCATTTGCCATGTGTCTGCCCAGTTCAGTTTTGTTTCCCTTTTTGTGGATCGGTATTACGTTTGCAATTTTCCAGTCTGTCGGTACCACCCCTGTGTCAAGAGACTGCTGCATGATCTTGGTTAGCGGTTTGTAAATTACTTCTTTCATTTCTTTGAGTACTACTGGGAGGATCTCATCCGGCCCAGGGGATTTGTTTATTTTAAGAGCTCCTAGTCCCTTTAACACTTCTGCCTCAGTTATGCTAAAGTTATTTAAAACTGGATAGGAACTGGATGACATGTGGGGCATGTTGTCAGTATCTTCCTTTGTAAAATCTTGTGAAAAGTAATCATTTAATATATTTGCTATTTTTTTTTCTTCATCTACGATTTTGACATTTGTATCTCTTAAACATTTAATCTCCTCTTTGAATGTTCTCTTGCTGTTGTAATATTGGAAAAACATTTTGGAATTGGTTTTAGCTCCCTTAGCAATGTTTATTTCTATTTCTCTCTTGGCCTTTCTAACTTCCTTTTTGACTTGCGTTTGCAGTTCTGTGTACTCTTTCTGCGTACTTTCTTTTTGGTCCTTTTTTAATGCTCTGTAAAGTGCCTTTTTTCGCTGAATATTTTTTTTAATTGATCTATTAAACCATTTTGGCAATTTAGTTTTACATTTAGATTTGTCTACTTTAGGGATATAATTGTTTATATACATTGCATATAATGCATGCAATACATTTTTGAAGAACAACCATCCTTCTTCTGTGGGTGTTTTCTCTATTTTACTCCAATCTACTTCTGTTAGTCTCTGTTTCATACCTTCATAGTTTGCTTTTCTAAAATTGTAAACCTTAGCTTTAGTCATTACTTTTGGGGATTTAAAAAACACTTCAAATGAGACCATGTTGTGGTCTGAGTTTGCCAGTGGTTCTCTGACCTCTGTTTTAGTTATTCTATCTTCGTTATTTGAAAAGACTAAATCAAGGCATGCCTCCCCTCTAGTCGGTGCCTTGACAAATTGTGTTAGGAAGCAGTCATTTGTCATTTCCACCATTTCTATTTCATCCTTCGCGCTACCCACCGGGTTTTCCCATTTTATTTGGGGGAAGTTGAAATCCCCCATTAGTATGGCTTCTCCTTTGCTACACGCATTTCTAATGTCATTGTATAACAGATTATTGTGCTCACCGTCTGAATCTGGCGGTCTATAGCATGCTCCTATTATTATGCCCTTTGAATTTTTGTCTGTTATTCTGACCCATATTGATTCGGTTTTATTTTCTTTGTCCAGGTTTAACACCTGGGCTTCAAGACTGTTTCTTATGTATAGCGCTACCCCTCCTCCTCTTCTGTCCTGCCTGTCTTTCCTATACAGTGTATACCCACAAATATTCTATTCGTCCCCATCACTCTCAGACAACCACGTTTCTGTAACACCTATCACATCATAGTTACCTGTTAGTGCAGTAGCTTCAAGTTCTAGAATTTTGTTTCTGATACTTCTAGCATTTAGATAAATACATTTAATGGTTGTCTTACCTGAGTTGTTGTTCTTGTTTTGATGCGGTCTCCCTACTGTTTTTTTGTTGATTTCTCCCCTCTTCCTTTCTTGTTGAAATGCTTCTGAACCTGCTCGAGGATCTTTTCTCCGAGTAGACTGGTTCCCTTATTATTTAAATGCAGTCCATCCCGTCTATACAGATAGTCCTCGTTGTAGAATGTGGTCCAATGATCAAGATAGGTGAAGCCTTCCCGTGTGCACCACGTCTTCTCTTGTTGTTGGTTCTGCTCATCAAAATTCTGAAGTGACTCAAATCTGTTGGTTGTTTTGATTTCTGGTGGTTGTGTTTGACAAAGTTTCTTTTTTTTCCCTGCTTCTGCCTACCTGAACCCAGCTGTTCTGACCTTCTATCTCCCTGGTGGCTTTCAGTCTGTTAGGGGTGATGCAGACTTCCATGAATTGTGGGTGTGCCAGTTCCTCAAGATCCTGTTGCTGTCTCACTTCTTCCAGCTCCATTTCTAGCATACTTACTAGTTTATGCAAATCGTGGATCGCGCGGCACTTTACACACACTTGGTTTAGCTCCGCTGGGTTTTCTCGGATTTCCCACATCAAGCAGGTGTCACAGATTACTGGCTTGAAGACCATGTTGAGGTTTTTTTTTGAAGTTTAGTTTCTTCTGCAGCTGTCAGCCTGCTTTCCAACTGCTTCTAAACTGCTCTGTACTTTTCCACGCCTGTACTTCTGCCACTCGCTGTCGCTTCCACTCGCTGTCGCTGGGAAGACTGCCTCGTTTAACTGCGTTGCTCTGCTGTGCTGCCGGCTCCTCCCCTCGCCCGTGTCTCAGAACGGCGCTGAATTTGAATCAGCTGCTCCGAGTTTCAGCTTGTTTGTTATCAGAAAAACACACGCGGCTGTGTTTCCCCAATGTCCTCTGTTTTCTGTTTAAAGCAATTCAAGATGCAATTTCTCCTTTCTGCTTCTAAACTACAGTAGTTTATATTTTTAGGTGGTATATTCCCCTCTAGTATCTTTATTTGCATGCTACGTAAACAATACTAGTCATCAGAGTAGAGCCTAGCACCCAAAATATCGAATTTGTTGCCAAATGGTTAATCTGATTAATGTAAATGTATATTCCAAGTGCTACAAACATGTCCACAATCCAGTTTTGAATAAAGGGGTTTTCAAACAATTTTTAAATAAAACTTTTTGATTTTAAAAAGTATGTCATAGCAATCATTTTAATTTGTGGATTCATTATTGAATAACATTTGCCTTCAATATACAGTATTTACAGTATATAGAAAGTAAACACAGTGCAAAAAACAAGTTTACTGTGTTTATTTTTCTTTCTATACAGCTTTTGTCTGAAACATCCTGATTATCTAATATATATATTATTAGATACTTATGAAAATATATATATATATATATATATATATATATATATATATATATATATATATATATAGATATATATATATATATAAGAACATAAGAACATAAGAAAGTTTACAAACGAGAGGAGGCCATTCGGCCCATCTTGCTCGTTTGGTTGTTAGTAGCTTATTGATCCCAAAATCTCATCAAGCAGCTTCTTGAAGGATCCCAGGGTGTCAGCTTCAACAACATTACTGGGGAGTTGATTCCAGACCCTCACAATTCTCTGTGTAAAAAAGTGTCTCCTATTTTCTGTTCTGAATGCCCCTTTTTCTAAACTCCATTTGTGACCCCTGGTCCTTGTTTCTTTTTTCAGGCTGAAAAAGTCCCTTGGGTCGACACTGTCAATACCTTTTAGAATTTTGAATGCTTGAATTAGGTCGCCACGTAGTCTTCTTTGTTCAAGACTGAACAGATTCAATTCTTTTAGCCTGTCTGCATATGACATGCCTTTTAAGCCCGGAATAATTCTGGTCGCTCTTCTTTGCACTCTTTCTAGAGCAGCAATATCTTTTTTATAGCGAGGTGACCAGAACTGCACACAATATTCAAGATGAGGTCTTACAAGTGCATTGTACAGTTTTAACATTACTTCCCTTGATTTAAATTCAACACTTTTCACAATGTATCCGAGCATCTTGTTAGCCTTTTTTATAGCTTCCCCACATTGTCTAGATGAAGACATTTCTGAGTCAACAAAAACTCCTAGGTCTTTTTCATAGATTCCTTCTCCAATTTCAATATCTCCCATATGATATTTATAATGTACATTTTTATTTCCTGCGTGCAGTACCTTACACTTTTCTCTATTAAATGTCATTTGCCATGTGTCTGCCCAGTTCTGAATGTTGTCTAGATCATTTTGAATGACCTTTGCTGCTGCAACAGTGTTTGCCACTCCTCCTTTTTGTGTTGTTTGCAAATTTAACAAGTTTGCTTACTATACCAGAATCTAAATCATTAATGTAGATTAGGAATAGCAGAGGACCTAATACTGATCCCTGTGGTACACCGCTGGTTACCACACTCCATTCTGAGGTTTTTCCTCTAATCAGTACTTTCTGTTTTCTACATGTTAACCACTCCCTAATCCATGTACATGTGTTTCCTTGAATCCCAACTGCGTTCAGTTTGAGAATTAATCTTTTGTGCGGGACTTTGTCAAAAGCTTTCTGGAAATCTAAATAAACCATGTCATATGCTTTGCAATTATCCATTATCGATGTTGCATCCTCAAAAAAATCAAGCAAGTTAGTTAGGCACGATCTCCCTTTCCTAAAACCATGTTGACTGTCTCCCAGTACCCTGTTACCATATAGGTAATTTTCCATTTTGGATCTTATTATAGTTTCCATAAGTTTGCATATAATAGAAGTCAGGCTTACTGGTCTGTAGTTACCTGGTTCAGTTTTGTTTCCCTTTTTGTGGATCGGTATTACGTTTGCAATTTTCCAGTCTGTCGGTACCACCCCTGTGTCAAGAGACTGCTGCATGATCTTGGTTAGCGGTTTGTAAATTACTTCTTTCATTTCTTTGAGTACTACTGGGAGGATCTCATCCGGCCCAGGGGATTTGTTTATTTTAAGAGCTCCTAGTCCCTTTAACACTTCTGCCTCAGTTATGCTAAAGTTATTTAAAACTGGATAGGAACTGGATGACATGTGGGGCATGTTGTCAGTATCTTCCTTTGTAAAAACTTGTGAAAAGTAATCATTTAACATATTTGCTATTTTTTTTTCTTCCTCTACGATTTTGCCATTTGTATCTCTTAAACATTTAACCTCCTCTTTGAATGTTCTCTTGCTGTTGTAATATTGGAAAAACATTTTGGAATTGGTTTTAGCTCCCTTAGCAATGTTCATTTCTATTTCTCTCTTGGCCTTTCTAACTTCCTTTTTGACTTGCGTTTGCAGTTCCGTGTACTCTTTCTGCGTACTTTCTTTTTGGTCCTTTTTTAATGCTCTGTAAAGTGCCTTTTTTCGCTGAATATTTTTTTTAATTGATCTATTAAACCATTTTGGCAATTTAGTTTTACATTTAGATTTGTCTACTTTAGGGATGTAATTGTTTTGCGCCTCTAGTACTACATTTTTGAAGAACAACCATCCTTCTTCTGTGGGTGTTTTCTCTATTTTACTCCAATCTACTTCTGTTAGTCTCTGTTTCATACCTTCATAGTTTGCTTTTCTAAAATTGTAAACCTTAGCTTTAGTCTTTACTTTTGGGGTTTTAAAAAACACTTCAAATGAGACCATGTTGTGGTCTGAGTTTGCCAGTGGTTCTCTGACCTCTGTTTTAGTTATTCTATCTTCGTTATTTGAAAAGACTAAATCAAGGCATGCCTCCCCTCTAGTGGGTGCCTTCACAAATTGTGTTAGGAAGCAGTCATTTGTCATTTCCACCATTTCTATTTCATCCTTCGCGCTACCCACCGGGTTTTCCCATTTTATTTGGGGGAAGTTGAAATCCCCCATTAGTATGGCTTCTCCTTTGCTACACACATTTCTAATGTCATTGTATAACAGATTATTGTGCTCACCGTCTGAATCTGGCGGTCTATAGCATGCTCCTATTATTATGCCTTTTGAATTTTTGTCTGTTATTCTGACCCATATTGATTCGGTTTTATTTTCTTTGTCCAGGTTTAACACCTGGGCTTCAAGACTGTTTCTTATGTATAGCGCTACCCCTCCTCCTCTTCTGTCCTGCCTGTCTTTCCTATACAGTGTATACCCACAAATATTATATTCGTCCCCATCACTCTCAGATAACCACGTTTCTGTAACACCTATCACATCATAGTTACCTGTTAGTGCAGTAGCTTCAAGTTCTAGAATTTTGTTTCTGATACTTCTAGCATTTAGATAAATACATTTAATGGTTGTCTTACCTGAGTTGTTGTTCTTGTTTTGATGCGGTCTCCCTTCTGTTTTTTTTTGTTGATTTCTCCCCCCTTCCTTTCTAGTTTAAATGCTTCTGAACCTGCGAGGATCTTTTCTCCAAGTAGACTGGTTCCCTTGTTATTTAAATGCAGTCCATCCCGTCTATACAGATAGTCCTCGTTGTAGAATGTGGTCCAATGATCAAGATAGGTGAAGCCTTCCCGTGTGCACCACGTCTTCAGCCATGCGTTTTGATTAATTATTTCCAGCTGTCCATATGGTCCTTTGCAAGGTGCGGGTAGTATACCAGAAAATACCACCGTTTTGGTTTTCTCTTTTAATTTCCTTCCTAGCTCTCTGAATTTATTTTGCAGGGATTTTGGTCTGTCTCTTCCAATGTTGTTTGTACCGATGTGGACGACTACTACCGGGTCATCTCCTGTTCGTTCTAGGAGCCTGTCCACGTTTTCAGTGATGTGCTTGACCGAGGCTCCCGGAAGGCAGCACACTGTTGTAGTAAGGGGGTCCAAACTGCGAATTGAACTTGCTGTGTTTCTCAATATGGAGTCCCCAACAATCATGACCTCCCTCTTTTTGCTGTCTGGTCACCACTGTCAATGGGGTCCTGGATGTTGTTCCTTTCATTCTCTTGTTGTTGGTTCTGCTCATCAAAATTCTGAAGTGACTCAAATCTGTTGGTTGTTTTGATTTCTGGTGGTTGTGTTTGACGAAGTTTCTTTTTTTCCCTGCTTCTGCCTACCTGAACCCAGCTGTTCTGACCTTCTATCTCCCTGGTGGCTTTCAGTCTGTTAGGGGTGATGCAGACTTCCATGAATTGTGGGTGTGCCAGTTCCTCAAGATCCTGTTGCTGTCTCACTTCTTCCAGCTCCATTTCTAGCATACTTACTAGTTTATGCAAATCCTGGATCGCGCGGCACTTTACGCACACTTGGTTTAGCTCCGCTGGGTTTTCTCGGATTTCCCACATCAAGCAGGTGTCACAGATTACTGGCTTGAAGACCATGTTGAGGTTTTTTTATATATATATTATATATATATATATAATTTAAACGTTTTTGTGACCTAACTTTTTCATCTTATTTTCATTTACTTTTGTACACTACACCTCAATATGTTTTAAATATATTTTCATTATATTATATAATATATTAGATATACATTAGATACATAAAACTATTAGATGTATTGTACAATATATGTCAACTACATGTTCAATATATTTATATGGCATTTGTAATATATTGTGGAATACATCTTATTTATATATTGAATATAATTAAAATATATTTTGAAATATATCAATAAATATATAAATAACACTTTATATAAACCTATATTTTATAACAACTGGATGACCTATTCTATATATCCTATCTATATATATATATATATATATATATATATATATATATATATATATATATATACACACACACACACATATTTTTTGTTTATGGATATCTTTTTTGAAATATATTGTACTGTTAACAATATATTTTAAAATATACCTTTTTTCATAGGGGAAGCTATGTTGTATATGTTTACAAGTCCGTTTTTTATCGCTATAGCAGTATGTATTTGAATAAAATATTGCTCTTCAAGTCTGGATATCTGTTATCCAAATCTCTATTGTAATCTTATCAATTCCTTGATGAACTGCCGTCTGGCTGTCTACGTGAGCATATAGTCTGTTGTCTTATAATATTACTATTACAAGAATCTTTTGAGAAATCTTGATATTTTTGCTTTTTGATTTGAGAGCAACTACAGATATATTTGCATTGGCAGCAGGAATTTGTAAAGACTTCACTGAAAATAGTATTGCCTGTTTCAAGCTACACATAAAACAGTACCTGGACAAGCAGCTGTTTCCGACAAAAGCATGGTGTTTGTGGACACAATACACGTCAAACAAGCCTGTCAAATTTGGGATCAAGTTTTGGCTTACAGCGGACAATACTCCTAGCTGTGCAAAGATGAAACTCGTCCAGCTGGTCAGAGATTGGGTGGCAATGTTACTTAAGCTGATGTAACTGTGCTTAGGAAAAGGGATGAATCTTACCAATGACAATTTTTATTTCACTGTAATTAGCAAAAGTTGAAGAAAAAAAAAAACACAGCCCGATTGGAACAGTAAACAAAGCGAGAAGAGAGTTTCCACCATTTGCGCAAAACTCAGTTCTCCGTGAAAGCAATCACCGATGTCCAGTTGCTGTATTTTACAATGTACTGGACATGGCAGCCGTCAATTTCTTCATTATGTACAATGAATGCACAGGGGACAATATCATCTTATGATGCTAGCCATGGAGCTTTGGCAGAAACATTTAATTAGAAAGCTGCAAAGTGGCAGAGAAACACAGCTCAATCTGGATACAGTGTGAATCTTGAAAACAATGACAAGTAACTAAATGCAATAAAAATAAAACGTCTGATATCTGTGCCCAGCGTGAAAGAGCAATATGTGTTAAATGCACATGACAAGTTGATAAGCGTTACTTCTGTATGGATTGTGCTAATATGGGGGCTACTTTGAAGTATGTTCCTTTTCAATTCGAAGATGGCCACCAAACATCGTTATGGGATACACTCCAGCCTACTGGTAGGTGTCACTGAGCTCCTATGTCAAAGCTGCAGATAGGCCCTCTTCCCCCAGTGACGTCCTTGGACCCGCCTCCTGAGGGTACTTTACCGTCACTCTGGAGAAGAATCATCCTCTTTCGCTTCTCACATTGGTAAGGTAAGACCTCTGTGTTGCATTGAGCCCTGTATAAAAAGTGCTGTGCAAGCTACTGCTAGTTCCCCTGCACTTTGTGCTGAAAGCTAGCATCGCCGCTTTCCCGGAATCAGTAATTAAAAAAAAAATTGTAGCCCTTTTATTCTTTTTCTGACTTTCAGCACCTGTGCACTCCATGTGTCAGACTGCTTCTTTCTGTCTGTCCATCTTAGCAACAGTAAGTATTTTTTCCTTGTATCCATTGTCAAGTTTTACCCACCAGCCACCTGCGGGCCGCAGTTGGGCCTTGTTTTGATTAAGCTGAACGCGTCCCCATACTGGCATAGCGCAATAGCCCCTCCATGGCTGCTTTAGCCGGGCCGGACATAAGACTCCTCACGAGGCTTCCCTAGTTGGGTTGAGATGTAATCTGGCTTTAACCCTAACCCTAACCCTAACCCTAACCAGACTTTAAATTTGACATCCCTGTTGATAAACTTCCCCAGCTGTAAATTGCTATATGTAATGTCTAAGTTTAAAGTTTTTATTATCCTTTTTATCGCTCAAACCAATGGATAGAATGTTCTCCCCCATCTGTCCTGTAATACTGAACTGTTTTTATTATTGTGTGTGTAAGTCAATCGCCCTCCGCAGCTTCGGCCCTGTACCCCTGTTGTACGTTACGCGCTGCTCAGGCATGAGACCACGCGGTCAGGGTAGGCACGGTGCCCAGCTGCCCGGTGTTTTCTAATACCACAGTGATAAGATTGCCCATGCTACTTCGGTACCACGGTGCGCACGGTGCCCATTGTCGCTGTACCGATAAATAGGCTAGCACGTCGGTGTGGCACTGTGCTTGGTGCACGCGGTGCCTGACGCTGCACGGTACTCGGTGCATGTGTACGCTGTGCAAGCGGTAATCCACGGTGCATATTAGACTGGTGCTGCATGGTACGCGTGGTGCAGATTAGACCGGTGCTCTTAATCCGGTGCCACACTACTCCCGGTGCCCACAGTGCTCAGTGCATGCGGTGTGTACAACGCAGTAGTTCTAACCCGCGGAGTTATTATTGCAACGCGTACAAGGTAACAGCTTTAGAAAACCACCTCTCCCCGTTTCGACAGGGATCGAAGGTGTCCCTTGTTTTGTGCAAAAATGGCAGCAGCGGTATCAGCCATCGAACTGGGTTTATTACGTATGCGCCCGCTGCAGAAGTGGCTCAATGCGTCTCGCTTGTCTGGCGGCCCTGCGCTGGTGGAAGATTCCCTCTCACCTGCGCCAAGGAGTCCGAATGGGGGCAGTTTACACCCGTAGGGTAGCGACGACGGACACCTCCAACTTGGGTTGGGGCGTGGTCTGCGAAGGCAGAGGAGTCAGTGGACCCTGGTCGGGCTGCAGGACGTCCCTGCATATCAACAAGTTGGAGCTGCAAGCAGTGTTCCGTGCCCTCCAGTACTTCCTACCCGTGGTGCGGAACAGACATATGCTGAACTGCACAGACAATACATCAGTGGTGGCATATGTCAACCACAACCCCCGCCCAACAGAACTTGCTGTCCCTTCGGGCGACGTACATTCCAGGCGTGGAGAATCGAGCGGCGAACCTCCTCTTGAGGGGGGGCTCCACCCTCAGGTGATGGAGTGCATTTAGGAATGTTTCGGGAAGGTGCAGGTCGATCTCTTCGCCTCGGCGGAGACGACAAACTGCCCCTTATTGTACTCCCTCTACCGCTGCGGCGGTTCACTCGTATGGCCCAGAGAGCTCCTTTACACATTCCCGCCTCTGCCATTGCTCCCGGCCTTTCTCGAGAAGGCGTCAGTTCTCCTTGTCGCCATCAGGTGGCCCAGGAGAATCTGGTTTTCATCCCTGTGCTAGCTATTGAACGGCCCTCCCTGGGAAATCCCGCTTTGCTGGGATCCTCTCAGTCTGTCGAGAGGCACACTTTGGCACCCGGAGCCGGACAAGCTCCAGCTATAGGTCTGGCCCCTGAAAGGGACCGCTGGTCAGCCTTAGTGCTTTCAGACGTGGTCATGGGTACGTTGTAGAATGCTAGGGCGCATTCAACTAAGTCACTGTATGCCTGTAAGTGGAAACGGTCATGATCCAATCTCCTGTCCCATGCCCGCCATCTTGCAGTTTCTACAAGATCTGCTTGAGGCTGGTAGATCACCTTCCACACTGAAGGTTTACACGTTGACTCTGTGTCCCCGGGCGCACATTTTTTTGCTACCCAATTTCTCCAATATTTCTCTAATAGGAGGACCACTCTCCCCGAGTGGAGCCTTGAGATTGTACTGGAGGCTCTCAAGCAGGCCCTGTTTAAGCCTATATATTCCATTGAGTTGAAGCACCTGTCCATGTAGACAGCCTTCCTCTTGGCTATCACCTCCGCAAAGCAGGTTAGTGAGCTGCAGGCGCTGTCTGTGCATAGCTCCTGTATGCATATTTGGGATGATGGTAGCAGAGTGCCACTGAGTGCAAACCCTGCTTTTCACCCCAAGGTGGTTACAGCCATCCACGTGAATCAGTCTGTTGAACTGGAGTCCTTCCATCCTCCTCCGTTTGCAATGGACGAGGATAGAGAGTTGAACCTTCTCTGCCCAGTTCGGGCATTGTGATGCTACGTGGATAGGACAAGAGCGCTGCATCAGTCTGACCAGCTCTTCGTCAGCCATGGAACACGGACCATGGGACAGCCCCTCTCCAAGCAGCTGCTGACGCATTGGATTGCGGACACAGTCTCGACTGCATATAATAGTGCTGGCTTACCCCCACCTAGGTGGATAGCCTCACATTCCACAAGAGGAGTGGCTACATCATGGGCCCTCTTCTGAGGAGCCTCCATGGCAGAAATTTGTGATGCGGCTAGCTGGGCTACCCTGCATACCTTTGCCAGGTTCTACCACCTGAATGTGGTAGATCCCGCATTACCCTCTGTGGGCGCGTCCTCGAGGTTGCACGCTCACACCACTGACCTTGGTCAGGCAGGACTTAATGTCCCTCATATGGAGCCTTTCTTTTCTTCGTCGCAACGGTTCTGGTACATGTTTCCCATAACAATGTTTGGTGGCCATCTTCGCTTTCAGGGAACCAGGTTTATGGTAGGTAAACTAGCGTTTCCTTGAGTGTGCATTCCTGTTACACAATGTGAACAGAGTTATTTCCTTTTTTAAAAGTAATGATTTCGATTTTACAGTTCTGTGTGTAGGCCTACATATAACCAGTTTACAGCTGGTTACACAATAGTTTCTTTTAAAATGTTTATTTTATTAGTTTTCTTTTTTTTTTAAGCCTTTTATGTTATTTTTGTAAATAATTACTTTGTTTTTACAATTGTGTATGTACATATAGCAGTTTTACATCTGTTTACATAATATCCTTTTTTGAAATGTTTGTTTTATTATAGTTTTTATTTTTTTACGTTTATTTTTTCATTTAAATACAGTGTTTCTGCAAATGTTAGATATGGTGTTCATAAATAAATATTTTCAGTTGTATCTGATAGTTTGCGTTTCATTTTTATATCGAAGCTGTTACCCGTCAAAATACTGCTGGCAATTAGTAGCATAAACCCGGCAGTTCTAGTGTTAAACGAGGAACTACATTCGGTGCAGGCAGACCACTTCTGTATTAAGCACTAACATTACATTAATTGCTTTCTTACTTTCTCAATTGGCCTCAATCATACTTTACTTTTTTATTTTTTTCCCTTAATTTACATGCATACTTCAAGGGGTTTATTGAGGCAATATCATTCCTTATATATATATATATATAATAATATAATATATATATATAATATATGATATATACTATATATATATATATACTGCCACAGACGGAACACAAGGTGATTATTAAAAGTGTTTAAACCATTCATTCTGCATTGCAGCTGTCAAGAAATTTAAATCCTAGGGAATAATTAGTGACATGTCAAACCGTTCCGGCCCAATGATGACTGGGAAGACCCTTAATAAACCTCTGAAACTCACTATTAAACGATGAATTTGAGGGATAAATACCCATTAAAGTATGTACATAATGGGGATTAAAGGAACCCCATTATTCAGTCCTTTCATTGTGGGTTAAAGTTCATAGCTGACGACATACAACAGATAACAGGATAAAGCTGCTGCATGTCTCACAATTTTCAATAAACATTTCAATTTTACTTTAGTTTTTCAGTTTAAAGCATTTTAACATATTTAAAGATGCAGACATTACATTTCCACATAAAGTAAACACAGAGTGTAAAACTTCAACATACTTGTTTTAAAAAAAAAAATCGGTAACAAACAAACATTTCAGTTGTTTTATTGAAGATACAAACAGCAAAGTTACTGTACCAACTGCATTTATTTTTTTGGTGATTTTTTTTTTTTTTTTTTTTTTTTTACCAAAAGCAGGCATAAACGCTTTTGGTGGACTAATCTACATACTGTAGCACGCGCTACTGATTGAGAGGAACAAGTTAGAAAAAACTAGCGTGAGTCTCTATACAGCTTCAAGAGTTTTGCTGTTTTCACCATGTTGCAGTAGCAAAACTAAATCACTTAGAATTACCATCTGTACCAGTACTAAAAGTCAGAAACGTTCTTACATCAAATGTGAAAAATGTAAATACCTCTTATACACAATGAGATAAAAGTGGTCAAACTAAGGTAAATTATTCTTCCTCCTCGTCTTCCGTTTACTTTTTAAAGCGTGTGTAGCAACTATTCAAACAGAAAAGCTAAATAACTGGACATCTACCAATCATGTGATTCCACATGTTGGTCAACATCAGAATAAACCAGGGAACACAAGCAGTTTGATATCCACACCATTTATTAAACAATGTCTTTATGTTTTAAAACAGCACATATCGCAGAAAAAAAAAAATGCCGGGGTTGAAATTGCAACATGACGTCCCTGAAGGAGCATACCGCCTTAGCCCGCTGCACCACCTGGCAATTGTTTAAATGCGTTAACTTTTTAAGCTTACATCCATGCCTGATCAGCTTTTGCTGAAAACAGGTTTCTGCACGATTCTAAAAATGCTCTATTTTCTGTTTGGTAGAATGTAGTGCTCCGGGCAGATGGTTCCCCCAAGTAATTATCTAGGATCAGTGAGAGAAACAAAAAAAGAAAAATACCTTGTCATTAAGTTCTGATAGCAGGAAGGCAAACTGTACCTAACCGTACCCTAACCCTAACCTTAGCCATAACCCCTTAGCCATAACCTTGTACTATTTTATGTTTTTTTCTCTCACTGATCCTGGATTACCACTGTAGTATTATTAAGCACTGTAATATTATTAAGCACTAACCCATGTGCACGAGACACTCACTTATTTGTTTTAATTCACACCATGTCCCTTAAGCGTTTCCGTAGACCCAAGTATGTAGGGGGGTCTGGAAAGACTGCGCATGACAGTATGAGCAGTGAATGAAAAAAAAAAAAAACTACTGGAATGAGAGACTGCGCATTACCGTGTCGGAACTAACTTAGACTGCGGTGGTAATTTAGGAGGAGTGCTGCAGAGGATGGATGCGTGTCCGCATAGATAGATAAAAAAAAAGATTACGAGATATTAGTAGCCAACACTATAGAAAAAATCAGTTATCATTTAACGATGGCAGGTACGCAGCGCGAGAGGTGCTGTGTTGGTGGTTCCGAAATGCTCCTATACGGTTGGTCGGCAATTATCCTGTTTGCAGAAAGAGCCGCGCGTGAGTCTGCTGTTAATTTATATTGACTTAAATGAAAACTTAAAAAACAAACAAACAAAAAAACACTGAATTGGTTCATATGCATTATTTTAATGCTAAAGTACTGAGACCGGTAGCGGAAAAGAATACGTATGTGTTTGTATGAAAGATAGTGAGACATTTGAGTTGTACAGAATATAAGTAACTATCTACATGGTGCTGCAGTCTGCTAGTTTACCGCCTTTTTTGCTATGAAGGAGAATTTACCACCCCTCCCTGCCCTCGCATTCTTTCTGATTTGGGGTACACAGGGGAGGATCATGCTCAAAAGAACCATTAATATGGGCAGGCTGTATTGCACCATGGTGCGATGGTGTGTTTTCTTATGCACTGCTACAGTGCCTGGTGGTGGAATTAGGGATACTAATCAATCATTCCATTTTACTCTGTCTGTTTCCTATATTGTCCATAATTCAGCAGTGTTACATCGGAAGGAAAGCAACCCTTTTTTGGCAGACGTGTGTAATTTCCTAGAAGTAGTTTTTAGCTACCTTCAAAACCTTCTAGCTGCATCACTCAGTTATCAAAGCAGGCATGCTATTGCTACTATTTACAGCAATAGGATTTTGAGTTTTTAGCACTGTTTAGCACATGAAGTACAATGGAAATAAAAATAGCTTGGCTTGTGTATTTAGTATTTAGTCGAGTGCAGCCATTAATACTGACAGTGTCTTTGGACTTTTCCCAGGCTAATCGTAACTTCTTAAGTGTTAATTCTGTTCCTGTTTTCTCATGTCTTTTAACAGTGACATATAGCATCCTACACTATTTTGTTATTGGGCATCAGTTGTGGGCGGGACTGACCCTTACCCTCACCTTACCAGCCTGTGCTGTCCAGCTGCTGAGTTTCTATTGGTTTAGCGTGGATGGTGAAAGAAAGCGCTGCTCCCTGGTCGTCATACATATCCTGCAACTGGGAATCTACAAACGGTAAGGAGACCCAGCTTGCCCCACAATGTATGTGGCTTTACGATGTCTAGTGAAATCAAGTGGTTCCCAATTAAGTGCCCAGCTCGATTTGTAAAAAAAAAAAAAAAAAAAAAAAAAAAAAAAAAAAATGTTTAAAACTTTTTGATTAGCGACCCAAATGAACGCAGTGAACCCACGACCCCAAATTCTACAAACATTCTCTCACACTACAGCCAGCCCAGGTTTTTGAGTTAAGGGTCCTTTGCGCGGACAACAGGACTGCAGCTGATCGCAGACATGCATTTGCAGGAGAGCCCTCATGAGGATTAATGGACTATGTGGGTGCATTGTGATTATGGGTGGTGGGACTTCAATTAAAAAACATTAGCACTGTAAACAACACCCAATTTACAGAATTATGGATACAAGTGTTAATAATCAATTGGCAAATCAGAACCTTAACCATGTATTATTTAGTTCTACAAGTCAGTATGTGACACCAGCGTGGAACATTCGCTATAAAGACACAAATACAATATCACAAAATCATTCATTCAAAACGAACAAGGCAGCTTGTCATGTCATAGCAAGAACTGGATAGTTTTACTCCATTAAAAAATATTTAACCTTTTCCTATTTCCTCAGGTCGCATATAATATCAGATTCAGCTAAAGCCATTATTGAACAAATTAAAATCACACAAATTCTAACTGCTGTAAATCCAGCAGGTGCCTCATCAAGCTGTGGTTACCATAGTAACGCCTTCAGCAAGGGACTCCCCATGACTGGTGATAAAACAATACATTGTTTACATAATTACTGCTAATGATTTGTATGCAGATTATATTTATGTTGAATATAAGCATAAGAAGTTGTATAGTGAAAGTAAATTAGAAACCTTGCCGGGACCCCCACTTTGCGAAGCGTTGCTCTATATGTTTATGTTCCTGTGGAGTGATCGTTCCAGTGCGATTGTGGGAGCTGCAAGCACTAAATCCAGAGAATCGCGTTCATGACGCTAAAAGAGCGCTGTATGAGTGTGGTGCACTTTACCTCCTTATCAACTCAGGGCAGTAAAGACTTTTCAGCCTGCTGTAGTCTGCAACTGCAAATGGAAGTGCTTTAATGTAGGTGGGGTCAAAGTTTATAGGTGGGCACCACTTAAGGAAGTAACTCTAGAAAGTGCTACAAAACTTTGGCCACAGGAGAAAAAGTCCATCATCACTGTTTTGAGTATCATGCCCTGGCATTTATGAATGGTGACTCTGTGTGCATCAATGACTGGAAACTGCTCACAAACAATGTAGGCCCTGTCTATGACTTCAGACTTTGACTTTGAGTGTTCAAAGGATGTGTGTCCATTTCTAAAATGGATGGTTATGGTTTTCACCATCATGGGTTTTTCTAGATAATAGGAAACAGCTTGAAGTTTTCCTATTGCACCATTGATGAGACCAGTGGCAGTGTGATTATTTTTTCAAAGCATCATCTTGCAGCCTATTTTCACTCGTATGCTAGTTTGCAGTCCAGCTCTACGACTGCAGTCAGCCTTATATCAGTTTTTTCAGCACATATTCCTGGTGGGAAGAAATGCAGTCAAGTATCACCACAAGATGATGCTGCAGGCATGAGGCAGGTTGAACTTCCATCTTTGTCATCTAAATGTTTCATGTGTTGGATAATTTCTTTTTTGCAGCTGTAAATATCTCCTCCCTTGATTGATACCAGTTGTTTACTCAACGAAATATGTTCAGTTTTGTTGGTGGCTCCAAGTCTGACACAGTTAAGCAGATTGGCATAAACCCAGTCCTGCTTCTGGCATATATTAATTGTGAGTTCATTATATGTGAACACTTTCAACAGATCCCATAGAGCCAGTCAGTTTGTGCAGTTCCTCTTGAGTAGGTGGCACAAAAGGTGGATTCTGATGCACAGATGGAAGCTGTAGCAAATTCCCCAGAAGTGAGATGTTGAGTCTTTATTGGCACCTCATCAGTAATGATGGATAAGGGTGTCTTTTAAACAAATTATTATTATTATTATTAATAATAATAATAATAATAATAATAATAATAATAATATGAATAAATAATATGTAATTGAAAAAACTTTGGTTTGTTTTAATAGAATAGTAATTAGTCATTTACCATACGCTTTTGTCCAAAGAGACTTATTGAGATTAGGGTGGGTGAACGATGCATTAACAACTGCAGCTGCAGAGTCACTTACAATAGGACCTGTGTTTTGCGTCTCATACGAAGGACGGAGCACAAGAAGGTTACAAGACTTGCTCATCAGGAATACACACCGTGAGTTAGTGGCTGAGCTGGGATTTAAACCGGGCTCCTGGTATAAAGCCCCTTTCATTAAGCACTGTCCCTCAATGTTGAAGTGTGTTTAACAAAATGTTGCATAAAATGACATTGCAATATCAGATTGGAATGCAGCAAAGTAAAAACATATAATTATTTGTACTTACTGTGCGACTGACCTAATTGGTTTGGAGGGCTGTTCCATGTCGGATTTGTGTGCAATTCAGAACTTTGTGACGCACAAATTAATGCCATGGAAGAATCAGTGATCGATTGTAACAGTTGGTGTTTACATCAAATCCAACAAAACATAACACTACAACTTTCATGTTATGTCTGGTAAAATTGCGTTTCAAACGCAGTTGGAGAAGTGACTTGATAAACGATGTGAAATGCTGAAGCAATTAACTGTTCTAACACATTACTGATAATAACACACACACATTATGGGAATAGCATAATTGTTCAACCTATACTGAGACAATGTATTGTTGTTTGGATAGGGTAAATGTAAATGGTAGCTTAGTCTGTTGAAAGGGTTATGATGTGAATCTGTGTAGCATGCGGTTATGTAGTTGGAGTGAAAATATGACTAATTAGGGTTCAAATCCTGCTTTTTATTTATATATCATTCACATCAGCAAAACATTTTTCACATTAAAATGTGTTTGTACACATTATTATTATTATTATTATTATTATTATTATTATTATTATTATTATTATTATTTTATAGTTTGCAATATAAACCCTGTGCAGCAATCAAACCCAAGACATGCCTCCAATGTGCAAGCTTTTGTACCAGAAAGTTTGTCCTTCTATTTTACAACATTTGCAAGTAGCATAGCAGTAAAGTTATAGTTTTTAACAAGTAACGAGACGAACGATATTTTGTAAATAATAATGATAATGTATTATCCTGATTTGTATTGAAAACATTTATCTGATTTTGCAAGCTATAATAATAAGCTTGATCTGTTCATTTAGTGTATTGTACAGTGCTCAAGTACTGGCAGAACGCACCAGAACAGCATTTTTTTCCCCACTTATCTACACACCATGTTAAGGGGAAAAAAGTTATTATTGAGAAAATAATTATAATTTAATACTTGGTGGAAGCACCTTTGGCAGCAATTACATGGGATAGGTCTCTACCAACTTTGCACACCTAGATTTGGCAATATTTGACCATTCTTTACAAAACTGTTCAAGCTCTGTCAGGTTCCTTGGGGAGCATTGATGGACAGCAATCCATGTCATGCCACAAAGTTTCGATTGGATTTAGGTCGGTGCTCTGACTGGGCCACTCAAGGACATTTACCTTTTTGTTCCTTAGCCACTCCAATGTAGCTTTGGCTGTGTGCTTTGGGTCATTGTCATGCTGAAAGGAGAACTTCCGTCCCAGTTTCAACTTTCTTGCAGAGGGCAGCAGGTTTTCCTCAAGGACTTCTCTGTACTTTGCTCCATTCATTTTCCCTTCTATTGTGACAAGTCCCCCAGTCCCTGCCCATAACATGATGCTGCCAGCACTGTGCTTCACAGTAGGTATGGTGTTCTTTGGGTGAGCGTTGTTTGGTTTGCGTCAAACATAACTCATTGCATTTAGGCCAAAAAGTTCCATTTCAGTTTTGTCAGAACACAAAACCTTTTGCCATATAGCTACAGACTCTCCTGAGTGTTTTTTTTGCATACTTAAATGGGATTCAGGGTGGGCTTTCTTGAGTAATAGCTTCCTTCTTGACACCCTACCATGCAGGCAAGATTTGTGCAGTGCTTGGGATATATTTTTTTAATATGCACACTTTGACCAGTCTTGGCCATAAAAGCCTGTAGCTCTTGCAAAGTTGCCATTGGCCTCTTGGTAGTCTCTTTGATCAGTCTCGGTCATCCAGTTTGGAGAGATGGCCTGATCTAGGCAGGGTCTTGGTGGTACCATACACCTTCCACTTCTTAATAATTGTCTTGACCGTGCTCCAAGGGATATTCAAGGCCTTTGATATTTTTTTTTATACCCATCCCCTGATCTGTTCCTTTCAACAACTTTGTCCCCGAGTTCTTTTGCAAGCACCTTGGTGCTCAAGGTTGAGTCTTTGCTTTGAAATGCACTACCCAGCAGAGGGAACCTACAGGAACTGCTGAATTCATCCTGAAATCATGTGACATACTACAATTTAACACAAGTGGTGGCCACTTAACTTGGTGTGTGATTTTGAAGGTGATTGGTTACACCTGAGCTAATTTGGGATTGCTATTACAAAGGGGGTGGACACTTGTGTTGTGGGGTAGGATGTGTAGATCAATGAAAAAAAAAAAGCATTTTAATTGCAGGCTATAAGGCAACAAAAGGTGAACATTATGAAAGGGGGTGTGACTTTCTAATTGCACTGTATGTACATAATGTTTAGAAATTACAAAAGCAAATGTTAAACATAACATTAATGTATTTAAGTTTTACTCATTATATACGGTGGGAAGAGGGATATGGCTTTTGTTTCTATCCAAGTATATGCTGACTCTGATTTACACTTAGTCGCTTCCACATATGCTTCGAATTCAGGTTCTTAGTTATCTGCTTGTGCCGGGTCGGGGGTTTTCGTGCCTAGTAATTGTTGGGAGCTGTATGCAGGTCTTTGCCTAGCCATGTTATATAATCTTCAATTTTTAACGATGCCAGTTTTATATGTATGTGCATACAAATGAAAAACAGTGCTTCACTTGTTTGAATCAGTTTTGCATTTAATATACTTGTATATAACGCTTCATTACCACTGTCATAAGAAAGTTGACAGACGAGAGGAGGCCAGTCGGCCCATATTGCTTGTTTGGTTGTTAGTAGCGTATTGATCCCAGAATCTCATCAAGCGGTTTCTTGAAGGATCCCAGGGTGTCAGCTTCAACAACATTACTGGGGAGTTGGTTCCAGGCCCTCACAAGCCTCTGTAATAAATAAGTAAATAAAATAAAATGTCATTGTGCTTTCCAGAGTGATGTTATATACTGGGCCTATCAGAAAAATATTAATTTTAAATTAAACCTTTAGCATGCAATATATGTAAGTGTTTTGCTGTTTTTGTAAACATGTAAACGGTCATTAATACAAACCATTGCTATGTTCCTCAGCTGTTCAGATTAACTGGCTTCTACTGTGTGTTATTCTTAGTTCATTTGTAACTGTTGTTGAAATGATATAGAGCGTTCCAGCACTTTTTTTGGGGTGGACTTGAGGACTGGTATTGTAACGGTGTCATGTTTAGGAAGTAGTACTCGGAGACAGTGTTGAATTCTCAAAATGTTTGTTTTATTTGAAACTACAGAGGAGCCAGAATTCACGGCACCAAAATAATAACCCTACGTTTTAGTCTTGGCACTTTCACTGCATATTCTCTCCGTTCACAGCTCACATGCTCATTCAGTCGCACCCACAGTTTCTCATTCAAGTTCAGCGCTGGACTTTCTCCAGCCTCCAGTCCCAAGGCTCATGCACCCCCTTATTATATAACCTCCCATTGTTTCCGTCCACTGTCTGTTTCATCAACCAGTCAGATCCATGCTCTGCATCCCCTGAAAACCGCAACACACATTCTCCCCACTCATTCACTCGCATTCTCATTCACTCACTCCCCCATCCCATGCTAAACAACGACATGACCCGTTCACCTTACAATACATGTAATGTAAAAGACGGACAAGACAAACTGAACAGACAACAAATCCTGTGACAAAGCAATTGTCTGGGTCGTTACGGTATATATATATTTTAAATTTTAAAGTAAAACTATATGAAAGCATGATGACCTTTTATGTACAAACATCTTCACTAATATACAATTGAACAAGAACTGTTGAATATTTATTTTCATTTCATACAGTATTAAAATAAACAAATCCCCTGGGCTGGATGAGATCCTCCCAATAGTACTCAAAGAAATGAAAGAACTTATTTACAAACCGCTAACAAAGATCATGCAGCAGTCTCTTGACACAGGGGTGGTACCGACAGACTGGAAAATTGCAAACGTAATACCGATCCACAAAAAGGGAAACAAAACTGAACCAGGTAACTACAGACCAGTAAGCCTGACTTCTATTATATGCAAACTTATGGAAACTATAATAAGAGCCAAAATGGAAAATTATCTATATGGTAACAGGGTACTGGGAGACAGTCAACATGGTTTTAGGAAAGGGAGATCGTGCCTAACTAACTTGCTTGATTTTTTTGAGGATGCAACATCGATAATGGATAATTGCAAAGCATATGACATGGTTTATTTAGATTTCCAGAAAGCTTTTGACAAAGTCCCGCACAAAAGATTAATTCTCAAACTGAACGCAGTTGGGATTCAAGGAAACACATGTACATGGATTAGGGAGTGGTTAACATGTAGAAAACAGAAAGTACTGATTAGAGGAAAAACCTCAGAATGGAGTGTGGTAACCAGTGGTGTACCACAGGGATCAGTATTAGGTCCTCTGCTATTCCTAATCTACATTAATGATTTAGATTCTGGTATAGTAAGCAAACTTGTTAAATTTGCAGACGACACAAAAGTAGGAGGAGTGGCAAACACTGTTGCAGCAGCAAAGGTCATTCAAAATGATCTAGACAAGATTCAGAACTGGGCAGACACATGGCAAATGACATTTAATAGAGAAAAGTGTAAGGTACTGCACGCAGGAAATAAAAATGTACATTATAAATATCATATGGGAGATATTGAAATTGGAGAAGGAATCTATGAAAAAGACCTAGGAGTTTTTGTTGACTCAGAAATGTCTTCATCTAGGCAATGTGGGGAAGCTATAAAAAAGGCTAACAAGATACTCGGATACATTGTGAAAAGTGTTGAATTTAAATCAAGGGAAGTAATGTTAAAACTGTACAATGCATTAGTAAGACCTCATCTTGAATATTGTGTGCAGTTCTGGTCACCTCGCTATAAAAAAGATATTGCTGCTCTAGAAAGAGTGCAAAGAAGAGCGACCAGAATTATTGCGGGTTTAAAAGGCATGTCATATGCTGACAGGCTAAAAGAGTTGAATCTGTTCAGTCTTGAACAAAGAAGACTACACGGCGACCTAATTCAAGCATTCAAAATTCTAAAAGGTATTGACAGTGTCGACCCAAGGGACTTTTTCGACCTGAAGATACAAAGACCAGGGGTCACAAATGGAGATTAGACAAAGGGGCATTCAGAACAGAAAATAGGAGGCACTTTTTTACACAGAGAATTGTGAGGGTCTGGAATCAACTCCCCAGTAATGTTGTTGATCCTTCAAGAAGCTGCTTGATGAGATTCTGGGATCAATAAGCTACTAACAACCAAACCAGCAAGATGGGCTGAATGGCCTCTCCTCGTTTCTAAACTTTATGTTTCTTAAATGTCAGTGTTTTTATACCTGATAGTGAAAAATAAATACATGTCCATGTCGATAAAGAAATGTCTATGTACTGATTTATTTATTAATGTATTTCAATATTTATTAATGTATTTGTTTTACCAAATATACTGGCTTTCCTTCAGCATATATGATTCTCATAAATGAACGTTCTTTTTTTTTGTCCAGTGGGGACCACAAGTAGCATTACTGTCATCAGCCAGTATATCGAGAGGAACTGTACTTCCTTGCGCTAGTAGGGACCACATTGAGCGTTGCACTGACAGGAAACCACATTTTTCAGAAATCAAGATCAGAATGTCAGAATGATGATGAGTCATGACTAGAAAAATCTTACGCAGTCCAGAGAATTCTCAGCTGGTTGCATTCATCTTTCGAAATACACTTGTCCAGCGTTATACCGCCCTTCTTTATAACACCACCCTCGCATACCGCCAACTATTCTCTCTGAACAAATGTCACCAATATAAAAACAGTGCTATTTTTACCTATTATATCACCACCCCGCTGTCCGCCACCCGCCAACTTCCCCAGCCAAGCAAATGTAAATATAAGCATTGTAGTTTCCCTCATTGTAGCGCCTGTGAAATAATCATGGCCAATTAAAACAGCAAAGCTATGCAGTTAACCATTGACTCGCTTTCCTAATTTGTTGTTAACTGAACGTTCATACCAATATCAACACTCCCGCTCCCAAAGCAAAACAAAAACTACAACATGGCGAGTCGAACCTACATTTAACACCAGAGCAAAAGAAACAAATCTGCATGTATGCATCTGAAAATAAGAAAGCAGTTCAGCAAGACATCACAAATGTTTTCTCGCCTAAGTGAGGCATATACTGTTTATCAAAGGACAATTGGAGACATTGTAATGAAAAAACAAGTGGTTTACCTTGATGGAACAGGTTTATTTTGCTTAACCTGAAAAAGGCTTGACGCAGTCTAAAATCAGTGACTTATACAGTAAATGCTAAAAAAAATGTAAGAAGTATGGTAGGAGGTTTGTTTGTTTAAGTGCAAGTTTTACACAAATGAAGGCTGACTTAAACTAAAGCATCAGTTTTGTAAACGGCAGAATTTTTTAAAAAGTTTGCCTGTACATATTAAACATTTTTTTAATGCTTAAAGGAATGCTGTTGAGCTTAAATTGCTTTGTGAAATAAATAGTTGGCATCATTCAACAGGGGATAGTATTCAGCGGTCTTACAGTCCTGCTACAAACCAGTAAAATTCAAATGACCAGTACAGTAAAAAAAAAAAAAAAAATTAGTACTTTTTTTTTTTTGTTTTATATAATGAATTAAATCTGTGATTTATCTACTATATATATATATATATATATATATATATATATATATATATATATATATATATATATAATATAAACTAAACTTTTCCTCACAAGTAACTCATTGTATAACTAAAAAATAAAATGTTTGAATTTATTGCAAACATAGGTGTGTGTGTGTGTGTGTGTGTGTGTGTGTGTGTGTGTGTGTGTGTGTGTGTGTGTGTGTGTGTGGTGTGTGTGTGTGTGTGTGTGTGTGTGTGTGTGTGTGTGTGTGTGTGTGTGTGTGTGTGTGTGTGTGTGTGTGTGTGTGTGTGTGTGTGTGTGTGTGTGTGTGTGTGTGTGTGTGTGTGTGTGTGTGTGTGTGTGTGTGTGTGTGTGTGTGTGTGTGATATCCTAGATCCTATATAACACCACCCTCGCTTATTGCCTAAACTAATCGTGTAGCACTGACAGTAACACAACACGCTTGGAAACTGAAGGTTATAGTTTCAAATCCCATGTGTGTCAGACCTTTTTAAAAAAAAATTTCAGGTACATTTTCCATTTGAAAACAGAAAAAACTAATTTAATATAAATGATATAGATGTCACGGTAAGTGCGGTCCCTGGTAAATTTACATTTTGACAAAATAAGTTAATTGTCATTAAACTCGGATGTCCTGTAATATACATATGTACCTGGTAGGGTTGGACGATAATTACCATTAATTACAATACTATCGATTATAGTCTGTAAATTATCATGATAATCTTGATTTTATTGGCCGAATAAGTAAAACATAAAATATTATTGTAATTTATCAAATTTGTACTTGCGCAGCATAACAACTGGCGGTCTAAGCCACAGAGTTTAGAAGAAAAAAAAAAAACTAGATAGTATAGGCACAGAGTTTTTAATTTTCTGGTGGGTGCCCTGAACAAATGTATAAAAATACACCTATTATAATTTGTATATTAATAAATTAATAAAATACATATATTATTTACATGTTAATTCGAGAACGTTTACTTTCATAAAGTGCCACCAAATGTATTAATATAACGAAACAAAATTGCTAACCTTACATGGAAACATTTGTTTTCTTTACTTGTGTTGTGAATCTGCCATTAAAAGAATCAAACTAGGTTTAAAAAAAAAAAAGTGTGTTGTTGTATAGGAACAGGTTTGCACATTGCACAGTTTAATCAAATAAACTGCCTTATCCTTCTATTAAAACTACCCTTTTTTACAATAGAAATGCCATGGGAACAGATATATACATATACAAGCTTATTTTTCCTTGTGTGGTGCATAGGCTGCAGTATAGTACTCGTGTATTTACTGTAGTTTAACATAAAGAAGCAACAAAGTTGTTTAGGTTATATTAAGCGTTTGCCATATGGTTGTGTTTTTTTGTTTTTGTTTTGTAGTTTTCTTTTTGCAATTACATTCAATTTACGTAAAAAAAAATTGTGTCCAAATGTTTAATATTCAAAAGTTCCACTTCTTTTGCAGTAATTTTACAGTGAGCTTGCGTTTTTTCAGTTTCACAGACAATATTTGTTTTTATGTTAGAAAACCAGTCATGCTTTGTCAATGTACAACTTATTCTCAGAATGAAACCCTGATGTGAAGTTTCCAGGCCAGGGGCAGTTGCGAATGCAAAGGCCCATCTCCTCGCAGAGCTGGCACCAACTTGAGGCTTCGAGAAGGCGGAGGGAGGCTTCCCTTCTTCCAGGCAGTAGAGGCAGATCCTGCTCTTCTCCTCCTGGTGATCGGACCAGCAGGCACTCTTCCTCTGCTGGTGATGACTTGGACTGTGGACGCTCTGCCTTCTCTCTCTTGGGCTGTGAACGCCACTTCACTTCTGCACACCATATGTGACAGTGTTGGCTGTAGGGGTGACAGCAGACCAGAACCAGATACCAAAAACACAGTTGCTGGTGGGTGAAACGACGGCGCTTAGTGCTTTGATTAACAAAATAAACAGTTTGTAAAACACAAAAACACTGCAAAATAAAGGGTGTGTTGGCCAAATAAACAGACAAACAAAACAGACGTGGACGAACCGAACAAGTATCGTGCAAGTCCTCTTGCATGAATAGCATTTGTTATATTTATCTTTTCAAACTCTCCTAACTCCACCCATTCTCTACTCACGAACACACAACCCCGAAGGAGTGAAAATATGCCCCTTTTAAGCAGCTGTACCGAGACTCAGTTGCTCATCAATCATTCAATTGGAATCTCGGTACATCTGCATGTGAACTAATTTGTGCCCTTCCCGTGCTCCATACAAATACCCCTTTAATTTGCACATGAAGTGATTTGTGCCATCCTCGTGTCTAACTACAAATTACACTTTATATCACCTGTGCTCATAACACCAACATTTATACACTACATACAACATAAAGCACCAAAATACACATGGGCGATATTGCCACAGAACTTCAAAAACATTTTATGTTATTTACTTATGATATATCAGCTGTATATATCATAAGTAAATGAGTGGAAGCGACAGCGAGTGGGAGAAGTACAGCGTGGAAAAGTACAGAGCAGTTTCGAAGCAGAAAGGAGAAATTGCATCTTGAATTGCTTTAATCAGAAAACAGAGGACATTGGGGAAACACAGCCGCGTGTGTTTTTCTGATAACAAACAAGCTGAAACTCGGAGCAGCTGATTCAAATTCAGCGCCGTTTTGAGACACGGGCGAGGGGAGGAGCCGACAGCACAGCAGAACAACGCAGTTAAACGAGGCAGTCTTCCCAGCGACAGCGAGTGGAAGCGACAGCGAGTGGGAGAAGTACAGCGTGGAAAAGTACAGAGCAGTTTCGAAGCAGAAAGGAGAAATTGCATCTTGAATTGCTTTAATCAGAAAACAGAGGACATTGGGGAAACACAGCCGCGTGTGTTTTTCTGATAACAAACAAGCTGAAACTCGGAGCAGCTGATTCAAATTCAGCGCCGTTTTGAGACACGGGCGAGGGGAGGAGCCGACAGCACAGCAGAACAACGCAGTTAAACGAGGCAGTCTTCCCAGCGACAGCGAGTGGAAGCGACAGCGAGTGGGAGAAGTACAGCGTGGAAAAGTACAGAGCAGTTTCGAAGCAGAAAGGAGAAATTGCATCTTGAATTGCTTTAATCAGAAAATGCCTTGATTTAGTCTTTTCAAATAACGAAGATAGAATAACTAAAACAGAGGTCAGAGAACCACTGGCAAACTCAGACCACAACATGGTCTCATTTGAAGTGTTTTTTAAATCATCAAAAGTAAAGACTAAAGCTAAGGTTTACAATTTTAGAAAAGCAAACTATGAAGGCATGAAACAGAGACTAACAGAAGTAGATTGGAGTAAAATAGAGAAAACACCCACAGAAGAAGGATGGTTGTTCTTCAAAAACGTAGTACTAGAGGCGCAAAACAATTACATCCCTAAAGTAGACAAATCTAAATGTAAAACTAAATTGCCAAAATGGTTTAATAGATCAATTAAAAAAAATATTCAGCGAAAAAAGGCACTTTACAGAGCATTAAAAAAGGACCAAAAAGAAAGTACACAGAAAGAGTACACAGAACTGCAAATGCAAGTCAAAAAGGAAGTTAGAAAGGCCAAGAGAGAAATAGAAATGAACATTGCTAAGGGAGCTAAAACCAATTCCAAAATGTTTTTCCAATATTACAACAGCAAGAGAACATTCAAAGAGGAGATTAAATGTTTAAGAGATACAAATGGCAAAATCGTAGAGGAAGAAAAAAAAATAGCAAATATGTTAAATGATTACTTTTCACAAGTTTTTACAAAGGAAGATACTGACAACATGCCCCACATGTCATCCAGTTCCTATCCAGTTTTAAATAACTTTAGCATAACTGAGGCAGAAGTGTTAAAGGGACTAGGAGCTCTTAAAATAAACAAATCCCCTGGGCCGGATGAGATCCTCCCAGTAGTACTCAAAGAAATGAAAGAAGTTATTTACAAACCGCTAACCAAGATCATGCAGCAGTCTCTTGACACAGGGGTGGTACCGACAGACTGGAAAATTGCAAACGTAATACCGATCCACAAAAAGGGAAACAAAACTGAACCAGGTAACTACAGACCAGTAAGCCTGACTTCTATTATATGCAAACTTATGGAAACTATAATAAGATCCAAAATGGAAAATTACCTATATGGTAACAGGGTACTGGGAGACAGTCAACATGGTTTTAGGAAAGGGAGATCGTGCCTAACTAACTTGCTTGATTTTTTTGAGGATGCAACATCGATAATGGATAATTGCAAAGCATATGACATGGTTTATTTAGATTTCCAGAAAGCTTTTGACAAAGTCCCGCACAAAAGATTAATTCTCAAACTGAACGCAGTTGGGATTCAAGGAAACACATGTACATGGATTAGGGAGTGGTTAACATGTAGAAAACAGAAAGTACTGATTAGAGGAAAAACCTCAGAATGGAGTGTGGTAACCAGTGGTGTACCACAGGGATCAGTATTAGGTCCTCTGCTATTCCTAATCTACATTAATGATTTAGATTCTGGTATAGTAAGCAAACTTGTTAAATTTGCAGACGACACAAAAGTAGGAGGAGTGGCAAACACTGTTGCAGCAGCAAAGGTCATTCAAAATGATCTAGACAAGATTCAGAACTGGGCAGACACATGGCAAATGGGATTTAATAGAGAAAAGTGTAAGGTACTGCACGCAGGAAATAAAAATGTACATTATAAATATCATATGGGAGATATTGAAATTGGAGAAGGAATCTATGAAAAAGACCTAGGAGTTTTTGTTGACTCAGAAATGTCTTCATCTAGGCAATGTGGGGAAGCTATAAAAAAGGCTAACAAGATACTCGGATACATTGTGAAAAGTGTTGAATTTAAATCAAGGGAAGTAATGTTAAAACTGTACAATGCACTTGTAAGACCTCATCTTGAATATTGTGTGCAGTTCTGGTCACCTCGCTATAAAAAAGATATTGCTGCTCTAGAAAGAGTGCAAAGAAGAGCGACCAGAATTATTCCGGGCTTAAAAGGCATGTCATATGCAGACAGGCTAAAAGAATTGAATCTGTTCAGTCTTGAACAAAGAAGACTACGTGGCGACCTAATTCAAGCATTCAAAATTCTAAAAGGTATTGACAGTGTCGACGCAAGGGACTTTTTCAGCCTGAAAAAAGAAACAAGGACCAGGGGTCACAAATGGAGTTTAGAAAAAGGGGCATTCAGAACAGAAAATAGGAGACACTTTTTTACACGGAGAATTGTGAGGGTCTGGAATCAACTCCCCAGTAATGTTGTTGAAGCTGACACCCTGGGATCCTTCAAGAAGCTGCTTGATGAGATTTTGGGATCAATAAGCTACTAACAACCAAACGAGCAAGATGGGCCGAATGGCCTCCTCTCGTTTGTAAACTTTCTTATGTTCTTATGTTCTTATGTTCTTATTTAAACAAAATGCTGTAAAACCATAAATATCACACTCAGAAAAGCTATTTTGCTACAGAAATATTGGCGACACTGGTAGTCTTTTATATTACTTCATTATATTTACTGCACTAAGATATTTGTGCCAAAAATTTTTGTGTTTTTCCTAGCGAAAAACACATAAAAGGCTTGCAAATATTTGTCTTTACAGTATATAAAGTAATATTTACGATCCAACCTTGCCTCTCATTATTTAGACTCATATTAAATATGTACTGCAGGCTAATAGTGGATAATTATTCATTAATTATTTATTAGTCAGGAAGACTATTGTTACCTGTGGCTTTGGGCATAGTCTTCCCTCGGGTCAGTAATTTTCCACTATAGCCCTCCTCTCCAGTCCATATATTATATTTATATTTATATATATATATATATATATATATATATATATATATATATATATATATATATATATATATATATATATATATATATATATATATATATACAGTGCATTCCAAAAGAATTCAGACCCCTGACCAATTCTCTCATATTACTGAATTACAAATGGTACATTGAAATTTCGTTCTGTTCGAGATTTTATTTTAAAACACTTAAACTCAAAATCAATTATTGTAAGGTGACAGGTTTTATGTTGTGAAATACTTTGAAGAAAAATAAAAAACTGAAATATCTTGCTTGCATAAGTATTCAACCCCCACACATTAATATTTGGTAGAGCCACCTTTCGCTGCAATAACAGCTTTAAGTATTTTGGGGTAAGTATGTACCAGCTTTGCACACAGTGTCGGAGTGATTTTGGCCCATTCTTCTTGGCAGATTTGCTCCAGGTTGTTCAGGTTGGTTGGACGATGCTTGTGGACCGCAATTTTCAAATAGTGCCACAGATTCTCAATGGGATTGAGATCAGGACTTTGATTGGGCCACTGTAGGACGTTCACCTTTTTGTTCTTGAGCCACTCCAGTGTTGCTTTGACCTTGAGCTTGGGATCATTGTCCTGCTGAAAGGTGAATTTCCTCCCAAGCTTCAGTTTTTTAGCGGACTGAAGCAGATTCTCTTGCAGTATTTTCCTGTATTTTGCTCCATCCATTCTTCCTTCAATTGTAACAAGATGCCCAGTCCCTGCTGATGAGAAGCATCCCCACAGCATGATGCTGCCACCACCATACTTCACTGTAGGAATGGTGTGTCTTGAGGCATGGGCAGTGTTAGGTTTGCGCCACACATAGCGCTTTGAGTTTTGGCCAAAAAGCTCTATCTTGGTCTCATCTGACCGCAAAACCTTTTCCCACATCGCAGCTGGGTCAATCTCATGCTTTCTGGCAAACTCCAGACGTGTTTTCAGATGGTACTTCATGAGTAACAGCTTCTTTCTTGCCACCCTCCCATACAGGCCAGTGTTATGCAGAGCTCTTGACATGGTTGACTGGTGCACCATTACTCCACTCCCAGCCACTGAACTCTGTAGCTCCTTCAAAGTGATTGTTGGCCTCTCTGTGGCTTCTCTCACAAGTCTGCTTGTTGTTTGAGGGCTGAGTTTTGAGGGACAGGCTTTTCTTGGCAGTGTCTGGGTGGTGTGATGCAGCTTCCACTTCCTGATTTATTGATCCAACTCTGCTCACTGGGATATCCAAACACTTGGATATTATTTTGTACCCTTTCCCTAATCTATGCATTTGTATTACTTTATCTCTAACTTCTGTAGAATGCTCTTTGGTCTTCATTTTCCTTCAGATTCACAGCCTTACCAATGATCCTTCAACAGTGGGGTTTTTATCCAGAAAATGTGACAGCAACTTTAATGGTTCACAGGTGGAGGCCAATGGTAAGGTAATTATGTCCTCGTTAGGGCAATTTCTTTCATCAGTGCAAACCGGGAGCTTCCTCAGCACAAGGGTTGAATACTTATGTAAGCAAGATATTTCAGTTTTTTATTTTTCTTAAATATTTCCCAACATAAAACCAATATCACCTTACAATAATTGATTCTGAGTTTCAGTGTTTAAAAATAAAATTTCAAACAGAATGAAATTTCAGTCTACCATTTGTAATTCAGTAATAAGACAGAATTGGTCAGGGGTCTGAATACTTTTGTAAGGCACTGTATATATATATATATATATATATATATATATATATATATATATATATATATATATATATATATATATAAAGTGTCCTCCATAAATATTGGTGACGTTATAGTTAAAAGTGAAGTTAAAATTGCTGTTTTTGCTGTACACTCAAGCAATATGAAAATATGAGTAAAAGGTGAATATGAGGCAAAAGTACAGAATGTTACCTTTTATTTCTGGCGTTTTCAGTCTCACTGGAATTTTGGCCCATTCCTCCATACAGAACTGCTTCAACTCATGACATTTGAGGGCTTCCTTGCATGGACAGCTCACTTCAGGTCCTGTCACAACATTTTGATAGGTTTTCAGTCTGGACTTTGACTAGGCCATTCTAGAACGCAGAATTATCTTCTGTAGCCATTCTTTTGTAGATCTGCTTGTAGGTTTAGAATCATTGTCCTGCTGCATGACCCACTTTCAGTTCAGCTTCAGCTCACGGACGGATGGCCTGACATTCTCCTCTAGAATCTTCTGATACAGTGCAGAATTCATGGTTATGTCAATGATGGCAAACCGTCCAGGTCCTGAGGCAGCAAAGCAGCCTTAAACCATCACACTCCCACCACCATGCTTGACGGTTGGGATGAGTTTCTTCTGTTCGAATGCAGTGTTGGGTTTTTGCCAAACATAACGTTTCTCCTTGAGGCCAAGAAGTTCTACCTTTAACTCGTCTGTCCAGAGAACATTGTTCCTGAAGTTGTGTGGGTCATCTATGTGTTCTTTGGCGAACTTCAGATGGGCAGCAATGTTCTTTTTAGACAGCAGTGGTTTCTTCCTGGCTTTCCTTCCATGAACAATATTTGTGTTCAGTCTTTTTGTGATAGTTGAAAAACCACATTAGCCAAGGTGAGAGTAGCCTGCAGATCCTTGAATGTTACTCTGGGGTTCTTTGTGACTTCCTTGATGATTTTCCAGTTTCTTCTCAGGGAGATTTTGGTAGGACAGTTGCTCCATTTGTAGACCATCTGTCTGACACTGGATTGGTGGAGCCCCAAATCCTTAGAAAAGCATTCGGGGCTCCTTTCTAGAGTGATGAGCATCTTTTGATTGTGGCATGACATGTTTCCACACACCTGGATGGTGATGACCAAACTCGCAAATTTTCTGATCTTTATATAGGCTGGGGCCTCCTAAACTCAACCCTGAAGATCTAAGTAATTATTTAAACACCTGATTCTAATTATCCCCTTAATTGAGCTGATAAAACCAGGGGTTCACTTACTTTTTCACATATCCTGAATCTTAATTACTCGATGTTTGTCTAATCCATACATCATTTTGTTTCAAAGACATGGAATTGGTTAATATAAACTCTATTAGATATTTAAGAAAAGACTCAAGAATGAGGTTTGATTCAAGAAGGCTATTATGGTAAAACTATGGAATTTCCATAATTATCATTGGGGTTCACAAACTTTCTCGTGTGTGTGTATATATATATATATATATATATATATATATATATATATATATATATATATATATATATATATATATATATAATTAGCATTTCCTGTTAATTAATTAAATTTTGTACTGCACGATACACGTCGCAAGCAAAGATATACAAAATTTTAAAAATAAAATATTTACTTGCTGAAGTGCTTTTTATTTTAGCCAAGAAGTTGTTCAGTTGTAGCATGCAGCAATGTAACAAAAGGCAGAGGGCCTGAGTCTGCTGTTCCCTTCCACCAGACATTTATTTTTTTCTTTTAAACTTTATCCAGGCATTTTTCAGCCACTTAATTCAATAAAGGTTGATATAAAATATTGGCTATGGCAATGAAACGTGATAAAGACATGAGTTCCTCACCATTAAAGAAAAAGTTAAAGAATATGAGTACCAAAATCCCCGAGTCACAGCTGCATGCTACCGTTGCAGATTTGCCGAGACAACAGCTCTGGGATTTGCAGCCCCTAATGAAACAAGTGATTCGGGAAGAACATCGCGGCTTAACGGAGAGGCTCGGATCCTTGGAAAAAGATTTTAAAACATTTACTTCTAAGTTTGACAATATGCAGGTAACTGTTTGGGCGGTCAAACAGGAGTCAGCTGAAACCAGACTCAATGTTGATAGATTGCAGGAGAAACTGGTCCAGTATGAGGACAAACAGTGCCAAAATAATGTAAGGCTTGTTGGGTTAGACAAGGGGGAAGAGAAGGATGACCCTATCATATTCCTCCAACGCAATCTTGCTAAATGGATTCCGGCTTTGGAGGGCATTTATTGAGATCGAAAGAGCCCACCGCATCTACAGCGGAAAGGAAGGCCGTAGAAATAGGCCGCGCACCTTGATTTTCAAGCTGCTGTGTTACAACGACCACCAGGCCATTCTCGCTGGAGCTCGGACCAGCTCCACCCTGCAGCACGGTGGCTGATCACTTCGCTTTTTTCCGGATTACAGCAATGTCACAGCTCAGAAGAGACGGGACATGGTGCAAGCCAGGAAACGTCTGATTCAGCAGGGGATCAAGTCTTTCCTGATATATACAGCTCTGGTTAAGGTGTTTCCTGGGGGGGGGGGGACCGGCTATTTAAAACACCTATGGAAGTTGAAGATTTCGCGGTCTCTTTGGAGTCTGCGGGTCCTATTTCGGCAATGGACGCAACTCAGCAAGGGATCTGAACTGTGAAGCGATGTCTAACGTTAACCGGGACTTACGGTTTGACAACACTGACATTGCAGTGGTTTTAGGAAAGGGAGATCGTGCCTAACTAACTTGCTTGATTTTTTTGAGGATGCAACATCGATAATGGATAATTGCAAAGCATATGACATGGTTTATTTAGATTTCCAGAAAGCTTTTGACAAAGTCCCGCACAAAAGATTAATTCTCAAACTGAACGCAGTTGGGATTCAAGGAAACACATGTACATGGATTAGGGAGTGGTTAACATGTAGAAAACAGAAAGTACTGATTAGAGGAAAAACCTCAGAATGGAGTGTGGTAACCAGCGGTGTACCACAGGGATCAGTATTAGGTCCTCTGCTATTCCTAATCTACATTAATGATTTAGATTCTGGTATAGTAAGCAAACTTGTTAAATTTGCAGACGACACAAAAGTAGGAGGAGTGGCAAACACTGTTGCAGCAGCAAAGGTCATTCAAAATGATCTAGACAAGATTCAGAACTGGGCAGACACATGGCAAATGACATTTAATAGAGAAAAGTGTAAGGTACTGCACGCAGGAAATAAAAATGTACATTATAAATATCATATGGGAGATATTGAAATTGGAGAAGGAATCTATGAAAAAGACCTAGGAGTTTTTGTTGACTCAGAAATGTCTTCATCTAGACAATGTGGGGAAGCTATAAAAAAGGCTAACAAGATGCTCGGATACATTGTGAAAAGTGTTGAATTTAAATCAAGGGAAGTAATGTTAAAACTGTACAATGCACTAGTAAGACCTCATCTTGAATATTGTGTGCAGTTCTGGTCACCTCGCTATAAAAAAAATATTGCTGCTCTAGAAAGAGTGCAAAGAAGAGCGACCAGAATTATTCCGGGCTTAAAAGGCATGTCATATGCAGACAGGCTAAAAGAATTGAATCTGTTCAGTCTTGAACAAAGAAGACTACGTGGCGACCTAATTCAAGCATTCAAAATTCTAAAAGGTATTGACAGTGTCGACCCAAGGGACTTTTTCAGCCTGAAAAAAGAAACAAGGACCAGGGGTCACAAATGGAGTTTAGAAAAAGGGGCATTCAGAACAGAAAATAGGAGACACTTTTTTACACAGAGAATTGTGAGGGTCTGGAATCAACTCCCCAGTAATGTTGTTGAAGCTGACACCCTGGGATCCTTCAAGAAGCTGCTTGATGAGATTTTGGGATCAATAAGCTACTAACAACCAAACGAGCAAGATGGGCCGAATGGCCTCCTCTCGTTTGTAAACTTTCTTATGTTCTTATGTACAGATTGCTTATTGAATTATTTGTTAACGTGGTTTCATTTGTGCTATACTGTAAAGTTGTTGTGTTTTTATTTTTTTTCAGGGCTAGTAAATAGTTTAAAATAATAAGCAGATATACAGATATTTTTTGTCTTGTGGTTGACTTGGAGTCGGAGCGGGGGTTTAAAGATAAGAGCGTTACCTTGCTGTGTTGAGGGGTCATGAATCAGCAAAGTTTTATGTTTTTGGCAGATAAGAGAGTAATTTCTACCTCTCTGCTGACTGCCTTGTGTTTATTGTTATGTCTCAGTCTTGACTTTCTACGAATCTCTTCTTTATTGTTGTTCTATTTGCCAGTGCTTGCCTACAATTATATTGTACTGTTTTGCATACCATATCCATCCGGTATCTATTTTAATGGTATATTATCTTTTCACACAATATGCTCTTTGCTGAAAGTAGTAGAATGCACCCAATGTTTGTCTTAATTTTGTTTGTTTTCCTGAGACAGAGGTTTTCGTGTGTTGATCCATCATGATGGCTGATACGAATATTCTATCTTGGAACGTCCGTGGCGTAAATACTCCTGTTAAATGCACAAAATGTTTAGATTTTTTGCACCGTAAAAGGATATCGATTGCATTAATACAGAAATCTCATCTTAAATCTGAGGACATTCACCTCTTTCAAAATAAACACTTTTGTGTTGCAGCATACTCTTCTGCAACTAATAAAACTAAGGGGGTTCTATATATTTGTAAATAGGAAATGAAAACTTTCTGTTGAAGGATCTGGGGGTGATGACTCAGGGTGTTTTGTTTATTTGCTTGGTTCCTTGAACAATGTTAAATTTGCTTTTGTTTCTGTTTATGCCCCTAATGACTATGATATTCACTTTCTTCCTGGTATAGCGAATGCTTGTCTAGATTTCTCAGAGCACCAGTTAATAATAGGAGATTTCAATGCTGTAAGTAATCCGGTTTTAGATCGCTCTAATCCCAATTCAGTGGATAATTGTCTGAATTCGTCAGTGGTTTTTAATAATTTTATTAGAGATACTAATTCGCAGGATATTTGGTGTTTGAAGAATAATAATGCAAGGGACTACACCTTCTTTTCTGCTCGGCACAAAACTTATTCTCAGATTGACTATATTCTTACCTCATCTAGACTTATTGAATATGTGACAAAAATGGACATACTGCCAATATTAATTTCGCATCATTCACCTGTACTGTGAAATATATTACCTACAATACGCCCTCCACGCGCAAAGAGATGGCGTTTTAATACTTCTCTTTTACAAAATTCAGAGCTTATTACACAACCTAATAATAAACTACAATAATTTATTAAGTTTAATCTCAATTCTGCTAAGAATCCTAAGGTTCTTTGGAAGTTACTAAGTGTTTTCTAAGAGGTAATTGCACTGGATTTTCTTCCCATATACACACCTCTAGAAACAACAAATTATTAACCTTGAAACTCAAATTCAAGTTTTAGAGAAAGGACAGAAGCAGACTTTTTCTGATGATAGAGCAAAACAATTAAATATTCTCAAAACCCAATTTACGTTGACGTGGTCACGAGCAGAATTCCTCATTCATCGCACCAAACAAAATTATTATTACCATGGGGAAAGACCTAGTAGATTACTGGCTCTGAGACTAAAGCATAATGAATGTTTGGCAGCAATTAGCACGGTTAAAACTGTAAATAATGTATTGGTTACAAACCCTAAAGAAATTAATAAGACATTTCAAGAATATTATTTCAAATTATATATATCAGAGACCACTACAGATCATACGGCTTGTAAAAAATTTCTAAGTTAACTAGATCTACCTAAACTGGATCCTGATCAAAGTAAACTTCTTGATGCATCTATTACCTTAGAAGAATTAAAACAGGGAATTAAATCTATGCAAAAGCATAAGTTTCCGGGCATAGATGGCCTCCCCCCTGAGTTCTTGCTAGCAATATGGGATATAGCTGGTCCTGTTATTGAACTCTATAAACTATGCTGTTGAAACAGGCTCTTTTCATATCAAATACAGCCTTATCTCACTATTAATGAAAAAAAATAAAGATCCAAGTGAATGTTCCAGTTATTGTTCAATTTCCCATATATGCACGGATGCAAAGCTCTGTGCTAAGGTCATGGCTTCTAGATTAGAACAATATATTGGTAGTTTGATCCACTTTGATCAAACAGGCTTCATGAGAGGGCGTCTAGCTTCTGACAATATTCGTAGATTACTACATGTCATTTGTGATGCTGCCTCCCATTTTGAATCTTGTGCAGTTTTTTCCTTGGATGTGGAAAAGGCATTCAATTGAATTTAGTTGCACTACCTCTGGTCCAGGTTTTATTCATATGGTGCAAGTACTATTTAACAATTCTTTGGCATCTATGTGACTGGTAGATGTCAATCGTCCCCTTTTAATCTTCAACGGGGAACACGTCAAGGATGTCCTCTCTCCCCATTGCTATTTGCTCTATTGTTGGAACCGCTAGCTCAAGCTGTTAGACAAAGTACAGATATCTCTCCAGTAACAACCACAGGCTCAAAACATTACATTTCTCTTTACACAGATGACATTCTTTTATATCTTTCAAATATTTCAGAACCAACTCCTCGCTGTCTAGCACTATTTACTAAATTTGGCAGTATGTCTGGTTGTAAAATTAATTGGGCTAAATCAATTTTAAAATCTAGCTGCAAAGAATGCAGTACTTCCTATTACAATCCCAACTGATAATACATTTACATATATTGGAATACAGATTCACCCCTCTGCAAAGTATAAACAAAGTTAATTACACTACTTCAACAAAATTAAACAAGACCTGCAGAGACAGTCTCCCTTGCATTTATCTTTACAAAGCAGGATAGCCACGATTAAAATGAACATATTACGAAGAGTTAATTTATTTTCTATGTTACAGCTATCCAACTTTTTTTAAAGAAGCCAATTCTATTATTTATTTGGAATGAAAAACGTCCCTGCATTCATCTAACAGTACTGCAACGCACAAAGGTCAATGGTGGATTGTCTCTTCCTGATCTTAATCTATACTATTGGGCTTTTCAAGTTAGAGCCTTAAAAACATGGACCAACATAGACTCAAAGGTTACCTGGCACAATTTGGAAGCAGTTATAGCTCATCCACATAGACTACAGGACTTATTATTTACTGGCATCCCCAAGAAAAACTTAAATTTCAAATTTGGTCCTATTGTTGCAAATTCATTAAAAACTTGGTACGATGTGGAGAAATTTATGGGCGGTCCATTTAAGTTTTCTCATTCGTCTCCTATTTTAAATAATAATCATTTACTGACAGGAGGTAAGCCTTTTATATACCCTGCCTGGTCAAATAGCAGTGTGCATGTTTTTAAAGGTATTTTTAACAGTAAAGGCCTTTGAATGTTCCAGGAACTCGAGGAAGACTTCTGTCTCCCAGATTTCTCTTATTTTCTATATTTAAGACACTGCTTTACGTGCCTGTGGGGTTCCTTGGGACTTAGATGTATGTCCTCATCCTTTGATAGACTGGCTGGTGACAGACAGCTGTTCACGAGGGACAGTCTTAACTATCTATGGTCACTTGCTAACAAGCATGTAATACTCTGCCAGTTACAAAAATTTCGGAGCATGAAATGGAAAAGCTGGGCTTTTCTCCTGATTGGGACAATGTTTGGAATAATACTTTTTTAGCTTCCAAAAACCCAGCTCACCAATTAATACGCTTTAAACTTATCCATAAAGCATATGCTACTCCATACATACTTTTTAAAATGAAAAGGTCCCCTAGTCCGCTCTGTGCAGTTTGTCAGGCTGGTGCAGTGGGCGCATACCTACACATGTTTTGGGAATGTCCGACTGTGGCTGCGTTCTGGGACAGTGTATCTCAAACTATTACTTAGCTGATGGAGGTTCAGATCATAAAAAATCTGGTTGTATTTCTATTGGATGATGACTCCTCCCTGGGCCTTTCTCTACACCAGAGGAGGATACTTCTGGCAGGATTAACTGCAGCCAAGAAATCCATTTTACGGCTTTGGATAGACCCTACACCTCCTGCTACCTGTCTCTCGGACTTTAGAAGCATTGTTTTTTTGGAATGCTCCACAGCCAGGATTAATAAGGCACGTCTGACAACTATATACAGGCGTGGTGTGCAATTGCTGTCGTTTTGGCTACGCTGATATTTAAAATACATGGGCTTCCTTTCCATTGCCTTCATACAGGCTTCTGTTTTTGGGATGTGATTTTATTTTTGGATTGCAATGTTGTGGTAAGGTTATTTTGTTGTTTTTATGTGCAAGCATATTGGCAGTGTTGTAAATACTTTGTTTTATTGTTTGTTTGTTTGTTTGTTTTCATGCTTTGTTTCTGTTGTAAACAACAATTGATAACAAAAAAAAGGCAGAGGGCAGTGAAGACACCTCACAACAAGTTTCCCATGTTGGGATTGGGTTCTTTCAATGCAGCAGTTTGTGCATTTGAGAAAGGAGAGCAGAGTTGCCATGTTTTACTGTGGAATTTGACTACTTGGAAAAGATGGGAGTTGCGGTAGCTAGTTTTTGGGCTACTTTTAACAGGTCTTGTGGTATTTTTTGGGGTGGGGGGCCTAGATTTAGTGTGCTTTATTAAATATGAATACAGTAGAGTCAATTATACATGAATACAGTAGTCAATCTTTGATCAACCGTACTGTCTAATCAACCGAACGCACTTGTAATCACGAGGTGAATTACATGTGGTGTATTACGTATGCAAGAAAGATGGTGACTAAAAGAAAGAGGACCATTTTGGCTTTTGACAAGAAGTTGGAAATGGTGAAATCTGAATCTGTCACTAAACTGGCTCTTGAGTTTGTGCTTGGAAAAACAACAGTGAGTGGTTTAAAAATGAAACGGTGACCAAACGAATTGAAGGTGAGAAAATGTCTGCCAGTAATGATTCTGCTGATACATTTAAAGCAGACTTTGCTGCACTCCTGCAGCGAGAGGAGCTCAGTAGAAAAAGTCTTCAATTCTGCTGAAACTGGACTTTACTGGAAAGCGCTGCTGTCTAAGACCCTTGCCTCAACAGTGAGAGAAAAAACACACCTGGTTACAAGATGAGCAAAGGAAGATGCTGCTTGCCTGCTCTAATGCCACTGGCTCACACAAGCTGCCACTTGCTGTAGTGGGAAAAGCAAAGAACCCACAATGTTTTTAAAAACATAAACCAAAATCTCCTGCCTGTCACTTCTCTGGCTCAAAAAATGCATGGAGTAATGGAGCTCTTTCACTTTTAGTTCTTTTGACGTTTTTGTACCAGCTGTAAGACAAACAAAACTGAGAATGGAATGAATGTAAAGGCTATTTTGGTTCTCTAACTCCCTGGCTCACCCACCTTCAGAACAATGGGTTATTACCATAACCCTGGTTCCCTGAAAGAGAATGACAACTATTACCAAATGGGAAAAGAGCCCTCTCTGATCGTCAGTCACTGAGCATATGTAAAAAAGCTGCCCTATCAGGGCCCTGCTGTGAGGGAGAACTCCCTCCCACTTCATGCTGAAGAGGGACATCCTCACAGTAATATATTGCCATTTTCTTTCAAAATCAGAGGTCAGCTGGGGACATGACCTCAAAGGGTAATTATTGTCATTCTCTTTCAGTTAACCAGGGTTATGGTAATAACCTAACGTTCCCTTTCAATGGAATGACAACCATTACTGAATGGGAAAGCTGTACCAAAGTTGTTGTGGCTCCAACTGAAAGTTTCTAAAACCACTGGCTGGTTAATATGGAATGAAGATACCACCTTTGGCAAAAAGGCTGGATTTGTTCTTAATGTTAACTGCGAGTCACTGCCAGTGAAAGCCATACATGTGTCATCGATGGACAGTGCATGAAGCTTACTTGTCTGGCAGACGTAATGGCTATTAGAAACGCCACCTTCAAGGAAACGGGGCGCAGTTCCGCTGACGTCATGGGCTCGAATAGGGGACCCATAAGGGCCCGCAGTACCAGTTCTAGATCCCACTTGGGGACCATACTTTTCATGGGAGGACGAAGCCTCCGAGCCCCTTTAAGAAATTGCACTGCCAGGAAATGTGCCCCAGGGGACACAGAGTCAGTTTTGCCGTGACACACTGATATTGCTGCCAGGTATACCTTCAAAGTGGATGCTGATTTTCCTGCGTCAAACAGGTGTTGCAAGAAGGTTAATATCGTCTCAATAGGGCAGGTCACAGGAGCATGACCTTTGGCAATGCACCAGTCTTGGGGGAAAACTTTCCATTTGTATGAGTAATGAGCTATAGTGCTCGGCACCCTAGCAGACTGTAGTGTCTCTACTACTGCATCTGGAAAACCTCGTCTCAGTAGACTGCTCCGTTCAACGGTCTGTGTGCTGCATGATGAAGGCCTGGCATGCGCAGGCCGTCGTGGTGGTTCATGGTGGTTTATACTACCACTGTAGTATTGTCCGCCCGGACCAGCACATGTTTTTGCGCTAATTGCTGGCAAAAATGAGATAACACCAGGTTCACTGCTTGCAGCTGTTGGGCATTTATGTGCGCTTACTGCTAATGCCCCTTCCACTGACCCCTTATTCCTCTCCCATTCGAGACCACTCCTCAGCCCAGGCTGGAGACTTCTGTAGTGATCACTTCCCTTCTGTGAGGGGATCCGAGGGGAGATCCGAGGCACAGATTGGCAGGAAGGAGCCACCACTCCAGTGTCTTCCAGCATTGTCTGGACACTCTCACCAGCCGGTACAGATCTCAGACCGGGTGCACCTTGAGCATATTTACCCAGGCTTGAAGCGGGCGCATTCTCAGCAGCCCTGGTGGAAGGATTGTCGAGGCGGCTGCCATCAGCCCCAACAACCTTTGATATACCTTGACCTATAGGAGAGCGTCCTCTTTGAATAGGGAGAGCGTGGACTCCAACGACCGAATCCTGTATTCAGTCAGTGAGGCAAGCATGCTCACAGAGTTCAGTTTGATCCCCAGGAACACGACTGAGACGGTATGAAGTTGCTTTTCTGTTGATGTACTGAGAGCTTTAACTTTGTCACATGATCTATGACCTATTTTGTGTGTGCCTCTGCTCATGCTTTTGAATGCACACAAACTAGCCAATCGTCCAGATAATTCAGGATCCGAATACCCCGCAGCCTAAGTGGAGACAGTGCTGCACCAGTGAGAGGCCAAAAGGCAGCATGCAGAATTTGTACGCATTGCCTTGAAAGGCGAAGCGCAGATATTTTCTGTGCGTGGGACGGATCGGGACATGAAAGTAGGCATCTTACAGGTCGATCGATCTGAACCAATCGACCCGGTTAGAAGGACTTGATGATATGCTGTTCTGTCAACATATTGAACTTCCTCTGTTTGAGGAACAAGTTGAGGACCCTGAGGTCCATAATTGGTCTGAAACTGCCATCCCTTTTGGGCACCAGGAAGTACCTGGAGTAAAAGACGCTGAGGGCATCGCTTGGATTTACCAAGCGTACAGTGTTCTTCCTTTTGTAGATTGGAGTATTGCCCTTGGTGGTTCGACGGTAGTGAGGAGCACACCCTTGAAGGGTGGCGGACCTATGCGGAATTGTAGAGCGTATCTGTGCTTCACAGGAGTCCTGGGTGCAGCCTTGCAATAGGTCGTTGCTGATGGTTAGTCTGGTTGTAGGGGCGTTTGGTGGCAGCCGGGGTCCCTCAGGGGCAGTCTCCCTTGGTCTTGTGAGGGAACGGGTCTTTCTAAGGCCCTGGCCTCCGGTCTCCAGCTGGAGAACCGGTTGCTCCTGGCCTGCGGTGGTCCCTTGCTGCCAGCTCTTCCTGTGCCTGATTGTCTGTTCTGTGGTGGGGGGCAGTGTTCAGGCCCTTTTGCCCCTGTAAGCTGTGAATGCCACCTTGGGCGCTGACGGTAAGCCGGAAGGCGCGAGAATTTGGCCATCATCACCACGAGCGACCTCCCTGATGCCTAGCCTAACTCCCCCATTAGGGCAGTCATCGTCCTTGCTACCACCTGGAGCTCCCCTATCTCTGCCTCCATGGATTTTTCCTGCAGCCTCACGAGTGGAAGGGACAGCGTGGGAGAAGTACAGGCGTGAAAAAGTGCAGAGTAGTTTAGAAGCAGTAAGGAGAAATTAAATCTTGAATTGCTTTAATCAGAAAACACAGGACACTGGGGAAACACTGCAGCTCAAAGTCAAACAGCCGCGTGTTGAAACTTGGAGCAGCTGATTCAAATTCAGTGCCGTTCTGAGGCAAGGGGGAGGGGAGGAGCCAAAGGCATAGCAGAACAACGCAGCTATGAACGAGGCAGTCTTCCCAGCGACGGCGTGGGAGAAGTACAGGCGTGGAAAAGTGCAGAGCAGTTTATAAGCAGTTTGAAAGCAGGTTGACAGCTGCAGAAGAAACTAAACTTAAAAAAAAAAAAACCTCAACATGGTCTTCAAGCCAGTAATCTGTGACACCTGCATGATGTGGGAAATCCGAGAAAACCCAGCAGAGCTAAACCAAATGTGCATAAACTAGTAAGTATGCTAGAAATGAAGCTGGAAGAAATGAGACAGCAACAGGATCTTGGGGAGCTGGCACACCCACAATTCATGGAAGTCTGCACCACCCCTAACAGAATGAAAGCCACCAGGGAGATAGAAGGTCAGAATAGCTGGGTTCAGGTAGGCAGAAGCAGGGGAAAAAAGAAACTTCGTCAAACACAACCACCAGAAATCAAAACAACCAACAAATTTGAGTTACTTCAAAATTTTGGTGAGCAAAACCAACAACAAGAGAAGGAAAGGAACAAAATCCAGAACTATTGACAGTGGTGACTAGAAAGCAAAAAGAAGGCAGGTCATGATTGTTGGGGACTCCATATTGAGAAACACAGCAAGTTCATTTCGCAGTTTGGACCCTCTTACTACAACAGTGTGCTGCCTTCCGGGAGCCTCGGTCAAGCACATCACTGAGAACGTGGACAGGCTCCTGGAACGAGCAGGAGACGACCCGGTAGTAGTTGTCCACGCACTGCACTTAAATAAAAAGGGAACCAATCTACTTGGAGAAAAGATCCTCGAGCAGGTTCAGAAGCATTTAAACTAGAAAGGAAGGGTTGAGAAATCAACAAAAAAACAGAAGGGAGACCGCATCAAAACAAGGACAATAACTCAGGTAAGACAACCATTAAATGTATTTATCTAAACGCTAGAAGTATCAGAAACAAAATTTTAGAACTTGAAGCTACTGCACTAACAAGTAACTATGATGTGATAGGTGTTACAGAAACTCGGATGTCTGAGTGATGGGGACAAATATAATAGTTGTGGGTATACACTGTATAGGAAAGACAGAAGAGGAGGAGGGGTAACGCTATACATAAGAAACAGTCTTGAAGCCCAGGTGTTAAACCTGGACAAAGAAAATAAAGCCGAATCAATATGGGTCAGAATAACGGACAAAAATTCAAAGGGCATAATAATAGGAGCATGCTATAGACCGCCAGATTCAGACGGTGAGCACAATAATCTGTTATACAATGACATTTGAAATGCGTGTAGCAAAGGAGAAGCCATACAAATGGGGGATTTCAACTTCCCCCATATAAAATGGGAAAACCTGGTGGGGAGCACGACGAATGAAATTGAAATGGTGGAAATGACAAATGACTGCTTCCTGAACATTGCTAAGGGGGCTAAAACCAATTCCAAAATGTTTTTCCAATATTACAACAGCAAGAGAACATTCAAAGAGGAGGTTAAACATCTAAGAGATACAAATGGCAAAATCGTAGATGAAGAAAAAAATAGCAAATATATTAAATGGTTACTTTTCACAAGTTTTTACAAAGGAAGATACTGACAACATGCCCCACATGTCATCCAGTTCCTATCCAGTTTTAAATAACTTTAGCATAACTGAGGCAGAAGTGTTAAAGGGACTAGGAGCTGTTAAAATAAACAAATCCCCTGGGCCGGATGAGGTGCTCCCAGTAGTACTCAAAGAAATGAAAAAAGTTATTTACAAATCGCTAACCAAGATCATGCAACAGTCTCTTGACACAGGGGTGGTACTGACAGACTGGAAAATTGCAAATGTAATACCGATCCACAAAAAGGGAAACAAAACTGAACCAGATAATTACAGACCAGTAAGCCTGACTCCTATTATATGCAAACTTATGGAAACTATAATAAGATCCAAAATGGAAAAGTACCTATATGGTAACAGGGTGCTGGGAGACAGTCAACATGGTTTTAGGAAAGGGAGATCATGTCCAAGTAACTTGCTTGATTTTTTTGAGGATGCGTCTTCGGTAATGGATAATTGCAAAGCATATGACATGGTTTATTTAGATTTCCAAAAAGCTTTTGACAAAGTCCTACACAAAAGATTAATTCTTTTTATGCTAACTGGGTCTGATTTCATTTTTTTATTTTTCCACAGTCTTGTTTGTACGATGCCCACACCCCAGGCACCGACTTACAAATTTGACCCCACCCATCATTGGGTCATTCAAATTGTACAGCTTAATAGGGCTAACACGAGTAGATTGTTTTGCCCCTGAGGCGAGCAAGGTTACCCTCCCCCTTCAGTGCATCTCATTTCCCCTAGAGGACCTTTGTGAAGGACCCTTGACCACGGACCTCATTCTTTCATGGCTCGGGGAGAGAGACTGTGCTGGGGATAGGGCTGCTGTCCTACGTTTAGTTCTTTTCAAGAACTTCCTGCACGGAGAGCAGTCCAGCTCACCCGCCAGTGCTTTGGCCGCATGGTCTGGCCCTAAGCATCTGGCGCAGGACAGGTGCTCGTCCTGTCTGAGTAGCTTCGCCGCACACTGGTCGCACTAGTGGAAACCAGAGGAGGACCCAGTTGAACGCACTGACATGGCGTGTGTGTAGGCGGGGCTGCTGTGCTCGGTGCCGAGAGGAACCACGATCGGTGCCTACTATACAGTACCGTGTCTATCGGCACCGAGGTCGGTGCCGAGGGAGAGTGCGATCAGTGCCGAGGTTGGTGCTTATGGGTAGTCAGTGCCGAAGGTGTTCACCGGTGCTGAGTCAATCGGCGCTGAGGAGAATGCTGTCGGTGCAGTCAATTGGTGCCGATGAGTAGCGCGGTCGGTGCCGGACTGTAGGTGGTGGTGAAGATAGTTACACTGATGCCGAGTTAATCGGGCCGGGTATGCGCTGGATTTATTCTCTGCTATTGTTGGATATATTGTTAGATATCCAATTTGCACAATCCCCTTGGGTGTAAAACACATACAAACCAAGTACCGTTTCTTGTTTGTGCACCCTTCCCATATTCATTTTAGAGGAATTAGTATTACGTAAGTGATCACACAAAATATTTACCCCAAATTCAATACATTCTGCATTTCGCAGATATACAGTGAGCCCACGTGTGGTGTTCCCCACCCATGCCTCATCTGGAACAGCCACTCGTTTTCCCATAAATATTCCAACACTTTCGACCCTAATGGCCTTGCCTTTGAGTTCTTTTCCCACCATATATGGTACAGTTATTGTAAAACATAGTTCTTCACATCGTTCAGTATTAATTACAATGTTATCCTTCAGAGTGGTTAATGCTGGGTATCCGCCCTTCTCTAGTTGTTGTAATACATCATTTCTCCTTAGTGGGGGAGCCACCCTCTGTCTAAATCCCTAATGGCAAACATTACATCACGTGTCAAAGCAAAACCGAACCTATAACAGTTTTCTTCCCTAGCAGTTTGACTAGCATCCTGTTCTATTGCAATCAACACCTTCTTAACAATATTTACAGTCATTTGTGTCCCTTGATCCACCTTTTCAGATGCAGAAGCCAGTTTCTGGATCGCGTCAGTGGTTGAGGTGAACTGGCTCCTCTCTCGTGACTCTTGCACAGCTCCATTAATTGAGTTGAACCCTGAATTAATTGCTCCAAACCAGCCTGCGACATCATCAAGGAGCCTTTGTTTGGTCCTTGCTCCTGCATTGGCCCTGTAATAATTTGCTTCCCTTTTTAGTGTGTCATTTACTATTTTTTGCAATTTTTTGAATTTGGGGCACTGGATATAGTATTGTCTAGCAGTACTATCCAGGTCCACTTTTACCAATGTTTTGTGCCATGTTATCTCTGTGTATAATGTTTTGGTGGGCCCCACAGGAACTAGCCCATCTTGGGGGTCTGGCCATACGTCGGAGCATTCTGATTTAGGCAATTTAATTTTGGGTCCCAGATATGTCGCCTGTGTACACTCCTCCTCTGCCATGTGTCAATTCAAACAAAATAAGTTGTGTCTTATTCAAGGGTGAGCTAGACATAATCTATAGTTATTTATTTGTGTAATGTCTCCCTCTGGAATAGCTCTCCAGCTCCCATGCCAACAACCATATTGCCATTCACCCTGTATAGTTCCTTCATATGGTAATTTGTGGATAATCCAGCCCTCATTATGGTATTGGTAGTAACAGTCATCTTTTGTCAAGTTTAGTCCCTTTGGGGGCTGATCGTATGTTATGGCAAAAGCTAAGTTGTACCTAGCATCACCAATCTCTCTGCCCTGTATTAACTGGATCCTATCTGTTCCACAAGGCCAATCTATTCCACTAGTATTTCCTGGCTGTCTAATGAACCACCTACAGTAGTTCCAATCTATGGAATCATTGTTCCCAGGGCTTTCATTATTCACTGTGTGTCGTCCTGCGAAGGGGCCCGCGATCTCGATCCTGTGATACCTGCAACAAGAAGAATTTAGTGCTGCTGCTTTCCTTAGATTCTGTGAAGTCAAAACATAGTTATCTAATGGTTGTGGGAACTCGGCCAAGGTGAACCCAGTTGTGTCTCTTGGCTTATATCGTTTAGTCTTAGACCAGTGAACCCATTTGACTCCATGTAGTAACTTTACTGCCACGCTTGTGTGTGTGGTCCTGAGTAGATCATGTGGTCCATGCCACTGTGCTGTCATTCCTCCTGCTCGAGGGTATATCATTACCATTACTTTGTCACCAGGTTCAGGTCTGGAGGGTGCCTCACCCTCCTTTTGTCGATTTTGTGCGTCAGTAATTTCCTTTTGATTTTGAGCCTGTTTGTATAACTCTCGGAAGTGTTTTGACATTGCCACAACTGCTGACTGAAGGGATGAATTCGCTAATAACAAGTCTGACTCCTTCCCAGTCCATATGTCAGTTGGTAATCGCATGCGACTTCCTGTCATTAATTGATAGGGGGTCAGACCAGTAGCTCTAGAGGGGCTTGCTCTTATTCTCATTAGAACATAAGGGAGCACCATGGCCCACCCCACCCCCTTTTCTGCCATGGCTTTGCTTATGGGTTCTTTAAGCGTTTTGTTCATTTGTTCCACCATACCAGAGCTCTGCGGATGGTATGGTATGTGGAACCTTAGCTTAACTCCCATGAGGTTGCACACCTCCTTCATAACTTTACCTGTAAAGTGGGTGCCTTGATCAGAGTCAATTTCATTATTCTGGTTGGATTGGATATTGTTTCTGCGGCGGTCCAGGTAGCCCTGGTATAGTAACCATTTCATTTTTTTATTTTTCCACAGTCTTGTTTGTACGATGCCCACACCCCAGGCACCGACTTACAAATTTGACCCCACCCATCATTGGGTCATTCAAATTGTACAGCTTAATAGGGCTAACACGAGTAGATTGTTTTGCCCCTGAGGCGAGCAAGGTTACCCTCCCCCTTCAGTGCATCTCATTTCCCCTTTTTTGCAGCCTATTAAAGCCCCTGATTGTCCTGGCACGTCATTGCTTAGGATCGTTCCTTCACTTGTGTTGCATACATAAAATTCCATAACTGCATCCATGCATTCGACGTCTAATAATATTGGTCCAGATTTAAAAGCACATTTTGTATCACCGCCCACACCTTCAATAATTACATATTCCCTGGTAACAGGAATCGGCAGGTTAGTTATCGAGACGGCGGCTTCAGTATCTATTAGCATGTTGTTCAACCGGCCCCCTAATTGTGCTTGCAAATACCAACGCCCTCCTTCCCTCACAGCACAACCCACTGTTATGGGGGCCGGATTGTCCTATTTCCTAACTTCACCCATCATCTGCATCACCTTTTCATAAGTGAACATTGGTGGTGCTGAGGGTAAGGGCTGTGTGGTGGCTGCAGGTGGCAGGGGAGGAAAGTTTCCCTTGGAGGACCACTGTCCCTCTTTTCCCCCTCCCGGCTGAAAGCAACTTGTTTTAGAGTGGCCGGGTTTACCGCAGTTCACATATTTATCTCCCAGGCTTAGTCCTTTGATCTCTAACTGACCTCACTCACTCTGTCTGTGTCCCTGCTTGCCACACCCATGACACATGCCTATGAAGTGCACAGCAGACACAGAGGCTTCCTCTTTTCCCTCCTTCCTTTTCTCATTCAGGCTCCCTGCCCAATTCATAATATCATCATATGTTTTCCCTGGATTAACTGCAACCTCTAATGCCTTTTGCAGATGCAGTCCAAGACTGCTCAAAACTGTCTGCCCACATACCTGGTCCTCCTCTTTTGGCCCCGGGAGTCCAGAATAATCCCTGTATGCTTCCCACTTACGTGTCCCATAGTCCTGTGCTGATTCTCCTTCTTTCTGTCTAACTCCCATTATTCGAGGCCAGTCAATATGGGGCCCACCCGTAGCTTTTAATATACTCTGTTTTAAGTGATCTAATCTGTCTACATTAGCATCAATAAGATAAGTACCTGTCATAATATTATCATCCAATTTTACCATTACTGCCGCTTCACAAGCTGACATTGTGAGCCTCCAAACATCGGTATCAGTCAATCCATAACTCGTAGCTAGACCTTGCATTTTTATCCAATAATCATCAGTACCCTGCTTTATCTTAATTGATGGCAACAATTTATGCAGTGTTCCCTTTTCTAGTACTGTCAATGGCACTACAATTTTTTCCTCCTTGTTGTCCCTTTTTATTCAAGTGCGAATGGGATTTACTTTTACTGTTTCTTTTGTAAGTGACCAAGTTGTCGGCCCGTGATTCGGGTCGGAGCTTGACCCAGCTCCCCTACTACTCCTTCCTTCGCCAGTCTCACTGGCTCTACTGCTCCCTGCACCTGCATTATCACCTTCATTATCACCATCGCTTTCTGGGTTTGTATCATAATCATAATCTTCCCAATCCTCCCTATATATAGCTGCTGCTTCCTCTAATTGATCACAATCAATATCATCATCTTTCAAAGGCCAACTGCAGCTGATGCACTAGAGTTACTCTAGTAAACTCACTAGAGTTTGAAAAGCATTTTGTGTTAAATTAAATGTATATAGAAATGCAGGGTGCACACAACACACAAGATTTAAAGTTTGTCAGAATTAAATAATTTTCCTCTTCATAGCCGATTCAGTCGCCCAGGGCAAACGCAGCCGCACTAGGAGAGCCCGAGGCTTGAGAGGGGTGCTAGGCCCGAGCTGTTTTTAATTTGTTTTTTGTTTTTTGTTTTTTTTTCCCCGGTTGCTGGGTAATCGTTATTTCATTGAAAGGGAACTACAGACTCCTGATGGTGCTATTAAGTGTATTTCCCTCTGTGACAGAAATACAAAATCATCCTCCCAACCTGTGAGGGTGCTAAACAGCGAGAACAGAGTTCTTTGACGGGCTGAGCTGACAGTTCTTTCCCACATGTTAGGGAAGTCGACCAGCCAGGAAGGGGGTGAGACTCTGTTGCAATAACGGATTGGCCCAGAAGGGAAACAACGTGGCAGCTGCAGATTGGAGAGGTGGTTGCACTCGTTTACCAAGGGGTCATGTGTGACAGCATAAAAGGGGATAGAGAATCTTAAATTTGTTCCTTTGCTTTGGTTTGTGTAAATAAACTGAGAAGGACTGTGAGAGACCATGTTCCTCTTTCATAAAAGTACCGTGAGTGTTTTGTTTGTTTTGTTTTTGTAATTGTCTTGTCTTGCACATTACCAGACAGCTAGCACAGTTCCAAAATGTTCCAAACAACTAGTGAGACCTTTTTTTGTTACTGACAGTGTAGAGAGAGTGTGCACTACATGGCTCTGACACTACTATAGAGACACTTTGAGCCTGCCTTACTGTTGTGTATGGCTGGCAATTAAAGAGCAGCTTCTGATCTCAGGACAAAGCACCAGACTTCTTTTTTTTTTTTTGTTGTTTGCAATGGGAACCATTCATAATAATTTCAAACATCATAAAGGTAAGACCATCAAGCTACTTTTTCTTTAACTATAACCTTCTTACCCTAAGTAGGAAAGATTTTATTAATAATTTTAAAACTGTAATAATCAAGGTTTAAATTTTTTTATAAAAATAAAATTATAATTCTTGCCTCTCACTGACAATACATTATTGTATTTTTTGCATTTCTTAAGAATGACAGTGACAAACTGTGTGAGTTAGTGTAGGTCCTTGAACAAACCATATGCTGGTGCTGACTGCTGCTGCCCTCTTATGGCAGGTACTGGGACTGCGCCCGGTCCATGGTGCTGGCTCAACACACAGCAGGGGGGCTGGGAGCCATGGTGATGCAGCAGGGAGACGTTTCAGCCCTGCACCTGCTGGAGGCACTCTTACTCTCTCTGCCTCAGACACTGTTGCAGAGCTATCTGTTGGTGACAACCGAGATCAGCCTTATCACTCCAGGTAGGATTATCACTTGCCACTGGATTGCCACTAGGCAAAACAATGCTGAACATTCCTTGTGCAGCTAATTGTCTCCTGTAGTTTATGATGTGTAAATATGGGCTTTGTCTTATGTGATAATGCCACTCTAAATTTTGTAGGACTGTGTTCAAAAGTTGGAAGGTTCGTCACTAGCCGGGAATTTTAAAGGTAGTTTAAACCTTTAAATGTTTATCAGGCAGCATTCATGCACTGTCATATGTTTTTTTCTCTTTTTCTCTGTTAACAGAACCGTTTGACAATGTGTAAGTACTATAAATCACACATTAAGGGGCTGATGTAAGGATAGGCGCAGTGCAAACAATTGCAGCTGCAAAATCCAAATTGCCTATCACCCAGGCAGTTATTTTGCACTGCGCTCTATGTAAGCTTAAGAGCATTGCTAATTACTCAACACACACAAATAGAAAGAAAAAACAATATAGTTTAAGTCAGCTTAAAGAAAACCAGATTTGAAACAATTTTACATTGATTTAAAATCACTAGTTACAAAATGTAAACCTTTTTTATTTTTAAATCGCCTAACAAGCACAGAATAAAGCAGGTAGAAAAACCCTAAGTAAATTGAAACTGTACGACATCCAACCAAAGTCGCATCCTGACATATTTGGTCTAAAAAAATGTAATTTCTTGAGTAAAAATAACTGGAATTCAGAGTAAAATCAGAATCATTTTGCAAACGTTATGTTTAAAAGTTTCCCTTTTCTAAATTATGATAATTAACTCATCAGGCAAGAAAAGGATGGGGGGGGGCAAACAATCAAGTTTGCAAGCCCCATTCAGGCACAAACTAGCCAATCAGAGCGTGAGGCTGGAAATTTAAATCTCTTTGTTTGAAAAATGTAAAGACGACTATAAACATTATATATTGCATTTATATTGCGCTTTTGATACAAAAGTATTGCAAAGCACTCTACAGTACATACCAGAAAAAATAACAAAGCACAATAGATTTGTATAGCATGTCACATATTCAACTGCTATAATCAGACCATTTTAAATAACAGTATACACAATACAAAAGCAGCAATTTTAAAGTTAAATTAAAACCCACTAAGAGAAGAAAGCCATTTTATAAAAGTGGATTTTTAGTCTGACTTAAACTGTAATGGTCTCATCTTCCTTGACAAATGAAAGCAGAGCATTCCATAATTTAGGCGCTCTACAAAAAAAAAAGCCCTACCTCCCATGTTGCTTTTGCTGACTAAGTTTGAAGCTGACTAAGACAAACCAGTTCCCTCTGGTCGAACGTGGAAACTGGCCCAGTACATCCAGCACCACATGTTCCATCGGGGCGCAGACCTGATAGTGATGCAAAGGGGCTCAAGACTGACCCTGGAGGCCCTTCTGGGCGGTGCAGGTATTGTAACTGCGACAGTAGTCTTCAGCGTCCCAGCCCCAATAGAAGGCCTGGCGAAGGCGAAGCAGCGTCTTGGTGACCCCCAGTGCCTGGCGCCCTGTGATGTCTCACCAGCACTACTTCTGTCAACCTCCTGGGGACCATCCGGTGCCATTGCAGCAGCCCATCTCTGAGTGCAAGCCCGGGTCACTGGGCCCACAGTCCTGTCACTGCCTGTGACAATGGGGCAACCTCTTCCCAGCGGGGTCTCCTTCCCTCCTAAAGCCACTGCAGTACAGGCTTCAGGTCCAGGTACCAACATTGATGGACCCTCTAGTCCCCTAACTTCACCGGCAACAGCACCCGGCAGACAGCTCAGCACCCTCTACAGTCTGCAGGTTGCTACGATATTTATGAAAAATATACACCAATGTGACAAATAACTGTTTTTATTACCGTGTTTGAAATTAAACCGTTTTCTTTCTCCTGAATAATAATGAGACATTTATATTGTGAATGATTGTTTCTGAGTGGGCTACAGCACTAAGTAAGTAGACTGGTCAGAGCACAGAGGCAGACACCATACAGTGTCTAAGAAACTAGTTTCAGAAAGATGGACTTTTATCTACAGTTTTAAAAAGATGTTCACCCAGTCTGATGTATTTTGTTGAGCTATGTTTCATTTTGCAGAAAATGTGCATTTATTTTCAACAGACTAGGGCGAGAATAGATGTTCTGAAAATACAGAGATCACGTGACCCCTGGGCGTGATGGTCGCTGTTCGCTAGAGCTCCGGATCCCTAACCCTGGTTTCAGCTGATTTTTATATTTCGCTTTTACTTTTCATCTTCTTTTTTGGCGTTCTTACTTCTTCAAAGATGCCTGGGTCTCAGAAAAATGCGGCTTTGCCTGGTTCATCGCCTAAAGGGAAGCGTATTAAATCTTCTCAGACATTTTTTGAGGCCCATGTTGCAGATGCCATTTCTGAAGCGCTACTCAAGCAGCAAAGCTCGCTCGAGACTAATTACTAATATTGAGTCAAGCTGTCGAGAAATTAAACACTATGCTTCAAGATACCAAGGATGCGCTGCAGTTACTGAAAAGTAGATATCTAAAGTGGATTCTGTACAAGCCAAAACAAGTGGAAACAAACGTGACCTCAACCAATGCATCTCTCACCTGGATAAGGTGCAACTCAAGATCGCAGATCTGGAAGATCATTCAAGGTGCAATAACATCAGACTGGTCGGGCTGAAAGCGACCCAATAGGGTTTCTACAGCAAATGCTCCTTCCATTGCGTGCAATACTATAGAGATAGAGAGAGCTCATTGGACCTACAGCGGGAGGCCAAATGGTACTGAAAAAACTTGGACCATGAGTTTTAAAGTTCTGCGCTACAATGATTGACAAGACATTCTTCTGGGGGTAGGAGAAACAGGCACAATTTACTGTGCAAATAGGGAGCTCTGCTTATTTGCCGACTACAGTACTATTACCTCTCAGCATCTTAAAGCTTTCATGAGGTTCGAAAGACATTACAATCCAAGAGTATTTCGTCGTTTCTGATTTACTGCGAGTATTCTGCAAAGGAGAGCACCTTTCATTTTCTACAACCCATTTCTGATGGAAATTGACGTGAGCTCATCTACCCAGTCTAGCAGCAGGCGAGATTGCTTTTAGTACCCTGAGCCCGCAAGCTGACTCAGATAGTACGCCTATGGAAGAACTGAGAGTTTGGATATACTGTAGCTACACACTTCTGATGTAGCAGCTATAATCAATACTTCAAAATGACTCTGGAATATGATTTACACATTTGGAATTACTGTTTGCTTTATTATTTATTATTCCGTATGACACTTTTTTCATGTGGCACCCCAGCTCAACGTTCATTCTGTCATCTCTGCTGGATAATTACCCCCCCCCCCCCCCCCCCCCCCCTTTTTTTTTTTTTTTTTTTTTTTTGTTAATGTTCTGTACTACTAAACTATTTGACATGATATACAGTGCCTATAGAAAGTCTACACCCCCTCACATTTTTCACATTTTGTTGTGTCAGTGCCTCAGAGTTTCATTCATTTAAATTAGGATTTTTTTTCCATTTATCTACACACCATACTCCACAAAAAAAGTTTTGTATTGAGAAACAAATTGTACATTAAAAATACAAAACTGAAAGATCGAAATTGGATATGTCTCCACTCCCCTGAATTAATACTTGGTGGAAGCACCTTTGGCAGCAATTACAGCTGTGAGTCTGTTGGGATAGGTCTCTACCAACTTTGCACACCTAGATTTGGCAATATTTGACCATTCTTCTTTACAAAACCGTTCAAGCTCTGTCAAGTTCCTTGGGGAGCACTGATGGACAGCAATTTTCAAGTCATGCCACAAATTTTTTTTATTGGATTTAGGTCGGGGCTCTGACTGGGTCACTCAAGGACATTTACATTTTTGTTCCTTAGCCACGCCAGTGTAACTTTGGCTGTGTGCTTTGGGTCATTGTCATGCTGAAAGGTGAACTTCTGTCCCAGTTTCAGCTTTCTTGCAGAGGGTAGCAGGTTTTCCTCAAGGACTTCTCTGTAATTTGCTCCATTCATTTTCCCTTCTATCGTGACAAGTGCCCCAGTCCCTGCTGATGAGAAACATCCCCATAACATGATGCTGCCACCACCATGCTTCACAGTAGGGATGGTGTTCTTTGGGTGATATGCTGTGTTGGGTTTGTGCCAAACATAATGCTTTGCATGTAGGCCAAAAGGTTCCATTTTAGTTTAGTCAGACCACAAAAGCTATGATCTCTTATTGATGTAACCTGTTAAATCCACTTCAGTCAGTGTAGATGAAGGGGAGACAGGTTAAAGAAGGATTTTTAAGTCTTGACATAATTGAGACATGGATTGTGTATGTGTGTATTCAGAGGGTAAATGGGCAAGACAAAAGATTTAAGTGCCTTTAAACGGGGTATGGTAGTAGGTGCCAGGCACGCCGGTTTGAGTGTATCAAGAACTGGGTTTTTCACACTTACCACCCAAAGGACATCCAGCCAACGGCCGGCCAGTGGTCGAACACGGCGAAAGAGGCCAAAGGAGGCTGATACGAATTGTGCAAAGCAGTAGACGGGCTACAGTTAGGGTTAGGGTTAGGGTCAACTGACAGTCCAGTACAACAACCACATGAGTACATGCGTCCATCATGGTGTGGGGTGTGTTTTCATGGCACACATTAGGCCCCTTCATAAAAGTGGAGCAACGTTTGAATGCAGCAGGATATCTGATCAGGTGCATCCCTTTATGGCAGCAGTGTATCCATCTGCTAATGGATTTTTAAAGCAGGATAATGCCCCATACCACAAGGCTAGGATTGTCCAGGAACGGTTCCACGGACATGACAGTGAATTCAGCTTACTGCAGTGGCCTGCCAAGTCACCAGATCTCAATCCAATTGAACATCTGTGGGATGAGATTGAACAAACTATTCGGATTAGAAATCCACTACCAGCCAACTTGACATAACTGTGGGAAGCATTGGAGTCAACATGGGCCAGCATCCCTGTGGAACGCTTTCGATACCTTGTAGAGTCCATGCCCCGACGAATTGAGGCTGTTCTGAGTGCAAAATGAGTGGCAACTCAATATTTGGAAGGTGTTCCTAACATTTTGTACATATATAAAAAATTAGGGCTGCTCCGATTAATCAATTAGAGTTGATCGCAGATTTCAAACTCCATTTCTCAACATCCCGTTTAGAAGGAATGCGCACGAGGCGGCTGCTTGCGTCAGTTTGTATCTGGTTTGTTGTTGCTACACATACACTTACATTTTCTGCAACATCTAGAACGATTGTCAATCATGGGGTTTCCATGCAAGTTTTTTTTTTTTTTTTTTTTAAACGAGACTGCACGAGAAATGTCTTGTGTAAAATGCTTTTTTGGGTTTCCGTTCGCTCAGTTTATTTTACTCGAGTAAACCGGTCTTTTCACCCGACGCCATGCAAATGAATGGGAAAGGTGCGCAGAGAACTGGTACACGAATGAATCTAAGCTGCTGCAATAAAGTAAAATACCTCGTGCCTGGTTGTTACCAATAGGTATTGCAGATCACCATGACTGAAAACTGTCCAATATAGAATATAGGGGATCAGGTGATGCTGAATATACTACTGTAGTGAAAGAAATCTACAAATTATTTTTTTTATCAAATATATTATGCGCAAAGAAAAAATGTTAATACAATTGTATAAACATTAGATGCAAGCAAGCAAAGACTAGCAGGTCACAGCATGCCCTAAGGTATACATTTCCATCATAACACAGACGTCCGTGGAGTCAAATCAAAGAATTGACTGGCGATTCAAACAAAAACATTACATAAAATACTGTGAATATATTAGCATTTCCACTCCTGTTTCTTCCAATCAGTATGGATCCACCCTGCTATCACACACCTTCAACACACCTCCTGGTAAGGGGCCTGCTTACTTTGGCTCTCTGTCCAGATGCCAAGATACGAGAGACTGAAAATGTCTAGTTTTTAGAGAGACAAAAATATTGCAGTCTTTGCTTAGCTAGTTGCATGTGCTTTAAGTTGTATGAAAATATAAAAACTCATACAAATATGAACATTTTAACATAGAAGAAACTTATAATAAAATACATAATTAATACTTTATGAAGAATGTCATCTCCTACACTACCTTGGCTTAGAAACACTACCCGTCCAGACAGCTGACAGCTGCTGAGGAAGCACTCAACCCCACTTGAAAGGAGGGTGGCAGATGCTGATGAAATGGACTGAAGTACAGCATTAGTGCATTCCCAAAATTGCCACTGCCTGCTGTATCCAGCACAAACTGTTGTCAAAAACAAAATGAGGTGTACAGGAATCAGTGGCTGCCAGTGAGACAAGGGGAAGGTTACAGTCTCATGAGAAAAAAAGCGGCACCCATGTTAGAGTGGGTGTTTATGCAAATTACAACCAGCGACTCAAAAAATAATCCTGATTCAGCTTATTATAAGCAGACTTGGCAACTGTGAAGGTTATCTCAGCCGCCAGTTTCAATTGGACAGGAGCGATCTGAGGTGGCTCATGCTGTCAGAGATTCTCTCCTTTCTTTTAAGTTGTGTTGGATTTACAGTTGTGTTAAACACTAATGATGCAAACAAATAAAACGCAATCAATACGTTCATTTGCAATTTTATTTGGTCATTTCTGAGAGGGCATGAATGTTTGTTCACCAACTATATTTATTAACGTGGAGGGCAGACACGCGTTGTCTTTGGACATAGCTGGGAGTAATAAAAGGACGGGAATTAATTAACTTACATTTAAGCAGCTCACATGCACTTCATGTTTAATTTTAACATAGTTTTTACAGCTAGGGTATTCTCAAACAGCTGCTTTAATACTATAACAAGGGCATAACGCAGTTCATGGTAAGTGGTTTTATACAGAACTGTAAACCCACAAGAGATATACAACATGACAGTCCAGACGCAGCAAAAAAACAATAGTAAAAAAAGCTGTCCTCATTATCATTAAGGTGAACTACACCACTGCTAACCATAAAATTACCCTTCAGCCACTACTTTCTGCCGTCTTGGAGACGACAGTAACAACTGACCTGCTCCCTTGCAATATTTATAGTTAAGGATAAACACGCTTATTAACATTTATACGTGAAATGCTGGTTTCCATGCGAAACTGGGCGTGGATTTTCCTGTGTGTGTTGTTACTTACATGAGTAAATGAGATTTACCCTATCCCTCTCTTTGGCCGTTTTTTTCGGCCACAAACCTGATTTAAGTAATTCTCCCAAACATGCATGAGCCACCATTTCACACTGACCTGCATGGAAACCCCCCCCTGAATGATTTTTTTAAAATGGCAAAACCCCAGAAGCCCTAAATATGTGAAAAATAAATAAAATTAAAATAATTGTTCATAAGGAGTCATAAGTGTTATATGTTTGCATGAAAGACACAAAATAAATTCCAGGCTCACTTCTTGTGCATTATATGTTGTGTAACGCTTTTTATTTATTATATCTTTTTTTATTTTTACATTCACTGTGATACGATCTGGAACGGCCGACCCTTGCCGCTAAAGGCAGACACGCTACAGTTGTGCTATAGATGGGAAGTCTGGAAAAAGTATGAAAAAACGACAAACTGATTTCCAGGTCTTGAAAGTGCTTGAAAAACCATGTCTGTTGTGAAAGTCTGAAAAAGTCTGCAATTTTACTGGTATTATGAGAGAATTAAAATAATTCTGCGATTTTTTTATTATTAATAATAATTGATCTCGAAAGTGGGTCAGCAGCTCTACGGCAGCTGTCTAGGCAGTTTACTAGTAGCAACTATATTGATTTCCACCAAAACCTGCGAGGATTGCCCCGTGTAACACCCTTGACAACATCCTGCAATTCTATCCAGTCAAGCAACTCAAGCAATCCTATCCAGCCAGCACACTGGTATGTCACATGACTCTCTGCTCTAGTGAAATGAAGGGTAAAATGGACACTATGACAGTGTGGCAGGATGGCTGATGTGGTGATGTGTGTGACCAGGAAAGCCATACACAAACAGCAGGAATGCGGGGCAAACACTGCATAGCTGTGCAGTGTTTATTAAATAACAAAGTAAAGACTTTTCAAAACACAAAATAAAAGGGCACAAGGGCCAAACAAAACAGCTATAGTACAGAAAACAAAAACAACGAATACCTCAACAAAAAAAAGGTAGCAGTTGTTTTCTCACAGTGCTGTCTAGCTCCTTCAAACTCTGTTTCTGTTCTTGTATGGCTCCTGCAAACTCTGTTTCTGTTCTTTCTCCTAACTCCAAACAATCTTAATGAGACTGGAGCTGGGCTTAAATAGCAGGTGGTTAGGAGTTAATTGCACAATTGACAATCAATAAACTCCTAACCACCTGCACCTGATCAATCATCCCTGGATGGGAATTAATCCTATCCTAGCCAAACACTAATGCAACTGCATTTTAACTAATACATAGCTGGTTTTCAAACAGCAGAATATACAGTACAAATAATAATAACAATAAATCATAATACAAATATATAAGGGGGGCGGGCACCCTGTTACAGACAGCCAAAGTACATACGTTTATATTGAAGGATATTATTATTGAAACTAAATTACAGACTGGAATTATGAGCTACTGCACTCTGCTCACCAAGATTCACATTTTGTTATCTTGTTGTTACCTTTATTAAACAATTAACATTATTTCCCAACCCAGGAAAAAAAAAATCGGTATTTATCATTACGCACTTAAAAAAAAAAAAAAAGCTTTCTTTATCCCCTATGGTGTGTATAAATGTAGTATGTTAACATTCATCCTCGGAACAGCGAGGATGAAGAGTCCAAGTTTACCCAGTGGAGGTGGGTTGTCGAGGATTTGTGGCACACTCTACGACCCAGATTCTCAGAGATGTCGGGTTCAGTGGCCAAGAGTTGCGATGCACAGTGAAGAACTTATCTGAAGCAGCAGAAAGGAGCAGCAACTGGCTGAGCTGAGCTGAGTGGGGGATGGAGGGGGGTGATGCTGGGATGCGAGAATCACTGTTGAGCCCTCTTGAGGTGGTGTGGGCTAGTCAACGAAAAACCAAGGATGGAAGGTGCCTACTTGAAGACCCCAGAGACGTACCCTGCTTAGCTCAATCCAGACAGTTGTCATGCTGATGCGCTGGGGATGGAAAATGAGCTGATCCCTGGAGCCAGCATTACACTTCAGCAATCAACACCAGACAGAAGGATATCTACATCATCAGATGGAAAACAACGCAAATTAATGGAGATGCAGATGGATCACATTAGTTTACTGCAAAGCTATGTCTTCATTGGTGCTTATCTTGGCGAGAGCCGAGTTCAAATCAGCATGAAGTTTAACATCTACTCTCATGTAATGGAAATCCTGTACTTGTAATTATGCTTTTATTCACACACTCATTATTATTATTATTATTATTATTATTATTATTATTATTATTATATTATTATTATTATTATTATGATAATAGCGGTATTATTATATCTAATATAGATGAACGCATATACACACACAGATATATATATATATATATATTAATATATTATATATATATATATATATATACACACACACACACACACACACAGTGCTGTGCAAAAGTTTTAGGCAGGTGTGAAAAAATGTTGTAAAGTAAGAATACTTTCAATTAACAAAATACAAAGTGAGTGAACAGAAGAAAAATCTACATCAAATCAATATTTGGTGTGACAACCCTTTGCCTTCAAAACAGCATTAATTCTTCTAGGTACACTTGCACACAGTTTTTTAAGGAACTCAGCAGGTAGGTTGGCCCAAACATCTTGGAGAACTAACCACAGCTCTTCTGTGGATTTAGGCAGCCTCAGTTGCTTCTCTCTCTTCATGTAATCCCAGACAGACTTGATGATCAGGGCTCTGTGGGGGCCATACCATCACTTCCAGGACTCCTTGTTCTTCTTTACGCTGAAGATAGTTCTTAATGTCCTTCGCTGTATGTTTGGGGTCGTTGTCATGCTGCAGAATAAATTTGGGGCCAATCGGATGCCTCCCTGACGTTATTGCATGATGGATAAGTATGTCTGCACTTCTCAGCATTGAGGAGACCATTAATTCTGACCAAATCCCAAACTCCATTTGCAGAATTGCAGCCCCAAACTTGCAAGGAACCTCCACCATGCTTCACTGTTGCTTGCAGACACTCATTCATGTACCGCTCTGCAGCCCTTCGGCAAACAGACTGCCTTCTGCTACAGCCAAATATTTCAAATTTTGACTCATCAGTTCAGAACACCTTCTCCAAAATTTTTCTGCACCCCAGTTCCTGTGTTTTCGTGCATAGTTGAGTCGCTTGGTCTTGTTTCCATGTCGGAGGTATGGCTTTTTGGCCACAAGTCTTCCATGAAGGCCACTTCTGACCAGACTTCTCCAGACAGTAGATGGGTGTACCAGGGTCCCACTGTTTTCTGCCAATTCTGAGCTGATGGCACTGCTGGACATTTTCAGATTGCGAAGGGAAGTAAGCATGATGTGTCTTTCATCTGCTGCAGTAAGTTTCTATGGCCAACCACTGCGTCTACGGTCCTCAGCGTTGCTTGTTTCTTTGTGCTTCTTCAAAAGAGCTTGGACAGCACATCTGGAAACCCCTGTCTGCCTTGAAATTTCTGCTTGGGAGAGACCTTGCTGATGCAGTATAACTACCCTGTGTCTTGTTGCTGTGCTCAGTCTTGCCATGGTGTAGACTTTTGACAGTAAACTGTTTTCAGCAACCTCATCTTGTTAGCTGAGTTTGGCTGTTCCTCACCCAGTTTTATTCCTCCTACACAGCAGTTTCTGTTTCAGTTAATGATTGTGTTTCAACCTACATATTGAATTGATGATCATTAGCACCTGTTTGGTATAATTGTTTAATCATACACTCGACTATATGCCTACAAAATCCCTGACTTTGTGCAAGTGTACCTAGAAGAATTGATGCTGTTTTGAAGGCAAAGGGTGGTCACACCAAATATTGATTTGATGTAGATTTTTCTTCTGTTCACTCACGTTGCATTTAGTTCATTGATAAATATAATCTATTAACATGTCTATTTTTGAAAGCATTCTTACTTTACAGCATTTTTTCACACCTGCCTAAAACTTTTGCACAGTACTGTATGTAAGAAGTTTGGATCAGAATCCAATATCACCTTTTACAAAAAAGTAATACACTGCAAGTATACTTGTGCCAAAATTGTCTGATTTCAGTATTTCATTATACTATCCTATTTTGGCACAAGTATACTTGCATTGTACAACTTTATATATTTTTTGTAAATAATGCAACGTAGTTCTCAAATATTGGACATTTCTTAGATTGTATGTTACTTCTCTTTTGCATACCTGCATTGTCTCTTGCTAGGTATCCACCTCAAGATTCTGACAAATACTTTTAGAAAACCAGGAGCAACTTCTGAGCTGGATTAAAACTCTCTAATGCTCTGCGGCTGCCCGCCTAATGTGGATAACTATCCAAAAACTAGTAGAAACTAACTAAAACACAAGTCTGGGAAAACAAATGGAAGTATGGAAAAGATATGGAATTTGAATGTTGAAAAAGTGTATGAACTCTGATTTACACAAGAGTGAATTCTTCCCTATCAATGCGGCAGCCCACTGGTGCCCCCTTGATAATTTCCCCTTCAAAATTGCACCCAATAGTTTCACCTACCTGGGTATTTCAGTTACCCACTCAGACAACGAGTTCTTTTATATCTAATTTTACGCCCCTACTAGAACGCATTAACCCTTTGCAGTCCATTTATTCAGCCTCCACTGTATCTCCAGCCAAGTCCCACACTGTGTTCGCTGTATTTTTCACATACCTCTTTATAGACGTGTATACTGATAAATCCTCTCCTGATCACTCGTTTTACCACCAAACTCCTCAGTAATGCGATCCAAGTTATTATTTTATTACTGTAACATCTCAAAAAGCTCTGCAAATGTCTGTGATATTCTTTGAGCACTGGATGCGGAAGCAGCTACCTCCTTTGTTTATATCCGCTTATATCTGTGGTGCAGCTGCTAGGGCTATTGTTCACATTCCCCTTTTTTCCAGTTTCATTCGGCCATTGAATGGTTTTCTCGGCTTTTTCCGGAGAAAAAAATGAGTGGAGACCTGTGCTTTACGTCTTTTTGATGATGTTGGACGGTCCGACATTGGACTGGAAAGGGAAAATCGTAATGTCAGACCTGTCACATTAACTGTCAAGTTGAACACGCTCCATAAATTACTCTTTCAATGTATTTCTGTTTTTATCACCAAAAATGTCTTCAACACCCTGGATAAAACTGTTCCCTCATTTATTTAGACTAAAAAACATCCCAGAATCCTCAAGGACTTCCTCCAGTTTTCCTTACCTAGTTACCTAGTTTTCAACTTTATTATTGGTCGGTTAACTTTCAGAATTTATTGCACTGGTTGCAATCTCATCCTCAACTAGACAGGCCTGCATGTCTGGTCATGAAAGCTGCTTCTTGTAGGGTACTTCACTGCCAGCTCTTTTATGTTCCTCCCTTCCCCTCTCTATATCTCAGTTTAGTGTTAATCTACTGGTGTGTCAATCCCTCTGGATTTGGGCGCAGTTTAATGGAAATTCGGTCTACATTGTGCCCCTGTAGACGTAAACGATGTGTTCCCTCCCTCAATGGTAGATTCTGCTTTTAGTGTATGGTACAGAAATGGTATGAAGTCACTCAGAAATTTATAAATTGACAATAATTTGTCATCATTTTACCAACTCTCCCAGAAGTTTCACCTACCACAAAGACACTTTTTCTGTTATCTGCAATACGTGAATGGCTCAATTTCCTCTGCAACCTCATCCACTATTGATTCCTTACTCAGTATCCACCCGGATGGTTCAGAAGTTACCACTTTAATTTTTCCTGTATTAACTTATTGGTAATGACAGCCTTTGCCTAACCCTTTTATACTCTCCAAAAGAATGTTCACCTACAATCCAGCATTTTCTAGACTTTTCTAGAATTAGGTTCTGCATTATCATATTGAAATTTTTAGCACCTTGTAGACAATATTATCATAGCATCAAAGGGTGTGCGTACTTTTGAATTAGCATTTTTTTGCAAAAAAAATGCTGAAATAAATAATTGTCTATCTAAATTTACAAGAAATCTATTTCTTGTAAATTTTTCCTCATCCAAAAAAGCAAAACTTTTGCTACAAAAGATTTTTCCTAAAATTCTGTTTTTGAGAAATTTGTAGAAATTATACATTTTCACTGGAGTATGTAAACTTTTGACTACAACTATATATATAAATATATCATATGGGAGATACTGAAATTGGAGAAAGAATCTATGAAAAAGACCTAGGAGTTTTTGTTGACTCAGAAATGTCTTCATCTAGGCAATGTGGGGAAGCTATAAAAAAAAACAAGATGCTCGGATACATTGTGAAAAGTGTTGAATTTAAATCAAGGGAAGTAATGTTAAAACTGTACAATGCACTAGTAAGACCTCATCTTGAATATTGTGTGCAGTTCTGGTCACCTCGCTATAAAAAAGATACTGCTGCTCTAGAAAGAGTGCAAAGAAGAGCGACCAGAATTATTCCGGGCTTAAAAGGCATGTCATATGCAGACAGGCTAAAAGAATTGAATCTGTTCAGTCTTGAACAAAGAAGACTACGTGGTGACCTAATTCAAGCATTCAAAATTCTAAAAGGTATTGACAGTGTCGACCCAAGGGACTTTTTCAGCCTGAAAAAAGAAACGAGGACCAGGGGTCACAAATGGAGATTAGACAAAGGGGCATTCAGAACAGAAAATAGGAGGCACTTTTTTACACAGAGAATTGTGAGGGTCTGGTATCAACTCCCCAGTAATGTTGTTGAAGCTGACACCCTGGGGTCCTTCAAGAAGTTGCTTGATGAGAGTCTGGGATCAATAAGCTACTAACAACCAAATGAGCAAGATGGGCCGAATGGCCTCCTCTCGTTTGTAAACTTTCTTATGTTCTTATATATATCATATCATTGTGGTACACGGTGGGTACATTATTTAATAAGTAATGTCAGTTCAAATACTCTGAGGGTATGCCAGCGATGAGGGAACAAAAAGCCTAGAATCTGTTATGATTAACTGTAACCTTAGCTAAGATAGGGACAAATGTAATATTCCTGGACTCTCTTCACAGCGGCGGCGCTGTGCTCCAGCCTGTCCCTGCTCTCCCTGTCCTGGGCCCTGGTGCTGCACAGCCGGGCCGCCTGTCTGATCCTGCCCGGGCACCTCAGCATGCCGCCTGCCGCCCTGCTCTGCCAGCTGCTTTGGAGGGCTGGCATGCTGTGGTCACGAGTCACCACGCTGGTCCTCTTCGCCAGGGCATATCATTGGTGGGTCTTCGGTGTTGGAGGTAAGTAAGTAATCTGGGGCTGATAGACCAGAACTCAAAGATGAAACAAGGATTAATTGTGTATCAGTGAATCATAATACACCACCCACTCGATATATCGCGGGTGTCGGGGTCCAATATAAATCTGCTATATATCAAGGGCCACGATATAGCGAGAGACCCATAGAAAAACAAATAGGCTAACAAATACTGTACAACTGCTCCCTCGTTTTATCGGGTGCGTCAGGGTCCAGTATAAATCCTCTACGCAACCTGTTTTTTCTCATTTTTCATATAAAAAGCAGCACAACGTTTTAATTTGTACAGCGGTGGGTAATTGCTTCTCATCAACTTCAGTCTCCAATTAATTTCCTGAGTCTTCCTCTCCTTTCTCAAATGCACAAACCCGCTGCATTGAAAGAGTCCTTTCCCAGCGCAACACAGGAGACTTGTTGCCAGGGAGCTGACGTCACTGCCTTGTGGCATTGCTGCCACACGTGAACACCTCGTTGGTAAAATAAAAACCACTACAGCAAGTAGATATTTAATTTGCTTTGTGTTATTGTGCAATACATGTGTATGTAATAACAGTACGACATTAATGTTTTTTTTTTTTTTTTATTGTTTTGTATACTGTTGTTTGTGATGTGCAGTACGAAATAAAACAAAGCTAAGGCATACAAGACTGTAAAAAATGGGAGCCAACTCCAGGACCACGATATATCCAAATACGCAGTATAGGGAAGGGCGACATTAATGAGGGGTGGGTGTAGTTCCTTTACATCATTTCATTATATTGTTATAGCGGTGTGTTTCGTGTACAGGACCAAAAGCACTACGTAGATGCACTTTGTATAGATAAATACATGCTCCCCCTATGCCATTTATGTTTTGACTTTTATAAAACAACTGTACTCCAGGGATCATAAGCTTGTGAATAACTGGTGTGTGTGTGTGTGTGTGTGTGTGTGTGTGTGTTTTATTACAGGTCTGCACTGGCTGGCTGCCTCCTTCTGGCTCGTCATGCAGCAGTCAGATATTTTTAAGAATCCCTGGCACTGGCGTCTCTTCAACTGCACACTGGGAGCTGTTCATGTTTTTTGTTTCTTAAATGTGAAGTACGGCCCGTCCAGATTCCGCATGTCTGCGTTCTATGCGGTAAGATGCTTGCACAGGGCGCTACGCTAACCTTTTTTTTCTAGGGCACACATTTAAGCAAAATAAATAAGCTGTCAGTACCATAACACTAGCAACAGTAACAAAAGTTACACGACAATTTACATACAAACTTTATTGATTGCTATATTTTAATAGTAAATGAAATGTAATGTAGCAGACAGTTTAACATAGTATTGATGGCAATAACCCACTTTTCACCAAGAATTCAACCGCCTTGTCAGCCCTGTCCATCTGAGCAAACCGTAAAGAATGTTAAGTGACTTGCTCAGGGTCACACAGTAAGTGGCAGGGTGGGATTTAAACCGGTGATTTGAACCTGGTTACAAGTCCTAAATAAATCTCCCTCCCTCCCTCCTGGCATTAAAACCATATGTAGATATTCTCAGATTATGTCATCTTTGTTGCACTTTTGTCTTCAGCAACGATGCATTGAAACCTTAGAGGTTATGTTATGTTATGTTATGTTATGGAATAACTGCTCTTGCCCCCTCCATTTTTTGCAGCATTTCAATAGAATGACTCGCCTGTCCATTTCCTTTCTACCACTAGGTCATGCTGTTGGAAAATGCAACCCTCTTGCTTTTTGCATCAGACTTTCTGCAGGTTACTTCGTGGGACAGCATGGGGACATCCACAGCAGTTCTGTGTAGTTTCCTTGTTGGTAAGAGATTAGAGAGGGCTGGTTATCAATATGGAAACACAATAGTCTTTCCCATTCATTTTTTTAATTTAATTTTGTTTAACCTAAAAAAAAAAAAAAATGTAGTGCTTATTTAAGGCGACTTAAAGATTTTGAGATGGTGTCAAAGGCCGTGAAAAAAGTAGGTATAGCCTTTCCTGCGCATGCGCAAATTTCTGAAATTAATTTCTGAATCTTTATTAAATGCTGCATTTTATTTGAAAATGTTTGTCTAGTGTACGCTACAGACATAAATCTCATTGTTTTAAGAATACCACTTTTTAATATGACACACGGTTAAATTAATTGGTATAATAGACTATTTTGTGTTATTATTTATTATCATTAAACAGACTTGTAGTCAAGTCCTCAAACCTCAAGTCCAAGTCACGAGTCCTTGAAGCAAACTCAAATCCATTTTCATTAAACTAGTGGTAGTAGTGGGGGAACAGTTTACCTAACACACGTTGTATGATATCCCTCAGGAAAAATGCACAAATAATAAAAAGATTAATTTATTCTAGCTAGATTATTCTATTTGCAAACCTTTTTCAGCATGTCTGTCACTCTTTTCTTTTGGAATTGGAGTATTGTTTGAAAGTAACTGACGTTTGTAGATCAGCTTCAAGTTCAAGTTTGGGGATGTTGTTTTTCACTTTGATAGAAGCTGTGATCTGGACTGTAAGAGCTGGTGCAGTGTTAGAAAGTGGTACGTCTCAGAATGTGGTACATGTAACAATACTTGACCTATGTGATGTCAAAGTGGTATGCTGTCAGACTGCAAGTAGTATGCTATCATACTTTGGTACGGGTACAATCAATTGCGATCTGATGGGTGTTTTCTTATTGTCAAAAAGAGGTGCAGTTACCATTTAATTGTACATAATTTTTTTGCAAGCTTAAACTGGAAACAGACAATTAATTTCTCTAAAGAAAAAACTATTCACGAGACATCCACTGCAAAGTTGCACAAGTAAAAAAAATTACAAGACCCAATGTATTGCATATGTTGGTTGTATACTATTTTCACAATGGTGGAAATGATAAATTATATTAAAAACAGTGTAAAAGTCTGGAAAATATGTAATAGGTAAAAGACCGAAAACAGTACACACCTGAAAAAAACATAAACCGGTAAGAAATTTAAGTTACTCTCACCTCTGACTAGCATCTACTTTGACTTTAATTCATGTAAAATCTGCCAATCTGATTTAAACATTGCTGGAACTGTTTATAGATTGTGTTCTTAAATAATACATTTAGTATTATTTATTTAGCAAAACAGAAAAGTTATATTTCACTTTCATTGCATTTGCACTTTATTTAAGTCTGTAGTGCAATGATGCATTTATGAAATTGTGCTTCAGTTAATTTGATTTCAGATCATATATTTTTTTTATTTTATGTGGTGTATATGCCTAGCAATGCGCCGCCGCTATTCTTGGAGTGGAAAACAAAAGCAGGCTGCATAGTTTACATTGAGTTTACATAGATTTGCACCAAAGATAAACGTACTTTCGGATTTAAGAAAACTTTTTTTTTTTTTTTTGCGGCAGATATGGCATATGATTACGTAGAAAGTCTTGATGTTTCACCTAAAAGAAGATATGAGGCTAATTGTGTTTGGTTAGGATTGAAAAATGTAATATAAACTATTTATCTAGCTTGGTGTTGGTTATCAGAGTTGAGGCGCTAGCTCTGCGGCTCCTTCCAGAATATTTTTACCGCTGTGTGCTGGTTGCCTACAGTCGAATGAGCAGTTCTGCTTCACACGTACTATGTTTACCAAAATATTCTCTTTAACCAACCTTAATCACAAGGAAATGCTCTGTTTATAGTTAAAAAATTACTATAAAAATATTCATAAAACTATATACCAGAGATGAAGTGGGTGCTGCAAATGTATGCATATTCTGAGGCCGGCTGCCGTTGTGGTCTGATAGCCAAGTCTTACTTACTACTTCTTACTGATTGCAGCAAAGCTGCCTTCTCCCTGGTTCTGTTACCTCTGATGGTATTAAGTAAAAGTATAGGCATGTGCCTTTTTTTGCACGATACAGCAAGATTTCAGCATATTTAAGAAACACAGAAGAACTTTTACACAGGGACTCTATGGGGAATGGACGATTGTTTTCCCCTTTGGTGCCATTGCTAAGCACGTGAATGAAAGTTCCCGGCTGTTCCTCATCTTCCATCATCTGTAAATTATGATGATAATCGTGATTTTTTGGCCGAATAAATAAACATAAAAAGTGATTGTAGTTTATCAAATGTTTACTTGAGCAGCATAACAACCGCCAGTGTAAGTCACAGAGGTTAGAACGAAAAAAATACGGTGTAGGCGAGTTTTTAAATATCTAGTGGGTCCCCAGTGAGTTAAAAATACACCTTTTGTAATTTGTATATGAATACATTATTAATACATTATGTAGTTTTCCTATAAAATAATATGGATATTTTCTTATTTAAACATGTGTTAATTTGAGAACGTTTACTTTCATAAAAAGGTGCCACCAAATGTATGAATGTAACAAAACAAAATTTTTAACGTTACCTGGAGGCATTTGTTTTCTTTACTTGTGTGCTGAATCTGCCATCATGATAATCAAACTAGGTTCAAAAAAAAAGGAAGCCCCATCCACAATTTTGAAAACCTTGTGTAGAAGGTGGCCATCTCCCGAATTCATTAAGTGATTCATTTGTTGCTAACCAGGAGATGTTCACCAACATATAAACCTGCAGCTCTCTGCACTCGAGGTGGGTGTTTAGAGGAGGACGGGAGAAACAGTCTAGGAACAGTGAAGGCAGCTGCCCAGCCTGACCTAGGGTCTGTTTTGTTTTTGCTCTGTGAGCAATGTGTTTTGTGTTTAAATATTTATTTTATTTATTATTTTTTTTTATTTTTGTTGCGCCTTTGCACTGCAGTTACCTTGCCTTTTGTTTTTGTTCCTGCTTCTGGCCTGACGTCACCACAAAGCCATCCCTGTCACAACTGCAAAAAATGTTAGCCTTGCTTCACTCGGCACCATACATTTTCAGTCTTGGCTACTTTGCGCTGCTCAAACCACAGGGAGATATTTGATGAATTCACAGTCTTAATTGATTTAAATCATGTTTGTAATATAAACTATTTCCTGAGACGTCAGACCTTTGGTATGTGTTATGTAGGTATTAAGTAAAAAATAAGTCCTCTCCAGTTTTTTTTTTTTTCTGAGATTCAAATGTACCAGCTTTACATCATTTTTATTTACAGTATTTTCATTTTGTTGATCATTAATGAACATTTCTGTACTTGGGTGTTGTTGAGTGATTGAAAACAAGACATTTTGTCTGAATCGAAAGTGATGGTCTCGAGGAGTCGAATGGGTCAAAGTTCAAGTATATTTTCCTCTAGAAGAATTCCTCAAAAAGAATCACTTTTTGACGTGACTACTGTGGTATTATGCTTTTTTTTTTCAAATGGCAAATATAGTCTTCATCCATATATTTAATATACAGGTAGTGGACAAAAAAAATGTAAACACCAATGTAAAGTCACTTAATAGGCCGTTGGGCCACCACGTGCAGCCAGTATGGCCTGTATGCGCCGTGGCATAGAGTCTACCAGCCTCTGGAATTCTGCAGGAGGGATGCAGCACCATTCTTCCACGAGAAAGTCAAATCAATACATTTTTTTGTATTTTCATTGGAATATGATATCCCATTTATGTCCTCTGTATCAGTGAACTTGCAGTCTTCTACCATATGAGAGATACTGAAATTGAAGAAGAAATCTATGAAAAAGTCCTAGGAGTTTATGTTGACTGAGAAATGTCTTCATCTTGACATTGTGGGGAAGCTATAAAAAAGGCCAACAAGATGCTCACATATATTGTGAAAAGTGCTGAATTTAAATCAAGGGAACATAAGAACATAAGAAAGTTTACAAACGAGAGGAGGCCATTCGGCCCATCTTGCTCGTTTGGTTGTAGTAGCTTATTGATCCCAGAATCTCATCAAGCAGCTTCTTGAAGGATCCCAGGGTGTCAGCTTCAACAACATTACTGGGGAGTTGATTCTAGACCCTCACGATTCTCTGTGTAAAAAAGTGCCTCCTATTTTCTGTTCTGAATGCCCCTTTGTCTAATCTCCATTTGTGACCCCCTAGATGAAGACATTTCTGAGTCAACAAAAACTCCTAGGTCTTTTTCATAGATTCCTTCTCCAATCTCAGTAACTCTCTGTAGCAGGGGGAGATCTGTGCTGACTCTGCTGGCGTGTTCACGGTGCTGCAGGAAGAGGGCAGCAGTCGTCCAACAACCACCTGTGAGTAATGGCAGTGACACAGGGAGGTGGGAAAGTGGGTGTGTACTTTCCCCCTCTCTGAATGGCTGAGAGGCGAGTCTTGGGGAGATTGTTAGCCCTATAAGTTAACGCTCTGTTGTTTCCTCAGGTCTGCCCATTTAGACGCGCCAAGAGTGCAGAAGCTCTGGTCCAGGACCGAGAATCAGCCGGGAGAAAAAAAAGAAACAGAGTTTCACAGCGAGACAGTGAGAGCGGGGAACCCTTGGGCAGACCCCAGAGTATTGTAACGGAGCAGGCTAGTTAGCCGCAGTGTAGGTCGGTGATCCGGGTCGCACGGGTAGCGGCGACTGGGATATAGCTGTCAAGTGCAGCACCTTTTATTTGTAGTTTTGTTACTGTTTTATTTTCCTTGTTTCTTTGTGCCTTCTGTTTTGAATTATTGTTTCGAAGCACCTGCAAGTGCACCGATATTGTGTACCATCGCTTGGTATTCCTGTGGTTCTGTTTACCATCGTTGGTAAGCAGACCACGACCAACAGCACCCTCTGCGGGCTAAAAGAAAAAGATCACCCCAAAATAAAACTGGGCACCTGTGCGGTGTTGCCAAATCCACCTGTCTGTCTCCTGTGTCAGTGAATTACCCACCACCCTTCCACACGTGGTGTCAGATGGGATTCACTGGCTTTGCCCAAGCAGTGCATCCACAGAAGGAGCAGACGAGCAATGGATGCTACCCAGTTTGCCGCGATGATGGACCTCCTACGCCAGCCGCTCACTGCGGCAGTGCAGGGGGTGGCTAGACCAGCAGCTCCAGACCCCCAGTTACAATGCCCCACAAAAATGACGGCCGAGGATCGACCCGAAGCCTATTTAGAGGTGTTTGAGGCCATGGCGACCTCGGCCGGGTGGGATCCAGCACAGTGGGCTAGCTACCTGCTGCCTCAGCTCACAGGAGAGGTGCACGGGCTGCTGCAGTGTTGGACCGGGGTCTCTTGCGGACGCCTTATCGGCGAGCCCCTTTTATGGCTCCAGTGTTTCCCCCTGTTGCCAAAACTTCGGGGAGAGAAACCAGCCCAGAGGTGTTGGACGTGCAGGGAGGTGGGCCACCTCACCCAGGACTGCCCCGTGATGGAGTGTGACCTCAGCCGACCAGGTAGGCGCATTCAATTACCTCAGTCACTTCAGCACACGGGTTTTGTTATTCCTGTGACAGTGGATGGTACAAAAACCCAGGCTCTCCTGGATTCAGGGTGTGGTCAGTCTCTAGTACAGGAGAGCCTAATCTCACCGGGGCATAAACGTATATTGGGACGGATGCATATTAAATGTATTCATGGGGATGTTTGCTCCTATCCCAAGATCAATGTGTGTATGACTATTGGCCAGCAGGTGATGCAGGTGCAGGTAGGATTATGTCCTCGATTGCCGGTACCAGTGGTTCTGGGACGGGCCTGTGAGCAGTTTAAAGATTGGTTGGCTGCCCTGACAGCCCAGTCCTCTTTATTGGCTAAGAAAGAGGAAGTAATTGGAGAGATTTTTCCCTTTCGCGATCCAGAATAGTTTTGCCATAAATTTAAACCCCGTAAAACTAAACGGGAGCATCGGATCGCTAAGAATGAAGGCTGGCAATGGAGGGAGTCGGAGAAGTTTCAGGTGGGGGCGGTTGGTGAAGAGTCCGGGGGGAGGTCACGGAGCCAGCGCAGGGGTCTGGCTCGGCTGCCTCTGCTCGGGACCGACCTGACCCCGAGTTGGAAGCCATGGGAGCTGATTTCTTAGCTCACTCCCGTGACTTCCGACTCGAGCAAGGGCGTGACGACGTGCTGGGCAGGCTCTTTGACCAAGCAGCAGTGGTTAATAGTCGGGTGGTCGAGCCCAGACATGCCACCATGTACCCCCACTTTGAAATTGATCGAGACCTACTGTACCGTGTTGATAAATTACCCCAGATCGGTGAAGTGCGTCATCAGTTGCTCATTCCTCAGCCCTTCGGATTTGTTGCAGCTGGCTCACGCTATTCCCCTGTCTGGTCATTTGGGAAGGGATAAAACCAAAGCAAGGCTTGTGTCACGGTTCTTCTGGCTGGGGCTGGATGGCGATGTCAAGCGGTTTTGTGAGCGTTGTGGGGAATGTCAAAAGGCCAGCCCTAGAGCCGTTCCATGAGCCCCACTGGTGCCTTTGCCCCTAGTGGAAGCTCCGTTTGAGCGTATTGGGATGGACATAGTTGGGCCACTGGAGAGGAGCGCGGCAGGATACACCCACCTACTTGTCATTCTGGATTACGCTACGCGTTATCCAGAGGCTATTCCCCTCCGATTATGTCCGCTAAGTCTGTTGCCAACGAGCTTGTAAAGGTTTTCTCCCGGGTGGGGATTCCCAAGGAGATACTAACCGATCAAGGCACCAATTTTACGTCCCGGCTAAATCGCAGAATGTGTAAGCTTTTGGGAATTAAGACCAATAGGACCTCGGTGTTTCATACTCAGACCGACAGCCTGGTGGAGCACTTTAATAAGACCCTTAAGAACATGTTGCGCAGGTTTATTCGTAGTGATGTGCGTTACTGGGACCAGTTGATTCCTCCCCTTCTCTTTGCGATCAGAGAGGTACCCCAGGATTCCACAGGGTTTTCACCATTCGAGCTGTTGTATGGGCGGAGACCCCGGGGCGTGCTCGATCTGGTCAGAGAGATGTGGGAGGAGCAGCAGGACAATTCGACCAATACCGTCCGGTATGTGTTGGACCTGTGCAAGCGTCTTGAGTCTGTTGGGAAATGGGCGCATGACAATTTGAAGCAGGCACAGCACAGACAGGAGACACAGTATAACCGAGTCGAAACTCCTGGCTAAGTGGCAAGGACCCTTTGAGGTTACACGCCAGGTTGGGAAGGTGGACTATGAGATCTGCCAGCCGGAGCGACGGAGAGAGAAACATATTTATCATATCAACCTCTTAAAGCCTTGGTTGCAACCAGAGGCGTTGCTAGTGGCGCATGCAGATGACGTCACAGACCTGGGACCTGATCTTTCTGTGTTGGCAAGAAAAGGATCAGTACAGATTGCTGAGAATATGATACCAACGAAGAAATGTCAGGCTCACGGTCTGGTGGTGGAGTTTCCTGACGTGTTCTCTTCCGTCCCGGGGCAGACCCATCATCATGTTGATATTGAGCCAGGGGCGCTAGTTCGCCAGAGGCCGTACCGTATACCTGAGCAGAAAAGACAGGTAATAAAAGCAGAAATTGACGAAATGCTGAGACTGGGGGTAATAGGAGAGTCCCAAAGTGACTGGAACAGTCCGATCGTTTTAGTCGATAAGCCAGACGGGTCAACTCGATTTTGCATTGATTTCAGACGAATCAATGAGAAATCGAAATTTGACGCTTGTCCGATGCCCCGGGTAGATGAGTTGCTGGAGCGTTTAGGCACAGCTCATTTTATGACGACACTGGATTTAACGAAGGGGTACTGGCAGATACCCCTGACCCCGGAATCTAGAGAGAGAACGCTGTTTTCGACTCCCTTCGGGTTGTATAAATTTAGGACCATGCCCTTTGGGTTGCACGGAGCACCCGCCACTTTCCAGCGTATGATGGATCGCATCTTGCGGCCCCATCAGCAGTACGCCGCTGCTTACATAGATGATGTGGTTATCCACAGTGAGGATTGGCCGAGTCATCTGTGTAAGGTGGCGGCAGTGCTGCAATCCTTGCGGGAGGCGGAGCTCACTGCTAACCCAAGGAAGTGTGCCATTGGGAAGAGTGAGTCGGAGTATTTGGGGTATCAAATAGGGGGCTGCCAGATCAGACCGCTGGTTGCTGAGGTGAAAGCCTTGGCTGACTGGCCGGTTCCTACAACCAAAACCCAGGTGCGCTCTTTCTTGGGACTAGCGGGCTATTATAGAAAGTTCATCCCGAGCTTCACTAAGCTCGCTGCTGCCTTGACAGACCTCACCGTAAGGCTGCCCCAAATACGGTTCAGTGGACGGAGTCATGCCAGAGGGCTTTTCTCGCCTTGAAGCGGAGGCTGTGTAGTAAGCCAGTGCTATGCAGCCCAGATTTTAGTAAGAGGTTCACCCTGCAGACGGATGCGTCAGAGACAGGTCTCGGGGCAGTGTTGTCTCAGGAGGTTCGGGGAAGCGAGCACCCAGTCCTGTACATCAGCAGGAAGCTCCTTCCCCGCGAGAAAAATTATAGCACCATCGAGAAGGAGTGTCTCGCGGTAAAATGGGTAGTCTAGTCACTCCGGTACTACCTCCTGGGGCGACACTTCACCCTGGTTTCAGATCATGCCCCCTTAGCATGGCTTCACCGGATGAAAGAATCACACGGTTGTACTTGGCCTTGCAGCCCTATGCCTTCAGGGTAGTCCACTGAGCAGGAAAGCTGCATCAAAACGCAGACGTTTTCTCTCGGGAAGGCATGGGGGTGTAGGATTTTCGAATGAACCGCTGGTGTCATTCTGAGGTGAAGGATATGTAGCAGGGGGAGATCTGTGCTGACTCTGCTGGCGTGTTCACGGTGCTGCAGGAAGAGGGCGGCAGTCGTCCAACAACCGCCTGTGAGTCACGGCAGTGACATGGGGAGGTGGGAAAGTGGGTGTGTGGACTTTCCCCCTCTCCGAATGGCTGAGAGGCGAGTCTTGGGGAGATTGTTAGCCCTATAAGTTAACGCTCTGTTGTTATCTCAGGTCTGCCTATTTAGACGCGCCGAGAGTGCGGAAGCTCTGGTCCAGGACCGAGAATCAGCCGGGAGAAAAAAAGAAACAGAGTTTCACAGCGAGACAGTGAGAGCGGGGAACCCTTGGGCAGACCCCAGAGTATTGTAACGGAGCAGGCTAGTTAGCCGCAGTGTAGGTCGGTGATCCGGGTCGCACGGGTAGCGGCGACTGGGATATAGCTGTCAAGTGCAGCACCTTTTATTTGTAGTTTTGTTACTGTTTTATTTTCCCTGTTTCTTTGTGCCTTCTGTTTTGAATTATTGTTTCGAAGCACCTGTAAGAGCGCCGGTATTGTGTACCATCGCTTGGTATTCCCGTGGTTCTGTTTACCATCGTTGGTAAGCAGACCATGGACCAACAGCGCCCTCTGCGGGCTAAAATAAAAAGAGCACCCCAAAATAAAACTGGGCACCTGTGCGGTGTTGCCAAATCCACCTGTCTGTCTCCTGTGTCAGTAAATTACCCACCACCCTTCCACACTCCCATATAATATTTATAATGCACTTTTTTATTTCCTGTGTGCAGTACCTTACACTTTTCTCTATTAAATGTCATTTGCCATGTGTCTGCCCAGTTCTGAATCTTGTCCAGATCATTTTGAATGACCTTTGCTGCTGCAACAGTGTTTGCCACTACTTTCTGTTTTCTACATGTTAACCACTCCCTAATCCATGTACATGTGTTTCCTTGAATCCCTACTGCGTTCAGTTTGAGAATTAATCTTTTATGCGGTACTTTGTCAAAAGCTTTCTGGAAATCTATAAACCATGTTATATGCTTTGCAATTATCCATTACACTATGTAACACAATTTTTGTTCCTGGGTAGTAAGTGTTATTTCCTAATTGCTTATGCCTCAAAAGTATAGAAAATGGCTATTATTCCCCACAAACTTTGCTTTTGTGACCAGGACAGGTAAATTTCAAAATATCACTATTTCCAATGAGAAAACGGGCGAATTTGTGTCTTTTCGGTCACATAAAGTCAGAAAAAAAACAACATATGAATCCAAATTAACGTATTTATACTAAAGTAATACAAAAATGACTACAAAAGATTTAGAAGTGAGTAGTTTTTCGAGATTTACGATTATACTATAAATTTATATTTTGAAATTTACCTGTCCTGGTCACAAAAGCAAAGTTTGTGGGGAATAATAGCCATTTTCTATACTTTTGAGGCATAAGCAATTAACTACCCAGGAACAAAAAAAAATAAAAAATTGTTACACGGTGTTATTGATGTTGTATTCTCCAAAAAGTTAGTTAGACACAATCTCCCTTTCCAATGAGAAACATCCCCATAACATGATGCTGTCATCATCATGCTTCATAGTAGGAATGGTGTTCTTTGGGCGATGTGCTGTGTTGGGTTTGCGCCAAACATAAGTGTTTGCCTGTATGTCAATGTGTTTTTTGTTTGTTTGTTTGTTTTTTTTAACTGCTTAAAGAATGCTGTTGTGCTTAAATTGCTTTGTGAAATAAATAGATGGCATCATTCAATGGGGGATAGTGTTCAGCAGGCTTACAGTCGTGCCTCAAACAGTAAAGTTCAAATGACCAAAACTGTACGCTTTTTTTTTATGGAATTGTTGTTTCAGTGATTTGACACTAAATTAATGTTTATTTTTTTATTTTTGGACCCTCACTATAACACCATCTTTGCTTATTGCCCTTTTTTTCCCCCAGCTTGACTGTGTGTGTGTGTGTGTATATATAATATATATATATATATATATATATATATATATATATATATATATATATATATATATATATATATATATATACACACCACACACACAGAGACAGTACACCCTCGCTATAACGTCCTTATAAATACAGTACAATCGTAAATCTCGAAAAACTACTCACTTCTAAATCTGTTGTAGTCATTTTTGTATTACTTTAGTATAAATACATGTCAATTTGGATTCATATGTTGTTTTTTTCTGACTTTATGTGAACGAAAAGACACACATTTGCCCGTTTTCCCATTGGAAATAGTGATATTTTGAAATATCACTGTCCTGGTCACAAAAGCAAAGTTTGTGGGGAATAATAGCCATTTTCTATACTTCTGAGGCATAAGCAATTAGGAAATAACACTTACTACCCAGGAACAAAAAAAAAAAAAAAAATTGTTACACAGTGTAATTAAAAAATAACATTTTGAAGATGGAAAACTGACAGGAGTGAAAAGCTTTTAAAAGTCGCGTTTAACAGAATTCTGCATTTGGAGAAAATTAAAAACAAGAAAAATAACCAGTCAGTTTCTAAAACTCAGATGTACAAGACTAGCAACCCCCTTTTTATCACCAGCTACCCAATTTCATTTAAGAAACCTCGATATCCCATATGGCACTGTGCTGTTCACGTTAAGGTCACAGCTGTTTACAGCTAAGCAGAGATCATGAGCAAATTAAAAAAAAAAAAGAAAGTTTAATCAAACTTTAGGTAGTCAAGTGCTGGCCATGCAAATAATGTAAAGCCACATAGTAGAACAACTGTTGAAACTTAAACTGACAGCACGGAGGAAAATGTGAATGCAATGTGTTTCAATTATACAGTACTATGCAACAACAACAAAAAAAGCCAGTTCAGTACACGTGGCTTGAAAATAAGTGCATTATTAAATGTGAAAAGCAAACGTTTATGGTAAGCTTGTCTTCTATTCTGCTTCTATTTACATTGTGTACTGTTTTGCATGTTAACTTCATTTCCTGGCATGTGTGGTTTAGTTCATCTTACATACAAAGCTTAACATGAACAATGGAATAGTCCAATCAATTATATATTTGTGTACTAATATTGCAAGTCAGTTTTTACAGAAGTTAGTTGATGCATCTGTAAAGGATTGTTCCCTTCAACTTTTTGTTTTATTATTATTATTCAATATCATTGCACAGACTCCACAGAAGTAAAACACAAACTTCAAATACACTGTCTGTTAATGAGAAGTCTATGTATAAGTGTATAATATATTTAAAATGTGATCATACTGGAAATGTTTGCTTTAATAATAGATAATGTTGCAAATATGAAGATGGTTTGCAAACCTAAAACTTACACAAAGAAACATACAATGGAAACAAAAATGATGTACTTTCCATTGCATATGTATACAGATATTTTAACTCGGCATGCCAGTAAAAAAAAAAAACAATGGAAATTAAAAACAAAAAATTACGTTTTAAGTAACAGTAGGAGCTGATAAAGCCGGAAAAGATGGGAAATGGTCAGGTAAGGCCGCCACTGCACTCTTACTTCACCCATGTTCTGACAAGATGTACAGTAGGTGGGTTCACCTCAGATAGCACAGATAGTCACCACCACTGGGCAGGTCAGTGGGTTGCTGAGGAGTCAAAAGTTCTCTGAAACAGCCTAATATGCCTTAGATCAGTGGTTCTCAATCCTGGTCCTGGGGACCCCCCTGTGTCTGCTGTTACTTTTTTCCAGCTCGGTTTCTTTGTTGAACACTCAGTTAAACTAACAATTGGCCTAATCAGAGCTGGTGAATGATTTGAAAGAGGTGGCGATTTCAAGTTATGTATGAAATTAAACAGAACTTTTTAATTTCCAACTTCTTATAAGCTGAATATAAGCTTAGAAATTTGATTAACCAAGTTGTTATTTCAATTGAGTATTCATTTTAGTAACTGAGAGCTCAGTTGGAAGAAAAACCAGCCGTCACAAGAGGTCCCCATGACAGGGCTGTGAACCACTGCTTTAGTGAAGTGAAGAAAGAGCACTGTTCTTTGTGACAAAAGCCATTGTGTTCACTTTTTTAAAAAAATTGAACAGGAAGTTGTATTACCTCTTCTAAATAGTTGAGTGGAAATAATGTATTAATTATTTTCGGTAATATATGTATTACACATATTGTATGACAGTCCAATTAGAGTATTGTTATGGTGGATTTAAAACAAACATGCAAGCAAAAAGAAATAAAATCATGTTTTATCTGAAGGCTACTCACCCCTGCTGAGTTATTGTTTACTGAACCCTAATCACAATAACAGTTAGTACAGCGCTTATAAATGTTTACCATAGAAACATGTGCAGACGTAGTGCTGCATATTAAAAACATGATAACTGCACAGGATAACTATGGAAAACTGAAATAATCACTGTGCAGATGTACTGTGGTAACTTAGTTTAAGGGAGGCTACAGAAACAAGTACTTGCTTACAGTTATATGAACAATATTTTTTAAACAAAAAGTAAACTTTTGTCAAGGAGGGATTTTAACAACACGCAAATATAAATTATGTAATTTAAAAAAAAAAAAAAATTGTTATTTTTTCGCTGAAAACACATTTTGTTAAATATTGAAATACAGCCATTTGTTAAAGAATGAGAAAAAAACTATTTACTTTAAATCTAGATAGATAAGATGACAATCTCCATTGATTTTCCAAAGAGCCTCCCTTGAAATTTGCGCATGCGCCAGTGTAGATGATATCAATTTTTTTCACTGTCTACGAATTTTCTGTGACAACAGATTTGAACGCTTGCTTCTCCTGGTGAAAGGTTTGAGAGGCTAGTTACAGTGACAGCTAAGCACCCAGTTAAGTTTCAATAAAAAATAAAATATAACTTGTTTAAATACGCATGTCATTACTGTCTGCATCACCTCTAAGCTCTCATCTTCTCTCTCACTCTGTGTCTCTCTGTCTATTACAGGTAGCACAGCTTTAGTCTTATATTACCGTTTCCTCCACCCTAAATCGACTGAGATCTCCCTCAGCTACCAAAGCGGCCAACCAAGCAGTGTATGCTGGGATAAAGGGTCACCCTCATTTTCCCCTGGAGATAAAGATGCAGCCTTCTCTCCTCCCCTCCAAACTTATGGTACCAGCTCTCCCACTCGAGTAACAGAAACTGATCTAGAACAAGGTGGAATATCTGCTCTGGAGCCTCCCATTATGGGAACATCCATTGACGAAGGGCACCATCACTGGCTACTGCTCCGGCTGGCTCTGAAGACAGGAGACCTAGAGAAAATCCACAGGAGTTACGGTGTTGGGGGGGCTACAGCTATCTTGGGTGTGGCAGAGCACAAAAAGATAGAAGAAGAAAGGGAGATGGATGAGGAAGAGAAGGATAAGGAGGAAGAAGGGAAAGGGAAAGATGAAAGGGATCAGCCACAGTTAAGACTTCCTCTCCTACTGGCCCCTGTAACCAAATGGGATCATGCTGTTGTTCCATTTTCAGAAGATGAAGATACCGGGGAGACCTCCCAGTATGTTAGTCTTCAGACCAACCCTTTGGAGGCCCAGAGGAAAAGAGGACTTACCCCAGGGGGTGAATACAAGAGGGGCTGCCCAGAAGGACGATCTGTGGAGTTACTGGAGGATCCTGAATTCCAGAATCAAGAATCTAGAACCTGCAATGAAGAAGAAAGCCCCACAGATTGCAGCTCTACAACATACTTCAGCGCAGACCCCCAGTCACCTGATGGGCCAGCCCAAGAACTCCCAAAGAGGGAGGGTGGAGGAGAAGGGGACAGCACATTAGCGTCCCAACTTGCTGAATTGAGCCCCATTGCAGGTGATGCAGGAAAATACAGGGGAAGTGGTAAACCCCCAGGGTTCAGAGCTTTGTTGAGCAGGAGGGACCCCATGTCTAAATTGGGAGTGGAACCTCAATTCACATCTACCCCAAAATCAGAGCCTGGGCCACAGAGCTTGGAGCCCAGGGCTGGAGGGGCAAGAAGGCAGCTTGTGTAAATGGATTTGTAGACAGTTTGGAATAAAATAGACCTTCAAAAAGGTATCTCTCAATGGATAATCCAACACTGTATTGTACTGTACTAAGAGCTATGGCAGGGCAGTGAAGAGACTACGATTTAGCTGGAAGATAACTAACAAAATTGCAAACACAAACATTTCCAACTGAAAACAATGTTGAGTCTGCTGAAAATTATTTTTTGTTAATGTGAATGACATTTTTTTATTTTAAGATTATTTCCATGTTTTAGGATGACTGGTAGCACACCCCAGAGTCAGACAGCTATGTATTCTATGTGCAGTGGAATTTTATGACTGAAAAACTTACTATAATTGTCTTAATCAGAAGAGATCGTAAGTCTTTTACAGTGCTTGCTATTTTATATTCAAGGAATTATTACTGATGTTTCATGGAAATGTAAATATCAAAAACAAAAATTGGTGCCTAACCAGTATCCCCAAACCACTAATCTGAACAGGGTCAGGTTCCAACTGTTTCTAGTTGGATTGGATATTTAACTGTGGCATGAAAAAGGGTGATGTGTATGGCTCTCTGGCTTAGGGGGGTGCAAATGTGTTTTATCAATTAAGAACCCAGATGTTTTGCTTTGCATGAATTTTTAGCTTTTTTATTCTTTTATATTGAACATGGTTATTTTGTTTACCTTTCTTATGAAAAGCTCATGCATAAGTAATGAGAATTAAGTCAAACTCAATTGAGTGTAAAAGTTTTAATCGTCATCATTAGAAATCTCAAGCTCCAGTTAGTTTCCAAGAAGGTTCAGCTGTTGTTTCCCTAGCTGATACCCAGTATTTTGATTCTGTATGTAAACTAAATTTGAAAAGACATAAAAAAAAGAAAATCTATGTTTTCATTCACAATATTGTAAAACTTGTTTTTACAATAGCAATGATCTTGACTTTGAAGAGCAGTGCGATCGATACCATGCTGCCTCAGAATTTCCACTGTTTTGTCCAAATTTTTAACTGTGCTGTCAGCTGCTCTTGAATGTGATTTTCCGTCCAGATGTTGAGGAGAGCTTTTGTTCTGCATCCCAGGAAGCAACAACTTCGTCAGGTTTGTTTTTACACAGCTTTCTCTTACAACCGCCATTGTTCTGAACAGTTTATTTCTTTAGCACATGCCTTTCGATGACCTGCTTCCATACAACACAGTTTGGCCCCATTGGGTACAAGATACGGAACTGTATGGTCTGATGTGTAGCTAAGGTATAGAAGTGGAAATATCCTCCAGCTACACCTCACACAGATCGTCATGCTCACCTATATCTGGGGAACAAGGCATTACTGACCAGTTTGAAACAAGTTTTACTGAAACAGTAAAGTGCAAAAGCAAGCCAGCTCGTCAGTCATTTCTGCACCACTGAGCAAAATTTTTTAAATGTATACTTTTTTTTTTTTTTGTTGAAGAACTTTTTCAAATTTTCTCCAAAATTGTATTAACAGCTGCAGTTTGATAAGGTACATTTTTCCACAGGCCAGTCTTCCTTGCATTGATTTATCATGAAAGCCGATCATGTTGATTTGCCCAGTTTTTTTTGTCGTTCACAAACTGGTGTCCTTCAGTCACTGGACTTCAAGTGATTTGTGAAAAACGCATTAAGATCTCAGACAACATTGCATTTGCAAAGTTAAAGTAGTACACGCTCACTCTTTGTAACACTTTTGTTTTTAATAATACATCATAACATTTGAGTCGTGTCTGCAACATTATATACCGGTATGGTAGAACTTTTAACTATATGAAATCGTTTTGAAATGTGTTAAACTTGTGTTATATGACAGGTCTGCCCATGTAAAGGCCTACACATTAATGAAGATAATGAGTGGCATGTAGTACATTATTCCTTTCGTTGAAAGGTTTGCTGCATGATTCAGTCCCTTTACATGTCATAATATTAATGTATCGTCCAGCCGTTGTTATTCTGGTATTGAGATAGACTTATGCAAATACAAATTAGATATAGTTCCAATATTCTTGTATTTGTAAATTAACTTATTTTTATAAAAAAAAAAAAATACCATATTTGTGTTGTAGGCTAGAGAGTACAAAATGACATCATCTTATAATTACTACACAGGCAAGTTGCTTAAAGTTAACATTTATACAGAAAGTTCCAGCCGGTCTCCACATCAGATAAATGTTATGCAGATCCCAAACAAGGAAAAGTTTAAATATATTAACATATTTTAAATATAGGCTTTTTTAGAAGCACGGGCGCTGCAGAAGGACTGAAGAGCTGTTTAGCTTTTCTGCCGGCGAGTAATTTCTCATAATTTTGTGCACGCCCACCTGATCGCTAAGGGATCAATTTGCACGAGACCAGGCTCTGTCAGCAAAACATTACATCAGAGTAAGAAACATTGTGCAATCATGTTTCACAGGGGATATTTTGTTTGCAGTTTTTGTAAAGAGATGGTTCAAATTGTCATGCTAAAATTGCTTATACGAGCCTAAAGAAGTAATGGGAATATTAAACAAAATTAAGGTAAATATTCACTTTAATTGAGCAGATACGGTATGACTATTTTCAGATTCATAAATGATTACAGTACATTTTAATTCATTGGCTAGGTCATTGTGCACCTTCTAAAGGGAATAGACAAACTTTTTGGCTGACACTTTTAAAAGAATTTGGGGTCTGTGAAACCAGCAAAAAAAAACATACAAAATAAATGTTTTTTTGTTTTTGTTCTATAACCTTATCACCAAAAAAGATAATATGGTGAAACATAAACAGCAACAGTCAGTGCTAACATGGAATCTGTACCATTATGGAGGCTTCTACGTTGCACATCACTTTTTCCAGAAAGCTCACACTAACAGCGGGTGCGTTAAGTAAGTGAGATGATCCATGCAAGAACCCACTTGACTGCATGCTCAGTTCTTTACCTGTTAAACAGCTCAGACCACTGCAGAGCAGGTTTCATAAGTACTCTTAGCCGCTCAGTTGCTTAACGCACTGTGGCAAGGCAGTTTATTTATAACCCAAATTCTGATGACAACAGTAAACAAATGGAGGGCTGGCAATACACAGCAATGTGTATTGCACAGTTCAATTAACAACGGGTTTCAGTTCCTAAACAATAGACAGTTAAATACTCACACAAAACACAGACATGGTCAAGTGCTCGTGGTGAAATACAATTTTAATCCATGAACAGTGGTGCAATGCTGTCCGTGTTTGTGCTGGCTTTAAGCGACAGCTCCGGATCGTGTTAGCCATCTAATTAATAACCAGCAGTACAATTAGATGATACAAACAAACAAAACACTCACGGTTATTTTACACTCATCCTTCAGTGGTTCTCTTAACCATAAACAAAGGAACCATGTCCCCTATTTGTACCTTCAGTCATGCCCCCTTGGTTAGCGAGTGCAGCTGTTTCTCCTCCAATCCATGGTTGCCACATCGCTTTCCCTCTGGGCAATGACTTAATGTGGCTGTGCCCACTTTCTAGATGGCAGACTTCCACCTAACCCTGGGAATGAATTATCAGGTCACCCAGTCCGGGGCACTCTGTTCCCTTTATACAACGCCCTCACAGGTCAGGAGAGAGATTTATCGCCAAGAATAATTTTGTCACTGTCACACACACCCACTGCACTGAACTTTACTACAATGACTTGCTGCACTGAACTTTACTACAATGACTCATAGCTCAATAATGTTTAAGAACTTATAAAGGCACTAGTAACTTAACACTAGAAGGATCAGAAACATACTCATACCTAGAAGCCCCGCAGCAGTCTTTCTGACAGCTTTATTCAAAACACTGTAAATAGTATAACGAAAGGAGTAATTAGTTGTTTTTTTATTGTTACATAAACATCTGAAAAATGTTTATGAATGTTTTAAAACAAAGCATAGTGTCTGTGTGTGTGCATTATATATATATATATATATATATATATATATATATATATATATATATATATATATATATATATATGAACATTTTATTTTACAAATCAAAATCAAGAAAATGTAAATAAATAAACATCTGAACAGATATTGATTTACAACATACTGCACATATTTATAAAACTGAAACGATAGCAATACATTTTTTACTTTTCAACAGCAATCGGTTTATTATCATATGTGCAAAAGCAACAGAACAAAGTAGATAAATAAACTTAGAAAACATTTTACAGAAGCGCACAGCACAAGAAGTTATAACAACAAGTATAATTTTTCTTTTTTTCGAGAAAATGGTATTCCTTTACATTGAGTCTAAGGCTGTTCACAATCAATACAGATAATGCGCTTCTCCACACTGCCTTTCTGCATAGGGCACAGCTGTCCGAAGTTTTATTTTTATTGCACTTGCCAACCTGGCATTGGCGTCTCTTGCAGCTCTCAGCGGGGTTTGCCAGCTTCAGCTGTGGGTACACACTTGGCCGGCTTCCTCTGTTCCAAATGCTTTTTGCGAAGTTCCTTGCTGTAAAATATGTTCTCTCCTTGGTAAATTCTTCTCTGTGCATTCTTTGTAAAGTACCCAGGAGTTGATGGCTGCTAGGTCCAGTACATTGTAAAACACCTGAACAAACAACCGTTGGGAGCCAGCTTTCACAGAATACTTCTGTGCCATCTGATCTAAAACATCAACTCTATATTTTCATGCATTAGAAAACTCCATGGTCTCTGGTATTTTTTTTTTCACTAGTCCCGATGCTATCAACTGACCAAACCAGCACAGTTAGCAAGCAGGCGCCAGCCTTTGAAAAGACTGATTGAAAAACAATGGACTAACAGTCATTCACTCAGGCAGAGAGTAGTAAAAATAATAAAGTAGAACACCGTTCTGTATAATCACAATACAATAGTTTTTTTTGTGTGGCCGTCGATGTAACTGCTCCCGAGGCTTTTAATGTAATATATCTGCTTTCTTTCTATACTCCCACATGTCATGCTTTGTGAGAATATTTAATACATACAGACAGAAAGGTACAAGAACGCGCAGCCCCATATGTGTTACACGCCTGGAGAAAATTACATTTTAAAACCAAAAACCGACAAAATGACTGCCGCGGGGCTTCTAGCGTTAAAGGGTACATAAGGACCTTTTTTTATTTTATTGTGTTAAATGTTCCCATGTGTTGCTACAACTGTTTACGTAAGGTGCGTGTATTGTTTCATTTTTTATTTATTTTTTATTTTTTTACATTTTGACCACTTTTTTAACCTTTTAAATTGAATTCCTGTTCCTGTTAAACATCGCCCTCACAGATCGGGAGGAAGATTGTTGACTAGGATTCATTCGCTCTCTGTCACAAAGTGTGTCATCTGTTTTGTGAAATATATTGGACACGGTTTTGTTCATAAAATTACAGGATCTGTCCATTTGTCTACTTTTGATTTACTTTTATATTGTATTTTATGTTATGATTGTTGCTCTAGTACTGAAGTTTTTGTAAACCCTTGTGTTCATTCTCTAACAATGTATTTGTCATTCTTATTTATTGATGATTGTGTTAACTTATATAATCCTGTATATTAATATTAGAGATGTATCATCTAACATACTCTGGACTCAGATTGCTTATTTAAATCAAATAGGGGTGGTATTTTACTGCACTTTCATCTTAGAGCTGATGATAAAGCCCAGGGGGTTCAGATTGGGAGTCACACTAGTCACTTTAATTAGAAATGTAGTTAGAATAACAGGTGGAAGAAAACTACATTAATTACCTAGAGGTATACAGGACCAAACTTTATGGGAAATGTAAGGTACTGCTATGGCTATCCCAATTGTTTCAGCAGCATTTAATGTTTTTGTCAGCTCTATTATACTCTTAACATGACCTACAAAATAATATTTTAATAACTGGGGATGTATGAGGAGATGGGCAGTCAAAAAAAAAGTGATTCTTGTTCACCTTGTTGAAGAGACAAAACATACAGTTGTAAATGAGGACTGATCTTCAAGAAACTTGTGTGCAGGAATGATACAATCTGAGAATAGAGTCTGGCCTAGCAGTCTAAAGCATTATGGCCGCGTCTCTGACACATATACACGTGCACAGGCCAACTAAAACCCATATAAACACAGATACATTGTAAAACTAACGTAACCCTACTCCAATGTTCCAAACAGTGGAGCCAGTTTATTAGTTTAAATAGTCCCAAAAACAGTGCTGGTTTATTTTAGATCTGATTTTAAAGACATTTGTGCAGCTTACACATGCCTTTAGTATGCATGTTCATTTAAAATTAAAAATTAAAAGTACTTTTCATTTTTTATTATTATTATTTTTGTAATATTACATTATGCAGCAATGTTGCAAATCTTGTTCTTTGTGGCGTCCATACAGAATAATTTAGAATTAGGGCAATGCAGATCAAGAGACAGGTACATTGGATCAGTTAGCAAACAGACAAACACACCATTAAACTTTTACGTCTGGTTTCACAGACCCTGATTAGCACTAATCCTGGACGACCTTAGTGCTAATCGGGATCTGTGTAACAAGTCGTTAAATGTTAACATTTTAACATTGCAGTGGTTTAGAATTTCATCACTTGCCTGCTAATTGCCTGCTAACTTAAAAGTTACATTAAAAATGAGTAGGCTTCTTTTAATGTCAATAACCAGTCAGCTACTTCCCTTACTACCTGACATACTCTCAGCAAGTAACATGCTTTCACCCAGAAGATACTGCTGGGGTGAAATGACTGAGGTAACGCAGTAACAGACTTCCTGGAAGGATAGGCAAGCACAGTGAAAACCTAATATAGTACCACATGTCTTTTTAAAATGGGAAATATGTTTGCTATATCATGTATTCCTTTAAAACTTTGAGATCTATGTAGCTAATTGAAGTGCAAAAGGTAAGATTTATTCAATTATTTGTGTTCATTCTCTTTAAAAACAATGTTAATTTACTGAAAGTTGTATGACAACAAAATATGTATCCCAATTTAAAACTCAAGCAGATTTACAGATTCAATTGTTCAGATATCTCTGCAAATGAATGCAAAGAAAAAGCAGTCCTGATGAAAGAAACAGCACAACAAAACCACACGGTAAAAACTGCAAATTGGGCTAACTAAGCCAGTGCTGGTATGCTAAAGTTGACATAGGCATTTGACACTGTGGTCTTAATTGGTACACTGAAATTGTAAACCTCAGTAGACAGTAGCAAGTCACCCTTTGAGCTATAATCTTCTTTCCCATTAAAGGGATAAACCATTGTTAATGTTTAAGGGGAAACTGCCTGTATTATTTGCACCTAAGATAGACACCAGATTAGGTTTTTAATTTGTTTAGAGAAAATCCCCTGCTGTGAAGATCGGCTAGGCTTGACTTTAAGAACATTTAGATTGTTATTAGAACTAAGTATTGAACTTCAAAACATATTTTTGTTTACACCTTGCATCTTGAAACTGATAACAGGACCATGTAAAGTTCTTGTAGACATTGTGTCTCTGAATGTGAATTCCATAAGAGATCTGGTCAAAAATTGAGTAATACTACCATCTAGTGGACAATGGAGGTGGTTCAAGTTGAAATTAATTAACACTGCCTTCAAAGGGAAAATATATTAAATATTCTAAAAACGATGTACTTTGTGAACTCAAATTTACGAACATTAACCCTTTGCAGTCCATTTATTCAGTGCCTGTCAGGCGCATCACATGCGCTGTTTAAAAGTAATTTTATTCCCCACCCCTTGTTTGTTATATTTATCAAGTATCTTCATAGTCGTGCATACTGATAAATCCTCTCTTGATCACTCGTTTTATCACCAAACTCCTCAATAATGTGATCCAAGTCATTATTTTATTACCACAACAGCTCAAAAACCTTGGCAAATGTGATATTCTTTGAGCGCTGGAAGTGGAAGCAGCTATCTTGTTTGTTTATGTCCCTGTTATGTCTCTGGTGAAGGGGCTATGTGTATTGCAGAGATCCGCCCCCTTTTATTTCGGCTTCTCTCGGGCATTAAAGGGTTTTCTCTGCTTCTTCCAGAGAAAAAACGACTATAGACCTGTGCTTGACGTCTTTTTGCTGATGTCGGACAGGGTCCAACGTCAGACCGGAAAAGGAAAATTGTAATGTCGGACCTGGTCCGACACAGGACCACAAAAGGCTAAGATGAGGCTTTTTGAATAATGTCTTCTTTCAGGCCAACTTTGTGTAGGGACCAGCTTATTGTTACTGGTTCCGCAGACTCTGTACTGATTCTAGGGGAACCTGCCCCTGTGGCCAACTCAACTACTCTCGGGGGGGGGGGGGGGGGGGCATAGTGTTTTTTCTACACCCCAGAGAGGTGTGGAGATCACTGGGTATCTGTTAGAAGGGAATCCAAGGCCAAAGCTTATTTACCTGTTTCCCCTAAACTCGTGGTCAGAAATAGATTTAATACCCTTATTGATTGTAACAAACATGAATTCAATTCTGGTGAAATACTCTTAGTTGGAAAACTTAGTTGAGAACCATATACAAGCATCCACTGTGATTGTCCATGTGGGCACTAACGATATTAAACTTAGAGAATCTGAGACACTCAAGAAACACCTTAAATCCCTTTGTCAGAAATTAAAAACATTGGGTAGGAATATAATTGTCTCAGCCCTCTGCCTGTCATTAGGAGGGGCTGTGAAGCTTTTAGCAGACTGTTTTCTCTTAATAGCTGGCTAGCTAAGTGGTGTGCCTTAGAGAATCTGGGTTTCATTGATAACTGGGACAGTTTCTGGGAAAGACCAGGGTTCTTTAAGAAAGATGGTCTGCATCCAAACAGGAGGGGTTCATTCAGATTAGCAGAAAATATAGAGAACTGTTATACAAATCTCTGACTGAATGCTTCATTCCAGCCACTTGATCAAATTCCTGAAGAGACTTCTCCAATTCAAGTTATATCAGTCATAAGAACATAAGAACATAAGAAAGTTTACAAATGAGAGGAGGCCATTCGGCCCATCTTGCTCATTTGGTTGTTAGTAGCTTATTGATCCCAAAATCTCATCAAGCAGCTTCTTGAAGGATCCCAGGGTGTCAGCTTCAACAACATTACTGGGGAGTTGATTCCAGACCCTCACAATTCTCTGTGTGAAAAAAGTGCCTCCTATTTTCTGTTCTGAATTCCCCTTTGTCTAAACTCCATTTGTGACCCCTGGTCCTTGTTTTTTTTTTCAGGTTGAAAAAGTCCCTTGGGTCGACACTGTCAATACCTTTTAGAATTTTGAATGCTTGAATTAGGTCGCCACGTAGTCTTCTTTGTTCAAGACTGAACAGATTCAATTCTTTTAGCCTGTCTGCATATGACATGCCTTTTAAGCCCGGAATAATTCTGGTCGCTCTTCTTTGCACTCTTTCTAGAGCAGCAATATCTTTTTTATAGCGAGGTGACCAGAACTGCACACAATATTCAAGATGAGGTCTTACTAGTGCATTGTACAGTTTTAACATTACTTCCCTTGATTTAAATTCAACACTTTTCACAATGTATCCGAGCATCTTGTTAGCCTTTTTTATAGCTTCCCCACATTGTCTAGATGAAGACATTTCTGAGTCAACAAAAACTCCTAGGTCTTTTTCATAGATTCCTTCTCCAATTTCAGTATCTCCCATATGATATTTATAATGTACATTTTTATTTCCTGCGTGCAGTACCTTACACTTTTCTCTATTAAATGTCATTTGCCATGTGTCTGCCCAGTTCTGAATCTTGTCTAGATCATTTTGAATGACCTTTGCTACTGCAACAGTGTTTGCCACTCCTCCTACTTTTGTGTCGTCTGCAAATTTAACAAGTTTGCTTACTATACCAGAATCTAAATCATTAATGTAGATTAGGAATAGCAGAGGACCTAATACTGATCCCTGTGGTACACCGCTGGTTACCACACTCCATTTTGAGGTTTTTCCTCTAATCAGTACTTTGTTTTCTACATGTTAACCACTCCCTAATCCATGTACATGTGTTTCCTTGAATTCCAACTGCGTTCAGTTTGAGAATTAATCTTTTGTGCGGGACTTTGTCAAAAACTTTCTGGAAATCTAAATAAACCACGTCATATGCTTTGCAATTATCCATTATCGATGTTGCATCCTCAAAAAAATCAAGCAAGTTAGTTAGACACGATCTCCCTTTCCTAAAACCATGTTGACTGTCTCCCAGGATACTGTTACCATATAGGTAATTTTCCATTTTGGATCTTATTATAGTTTGCATATGGTAACAATAATAATAATAGTTAAAATATCAGCTCACCGTGTTTGTATATGTAGTCCGTTTTGTTTGTCTCTTTGTTTTGGCTGCCAGTGCTGTGCCCTGTGTTTCTGTTTGTCTTTGCAACCTTTTATTTTCTGTTTGTTCATTATTAAATGCTGAGCGAAAGCAATCGCTCAGCTTCACCAAACTCCACCTCTATGTTTATTTTGTGTTGGTTCCTGTTTCTGGTCTGACATCACCCACTGCAGCCATCTTTGACACCCCCTAGTTAACCCAATTAAAGGGATAATTAGGGTCAGCTGTTTGAATACTTTGGTAACAACTTTGGCCCTTACCATCATAGTGAAGTTGTCAGCACACAGGTCCTAGAGACACATCATGCTATGATTAAAAGAAATTCCTGAAGACCTCCGGGAAAAAAAGTTGTTGATGCCTATCAATCTGGAAAGGGTTACAAAGCCATTTCTAAGGCTGTGGGGCTCCACCAAACCACAGCCATATTGTCTAAATGGAGAAAGTTTGGGACAGTAGTGAATCTTCCCAGGAGTAGCCATCCTGCCAAAATCTCTCAAGAGCAAGACATGAAATCGCCCAGGAAGTAACAAAGAACCCTAGAACAACATCCAGGGATCTGCAGGCCTCTCTCACCTCAGCTAAGGTCAGTGTTCATGACTTCACCATCAGAAAGACACTGGGCAAAAATGGGATCACAGCAGAGTAGCAAGGCGGAAGCCACTGCTCACTAAGAACATGAATGCTCGTCTCAAGTTTGCCAAAAAGCACCTGGATGATCCTCAAGAGTTCTGGAACAATGTTCTATGGACAGATGAGTCAAAAGTGGAACTTTTTGGCCAACATGGGCCCTGTTATGTCTGACGAAAACCAAACACTGCATTCCACAGTAAGAACCTCATACCAACGGTCAAGCATGGTGGTGGTAGTGTCATGATTTAGGGATGCTTTGCTGCATCAGGACCCGGATGACTTGCCATCATTGAAGGAACCATGAATTCTGCTCTGTATCAGAGAATTCTACAGGAGAATGTCAGTCCATCCGTCCGTGAGCTGAAGCTGAAGCGCAGCTGGGTCATGCAGTAAGAATGATCCGAAACACACAAGGAAGTCTACATCAGAATGGTTGAAGAAGAATAAATTTAAAGTTTTGGAATGGCCTAGTCAAAGTCCAGACCTAAACCCCATTGAGATGTTGTGGCAGGACCTGAAATGAGCAGTTTATGCTCGAAAACCCACAAATGTCATTGAGTTGAAGCAGTTCTGCATGAAGGAGTGGGCCAAAATTCCTCCATGGCGCTGTAAGAGACAATAGCTCAATAGCTACAGGAAGCGTCTGGTTGCTGTTATTGCTGCTAAAGGTGGCGTAACCCGTTATTGAGTCGAACAGGGTGATTACTTTATCACAAGGGGGCATTGGGTGTTGCATAACCTTCTTTAACAGATAAATGAAATAACTATCCAAATTTTGTGTTATTTGTTCACTCAGGGTCCCTTTTATCTAATATTATATTTTGGTTGACGATCTAATAACATTCAGTGTCAGAAAAATGCAGAAAATCAGACGGGGAAAATACTTTTTCACTGCACTGTATGTTGAAGGTGTGTGAGAGCTGGGTAGATTGGAAGAGAGTATAAGAAATGGGGTGGAAATGCTAATATATTCACAGTATTTAATGTAATGTTTTTGTTTGAATTGTCAGTCAGTTCTTTGATTTGACTCCAAGGATGTCTGTGTTATGATATAAAAAGTATACATTAGGGCATTCTGTGACCTGCGCGTCTTTGCTTGCTCGTATCTAATGTTTATACGATTGTATTAACGTTATTTTCTTTTATACGTATAAAGTGTTTTTGATACAAAAATAATTTGTCAGATTTATTTCCCTCCATTATAAATAAAAGATTTAGACAGAACAGAAAAAAACACCACAAAAATAAAACAGCATGGTGGCCAAAATAAACAGACACACAAAACAGTGAAATCTAAACAAGTATCGTGCTGAGTTAATTCAGCACGAGTAGCAATTGTTTTTCTTTATAGTTTCACTCACGTCTCTCGTTCTTACTCCCTGAACACCCAACCCCTATCAACAAAAGCTACAGGTTTTTATATTGTGGTCGAGGGATTAACTGGCTATCACTTACCTAGTTTATCCCTCGACCACATTCCAGTCCGATGTCATACCCCTTCTGACGTCATCAAAAAGACGTAAAACACAGGTCTGCAGTTTTCTCTGGAAAAAGCCAAGAAAACCTTTCAATGGCTGAGTGAGACCAATAGGAGCCAAATGAAGCCAAAAAAAAGGGTGTATCTGATAGCCCCATGCACCAAAGAAATAACATGGACAGAAACAAAGGAGACAGCTGCTTCTGCATCCAGCACTCAAAGAGTATCACAGACATTTTCAGAGCTTTTTGAGATGTTATAGTAATAAAATAATGACTTGGATCGCATTATTGAGGAGTTTGGTGATAAAACGAGTGATCAGGAGAGGATTTGTCAGTATGTACGTTTATAAAGAGGTATGTGAAAAATACAGTGAACAAGGGGTGGGGCTTGGCTGGAGATGCAGTACTGAGTTTACTTTGGCGATTCAGTGCCTTTTAAACCCTTTTTACTCTGAAAACAAATTATTTTAAACAGCGTGTGTGAAAATAAATTGGACCTGACGAGCGCTAAATAAATGAGCCACTAAGGGTTAATAGCTGTTGATGAACTGCTCCTAATTCACAGTACAAAGCATAAAAGCAATGTGCATTTAAAGCACCGGCCTCAATATAGTTCACAACCTTAACTGCTGCATTTAAAACATTATGAAGTTCATCAGACATTTTTTTACAGGCCAGAGATTACTTTACTGCAGCACTGGTGACCAGGATTTCTCTGCATATGTCGATTCCTGCTGGTAATATTAGTTCCTCAGCAATTGTGTGCAGTTTTTGTTTTTTGCAATATGCATTGCAACCAGGAAGGACACATTCATTGCCGTCTCTGAGACAGTGACCGATTTTCTAAGAACGTCTTGCTGTTTAGCGAATTGATCAGCTTTCTTCTGGAAAAGCTTGTGTCATTTCTCAATGCAATCTGGATGCCGTGTCTCAAGAGTCGCTTCAGTTTGGATGGCTTAAGGCTTTCGTGAGCCAATACTACACAACAAACGACAGACTGAGTATGCAGATTATCCTCGTTTCCAATGTAAGAAAAAACAAAGTTAATATAAGAAAGTAGGGAATTGTGAGAATTTTTTTGTTTCTTTGAGCTGCAAGTAGGATTAGACATTTTTCATTTTGCATCCATTTTAACAACTGTTTTCAAAATCGTAGGTAACTGCAAATAAAATGCCCTCTTATGCTTTATTTTGTGGTTCATATTTAAAGCAGAAGACTGGTAATAAAAAAATACATTGTTTACATAATTACTGCTAACATTGCACAGTGTATAGTCAAGTTGTATAGTGAAACACAATCTTAATAGTGTGCACTGAACTTCATATTTTGTAGATTGTTTGGCGATCCATCAGAAACCTTGCCTCGACCCACAATTGGGTCACGACCCCCACTTTGGGAAATGTTGCTCCAGTACATAGGTACTTTAAAACACACAAGTACTGCTTTTTTATTACTATTATTATTTATTTTTTAGAACAATTTGTAGATTTAAACATAAATTAGCATGCAAATATCATCCTGATCAAGGGTGTAAAGAAAGGTTCCGATTGTGAGGTGGCAGAGGATCCTGATCTTCGTGGGGACGGGTACCGAGGCTACGGCGCTGCTGCTCCCTCCTCAAGTGGCTGAGCTGATCTACAAAGAGACAGAAAGATAAGAAACTGGTAATAATCCCTGTCCAGGAGGGCAGCTTACTCCTGAGCAGTGTTCTCTCCAAGAATTTTTCACAGTGTGGTGGTGGGAGGAGCGGGGAGCGGGGGTTGGGCAAGAAATGGAGATCCTCGCAACCCCCTGCAGTGAGGCAGGACAAGCCATGCACATGCTTACGCTTTGTGGAAGTAGTTGTCAGCATATATAATATTCTATATCTATGATTGTCAGTAGGTAGATGCAGTGTCTGCATCATTGGATGACATACTCCCTAGCAACGTATGGACACCATTCCATGGAGGGGAAACTAGATTTTTGCCATAGTGTTATCATTTCTGTCCGACTGAGAAACCTGTTTTTACCTTTCAAAACATTAAGAATGGCCTACGATTATGTGGCTATAATTAGTGCTGTTTTTATTCTTTTTTCAAAAATAGCAAAAAATTAGGTTTTCTAAACATTTTTTTTTTTTATCGTAGCCTACTGCATAGTAGTAGTTTCTGCATGCGAGTTGTATTGTATTATTTGTAGTTAAGTAGCCTATATTATTTTATTGATTACTAAAGCAAGCTATACTAATAACATGCATCATCGCACATTTTAAATACTAATAAACTTTACTGTACTGAAGTCATACAAAAGGATTTGTAAAATTGTGAAATTGACTTTGAAATAAAAAAAGATTGAATATGTCAAAACTGTTTGGAATACACATTACTGTTCTTCATCTGAACGATTTATTTATTTATTTAACCCAGCTTGTTATACTATGTTCCCGCTAGCCGCTCGCCACAAACGAAACGTTTTCCCTTGTGGCTCAACTATTTTTCCCCGAAGTTTTCCACAATGGCAAAGTCTTTGAAAAATATACTTTGGTAAGACTGCTAGCGCATTCAACATGTGCTGGTCGATGAATCAATACAGACTGTTTAGTTTGATTTCATTAAGCCCAATGAAAGCTCTTTAGCTTGATCACGTAACATGAATATCACAGACATTATGTTTGGCATGACGACGGAGGTTCTAATTAGAAATAGTCAGCGGACAGCGCTGCTTGTAAAAAAAAAAAAAAAAAAAAAAAAAACCCCACTTGGCATCCAAACGAAAAAAAATGTTATAAAACATACTGTACAAACCAATTACCAGAATCATGTTATGAAAGATGTAGCCCAAAGAATACCAGCCACCCACGGACACAACTAAAATATGACCGTGATACCAGTCACAGGGAGGTGAAGCAGTCATGGTTTCAGACATACCCTCTGATCACAAAAGAACATTTTCAAATACGGCAAGCCAGAAACAAGACGCTTCAAGATCACAACTAAGTCCCCCCCTAATCGTTTGCTATCTCTTTAAAATGTGTTAAAATACATTTTGGAAATAGTAACAAAGTGGATTCAAAAGTGGAATAATTTAATAAAACAAACACATTTATTACTTTAAAAAGAAAGATTCATCTCACTATGATTTATTGAGCTGTCAGAATCAGTGCAATATTTTATTGTCAGTAGTCACAGGCGAAAGAACATTTTTTTAAACAAGGTAGTGGCTGTAGAATCCTACTAATATTATTAATCACATTAGTACAATCTTGTGTAACTAGAGCTGCGGTTGGTCAAGGAGGCATTAATATTAACATACACTAATAGCACTGTCTACTGACACAATTCTGCTTTACCATTCTGTAGTGAAAAGAAAACGATAGGTTGCGGATGCAACCCCGGTTCCCTGAAAGAGAAAATAACCATTAACATATGGGACATTGCCGTCAGGTAGTAGGGATCGGCTGAGCTTTATAGCAAAGCTGCCGATAGGCCTCTGCGCGAGCTGCCATGTAAGCCCACCCCCCTGGGAGCTTACTATACGCAGCGTGCAGAGACTCTCTTCCTCTTTCCTTTTTTTTTTCCTCTTCGGGCCGAGAAGGCTTCCGGAGCGACCTTGCAGGTTAATGGTTATTTTCTCTTTCAAGGAACCGGGGTTGCATCCGCAACCTATCGTTCCCTTTCAATTCGAAAATAACCATTAACGTATGGGAACAGTGTACCCAAGCTGTCGCGAGGGAGGATTCTCGGCAGTAGGACAGACTTACGTCATAACGCAATTGCGTAGGCAATACATCTAGGCATATGCGGAGCTGCGCCTCAGCGTCTATGCTCGCAATGACACCTGTCCTAAGGAGGGGTATCCGACACTACATTGGCAACCTGAGGTGCCATAGAGTGTAGTACAGATGCTCCAAATAATGGAGCAGAGGAATCCAGCACGTTTAATCTGTAAAACCTCATAAAGGTATGCGGTGTAGCCCAACTGGCTGCCGCGCAAATATCAGACACTGGCACCCCTCTAAAGAGGGCCCAGGACGTTGCCATACCCCTAGTAGAATGCGCCTTCAACTGCCCTGGCGGTGGAAGGCCTGCAGACTCATAGGCTAATTTAATAGCATCTACTATCCAGTGGGAAAGGCGTGGTTTTGACAACGGCTGACCCAACATCTTAGAACCATGGCATATGAACAGTTGTTCTGTTTGCCTCATGGACTTTGTACGGTCAATATAACATCTCAATGTCCGCACAGGGCAGAGCATGTGTAACCGTTGTTCCTCTGGAGAGGAAAAGGGAGGAGGATGGAACGCCATCAACTCGACCGGCTGGTTCATATGGAACGGGGATATAACCTGGATTTGTACTCATGGAGACCTTAGAACCGTCTCCTGCGAAGCGGATACATGAGGGGTGCACTGATAGTGCATGTAATTCACTGACGCGTTTTGGTGACACTACCGACAGCAAAAACGCGGTTTTCATAGACAGGAGCTTCATATCCACTGAGTGGAGAGGCTCGAACGGTGCCTTGGTAAGGGCTTCTAGCACCACGTCAAGGCTCCATGACAGTAAGTTGGTCACTCTTGGAGGTCGCAAGCGTCTTGCGCCTTTAAGGAACTGAGATGCCAAAAAGTGGCAACCCAGTGATAATCCGTCAATACGTATGTGGCCGGCTGGCGAGTGGATAAAGGCCCAGAGACAGTCTGTAGTTCAAAAAAATTATTATTTTATTATAAATACACAAAAATAAAAGGGCACAAGGGCCAAAACAAAGCGATTTAAACACAAAAAGAAAGACAAAAAGCAAAACTAACAAAAAAATAGCAATTTCCAGGCTGGGCAATGCCTTCACTGGATTTATCAAAATTCAAAAATCACACACCAAATACCACCAACAGGTGGCTGGGCGCTGATTGATCGTTAACTAACCTAATCAACCCCAGCCACCTGAACATAATAAACCCAGGTAGGTAGGGGAAATTAACCCCATCCCTACCAATTTAAAGGGCAGAGCTTTGCTCTGCCACAACGTACATGGCAGGCTGATATGGTGGCTAAATACGCTTTAAGTGTAGAGGGAGATTTCCCTTCATCCAACAGTTTCTGCAGAAACTGTAATATTACTGCCATAGGACAAGATATTGGGTCATGGCCCCCCACCAGACACCAATCTTGGAACAACTGCCATTTGTACGTGTACTGCGACCTCGTAGAGGGCGCTCTGGTGCTCTGAATGGTCGAGATCACTGCTGTCGAAAGCCTTAAGGCTGACAGGCGCGCCCGCTCAGGGGCCAAGCCCATAGCTGCATGAGCTTGGGGTTCGGGTGCCAAAGCCGACCTTCGGCATGGGACAATAGGTCTGCTCGCAGGGGAAGCTCCCGCGGTTGACCATGCAGTAACTGCACCACGCTCGAGAATCATACTCTCCGAGGCCACCAAGGAGTGATCAGAATCACTGTCGCTCGCTCTACCCTGACCTTCTCTAAGAGAGTGGGGAGCATCGGAGTCGGTGGAAATGCATATAGGAGGACTGGTGGCCAATCGTGAGCCAGTGCGTCGACTCCTAGGGGGCTGTCGGGATCCCTCACGAGAACCATAGGGGGCATTGTGTGGTCTCTCACGAACCATTCCCAGATGTGCTCTACCACCTGAGGGTGGAGACGCCATTCTCCTGCAAGAGGGCCTCCTCTGGATAGGTCCGCTGCGTAATTGACTCTGCCTGGTAGGTGAACCGTGCACAGAGAGGTCAAGTGCGGCTATGCCCATAGCAACAGCCGTGCTACCATTCAGTGAAGGCGGGGGGACCATAGGCTTCCCTGGTGGTTGATATACGCCACAACCGTGGTGTTGTCCGACCGCACCAACACGTGCTTGCCCAGAAGCACTGGCAAGAAGTGCCGGAGGACGAGGTCCACTGCTCTGAGTTCTAGAGAGTTGATGTTGGCTGACCTCCAGGGTCCTGACCACACTCCGCGGGTCCCAGAGCCGTCAGACTGCTCCCCAACCTTGGTTGGAAGCGTCGGTTGTAACCACTTCCCTCTGGAAGATGGGACCCAGGCGAATGCCCTGGCGGATGTTTGCCGGAACTTTCCACCAGCGCAGTGCTTCCCAGCAGGTCCGGGATACCGTCAGCCTGCGATGTTTGTCTCTCCGCAGATGTAACGCGAAGGCATTGAACCAGGCCTGTAGAGGTCTCTGGTGTAATAAGCCCAAGGGAAGGACTTGTGAGGCGGTAGCCATCAGCCCCAGCATGCGCAGTCACAGCTCCATGCTGATTGATTCTCTCAACCTGAACAGGGAGAGACACCGTTCCAGCGAGGCAACTCTTTGGACACTGAGTCCAGATGCAACCCCACGAACTCGGTCTGTTGGCTTGGCACAAGGCGGCTCTTCTCTGAATTGACCTTCAGACCCAGCCGCTGAAGATGGTTCGTAACCATCACTGTGTGCTGTGCCAGCTGCTCCTTGGACTGCGCGCAGACGAGCCAGTCGTCCAGATAGTTCAGCAGTCGGACACCTTGAGCCCGCAAAGGAGTTAAAATGGCATCCATACATTTGGAAAAGGTTCAAGGAGCTAGAGACAGACCGAATGGGAGAACACAAAACTCGTACACCCTGCTCTGGAATGCGAAACGCAGATACTTCCTGTGACCCGGGCAGATGGGAACGTGAAAGTACGCATCTGTCAGGTCCACGGTGGTAAACCAGTCGCCCTCCCGAACTGACTGGATAATGTGCCTGTGCGTAAGCATCTTGAACGATAACCGCTGTAGGTATCTGTTCAGTACTCGCAGATCTAAAATAGGGCGGAACCCGCCGTCCTTTTTGGGCACTAGGAAGTACTTGGAATAGAACCCCTGGTCGATCAGAGCAGGGTCTACTTGTTGAATGGCACGTTTCCTGAGCAGTGCCTGTATCTCCGCATTCAGAGCTGAGGACTGAACCGAGTCCTTCACTGCAGTTACAACCACCCCCCTGAAGGGGGGAGGCTTTAACCGGAACTGAAGGGTGTACCCGGTGGAGATGGTCTTGTGCTCCCAGATGTCGTTGATGTGCTGTTGCCAGAACTGGATCTGTGGAACGGTGTAGGGGTGAGCTAATAGCTGCCTGGATGTCTCAGGGCTGCTTTGGTTGGGCTCACTCATGAGGGGCCTGGGTAGCGCCACGAGGATGCGACTTGCCACCACCTCTAGGGCGCCACTCCATGCGCCACGGTCTTGGAAAACCAGGCTGGCTGCGTGCTGATGGACCTGCGGGGGAAGTCCTGCTACCCCGACGTTGTACCTGTTGCTGTGGCGGTGTCCTATGCCAAGGCTGTTCCTGAGGCCGCTTCGGCTGGAACTGCTTACTTGGCCACATTTTGGCCATTTGCTGTGACGCCTCCCGTGCCTTGGCGAAGCGTTACAGCATCTCTTCCACTGGCGGACCAAACGTGTGTCCGGGCTGATTGGAGCGTCCAGCAAGGGGGCCTTATCAGGCTCCTGCACTCTCGCCTGCGAGAGCCAGAGCTGTCTTCTGGCCACCACCATGGAAGCAATGCTCCTGCCTTGCGCCCATGCGTTTAACTGGGCCAGCAGGCTGACAGTACCCAGCTCGGCTCTGAGGGCCGCAGAAGGGCACTCAGGTAATTCCCTTATCAGTGCCGCCTGGTACACCATTAGTAGACTGGCTATATTAGACAGCCTGACTGCCTCCGTGGTTGCAGAGTACCCTTTTTTAAGGTGTGTTTCTGTGGTTCTGCACTGCTTGTTAGGACACGCTGGGTCTTTGGTAAGCCAGACAGTGCCGGCATCTTCACCAACGCGGCGAACACAGCGTCCACAGGTGGAAAGGATGCTAGGCCGGCCTCACTGTCCCCATTCATAGCATGGTCTTCCCAGCGACAGCGAGTGGAAGCGACAGCGAGTGGGAGAAGTACAGGCGTGGAAAAGTACAAAGCAGTTTCGAAGCAGAAAGGAGAAATTGCATCTTGAATTGCTTTAATCAGAAAACAGAGGACATTGGGGAAACACAGCAGCAGCTCAAAGTCAAACAGCCGCGTGTGTTTTTCTGATAACAAACAAGCTGAAACTCGGAGCAGCTGATTCAAATTCAGCGTCGTTTTGAGACACGGGCGAGGGGAGGAGCCGACAGCACAGCAGAACAACGCAGTTAAACGAGGCAGTCTTCCCAGCGACAGCGAGTGGAAGCGACAGCGAGTGGGAGAAGTACAGGCGTGGAAAAGTACAGAGCAGTTTCGAAGCAGAAAGGAGAAATTGCATCTTGAATTGCTTTAATCAGAAAACAGAGGACATTGGGGAAACACAGCAGCAGCTCAAAGTAAAACAGCCGCGTGTGTTTTTCTGATAACAAACAAGCTGAAACTCGGAGCAGCTGATTCAAATTCAGCGCCGTTTTGAGACACGGGCGAGGGGAGGAGCCGACAGCACAGCAGAACAACGCAGTTAAACGAGGCAGTCTTCCCAGCGACAGCGAGTGGAAGCGACAGCGAGTGGGAGAAGTACAGGCGTGGAAAAGTACAGAGCAGTTTCGAAGCAGTTTGAAAGCAGGTTGACAGTTGCAGAAGAAACTAAACTTAAAAAAAAAAAAACCTCAACATGGTCTTCAAGCCTGTAATCTGTGACACCTGCTTGATGTGGGAAATCCGAGAAAACCCAGCGGAGCTAAACCAAGTGTGCGTAAAGTGCCGCGCGATCCAGGATTTGCATAAACTAGTAAGTATGCTAGAAATGGAGCTGGAAGAAGTGAGACAGCAACAGGATCTTGAGGAACTGGCACACCCACAATTCATGGAAGTCTGCATCACCCCTAACAGACTGAAAGCCACCAGGGAGATAGAAGGTCAGAACAGCTGGGTTCAGGTAGGCAGAAGCAGGGAAAAAAAGAAACTTCGTCAAACACAACCACCAGAAATCAAAACAACCAACAGATTTGAGTCACTTCAGAATTGTGATGAGCAGAACCAACAACAAGAGAATGAAAGGAACAACATCCAGGACCCTATTGACAGTGGTGACCAGACAGCAAAAAGAAGGGAGGTCATGATTGTTGGGGACTCCATATTGAGAAACACAGCAAGTTCAGTTCGCAGTTTGGACCCCCTTACTACAACAGTGTGCTGCCTTCCGGGAGCCTCGGTCAAGCACATCACTGAAAACGTGGACAGGCTCCTAGAACGAACAGGAGACGACCCGGTAGTAGTCGTCCACATCGGTACAAACAACATTGGAAGAGACAGACCAAAATCCCTGCAAAATAAATTCAGAGAGCTAGGAAGGAAATTAAAAGAGAAAACCAAAACTGTGGTATTTTCTGGTATACTACCCGCACCTTGCAAAGGACCATATGGACAGCTGGAAATAATTAATCAAAACGCATGGCTGAAGACGTGGTGCACACGGGAAGGCTTCACCTATCTTGATCATTGGACCACATTCTACAACGAGGACTATCTGTATAGACGGGATGGACTGCATTTAAATAACAAGGGAACTAGTCTACTTGGAGAAAAGATCCTCGAGCAGGTTCGGAAGCATTTAAACTAGAAAGGAAGGGGGGAGAAATCAACAAAAAAACAGAAGGGAGACCGCATCAAAACAAGAACAACAACTCAGGTAAGACAACCATTAAATGTATTTATCTAAATGCTAGAAGTATCAGAAACAAAATTCTAGAACTTGAAGCTACTGCACTAACAGGTAACTATGATGTGATAGGTGTTACAGAAACGTGGTTATCTGAGAGTGATGGGGACGAATATAATATTTGTGGGTATACACTGTATAGGAAAGACAGGCAGGACAGAAGAGGAGGAGGGGTAGCGCTATACATAAGAAACAGTCTTGAAGCCCAGGTGTTAAACCTGGACAAAGAAAATAAAACCGAATCAATATGGGTCAGAATAACAGACAAAAATTCAAAAGGCATAATAATAGGAGCATGCTATAGACCGCCAGATTCAGACGGTGAGCACAATAATCTGTTATACAATGACATTAGAAATGTGTGTAGCAAAGGAGAAGCCATACTAATGGGGGATTTCAACTTCCCCCAAATAAAATGGGAAAACCCGGTGGGTAGCGCGAAGGATGAAATAGAAATGGTGGAAATGACAAATGACTGCTTCCTAACACAATTTGTGAAGGCACCCACTAGAGGGGAGGCATGCCTTGATTTAGTCTTTTCAAATAACGAAGATAGAATAACTAAAACAGAGGTCAGAGAACCACTGGCAAACTCAGACCATAACATGGTCTCATTTGAAGTGTTTTTTAAATCCCCAAAAGTAAAGACTAAAGTTAAGGTTTACAATTTTAGAAAAGCAAACTATGAAGGCATGAAACAGAGACTAACAGAAGTAGATTGGAGTAAAATAGAGAAAGCACCCACAGAAGAAGGATGGTTGTTCTTCAAAAATGTAGTACTAGAGGCGCAAAACAATTACATCCCTAAAGTAGACAAATCTAAATGTAAAACTAAATTGCCAAAATGGTTTAATAGATCAATTAAAAAAAATATTCAGCGAAAAAAAGGCACTTTACAGAGCATTAAAAAAGGACCAAAAAGAAAGTACGCAGAAAGAGTACACGGAACTGCAAACGCAAGTCAAAAAGGAAGTTAGAAAGGCCAAGAGAGAAATAGAAATGAACATTGCTAAGGGAGCTAAAACCAATTCCAAAATGTTTTTCCAATATTACAACAGCAAGAGAACATTCAAAGAGGAGATTAAATGTTTAAGAGATACAAATGGCAAAATCGTAGAGGAAGAAAAAAAAATAGCAAATATGTTAAATGATTACTTTTCACAAGTTTTTACAAAGGAAGATACTGACAACATGCCCCACATGTCATCCAGTTCCTATCCAGTTTTAAATAACTTTAGCATAACTGAGGCAGAAGTGTTAAAGGGACTAGGAGCTCTTAAAATAAACAAATCCCCTGGGCCGGATGAGATCCTCCCAGTAGTACTCAAAGAAATGAAAGAAGTAATTTACAAACCGCTAACCAAGATCATGCAGCAGTCTCTTGACACAGGGGTGGTACCGACAGACTGGAAAATTGCAAACGTAATACCGATCCACAAAAAGGGAAACAAAACTGAACCAGGTAACTACAGACCAGTAAGCCTGACTTCTATTATATGCAAACTTATGGAAACTATAATAAGATCCAAAATGGAAAATTACCTATATGGTAACAGGGTACTGGGAGACAGTCAACATGGTTTTAGGAAAGGGAGATCGTGCCTAACTAACTTGCTTGATTTTTTTGAGGATGCAACATCGATAATGGATAATTGCAAAGCATATGACATGGTTTATTTAGATTTCCAGAAAGCTTTTGACAAAGTCCCGCACAAAAGATTAATTCTCAAACTGAACGCAGTTGGGATTCAAGGAAACACATGTACATGGATTAGGGAGTGGTTAACATGTAGAAAACAGAAAGTACTGATTAGAGGAAAAACCTCAGAATGGAGTGTGGTAACCAGCGGTGTACCACAGGGATCAGTATTAGGTCCTCTGCTATTCCTAATCTACATTAATGATTTAGATTCTGGTATAGTAAGCAAACTTGTTAAATTTGCAGACGACACAAAAGTAGGAGGAGTGGCAAACACTGTTGCAGCAGCAAAGGTCATTCAAAATGATCTAGACAAGATTCAGAACTGGGCAGACACATGGCAAATGACATTTAATAGAGAAAAGTGTAAGGTACTGCACGCAGGAAATAAAAATGTACATTATAAATATCATATGGGAGATATTGAAATTGGAGAAGGAATCTATGAAAAAGACCTAGGAGTTTTTGTTGACTCAGAAATGTCTTCATCTAGGCAATGTGGGGAAGCTATAAAAAAGGCTAACAAGATGCTCGGATACATTGTGAAAAGTGTTGAATTTAAATCAAGGGAAGTAATGTTAAAACTGTACAATGCACTTGTAAGACCTCATCTTGAATATTGTGTGCAGTTCTGGTCACCTCGCTATAAAAAAGATATTGCTGCTCTAGAAAGAGTGCAAAGAAGAGCGACCAGAATTATTCCGGGCTTAAAAGGCATGCCATATGCAGACAGGCTAAAAGAATTGAATCTGTTCAGTCTTGAACAAAGAAGACTACGTGGCGACCTAATTCAAGCATTCAAAATAAAAGGTATTGACAGTGTCGACCCAAGGGACTTTTTCATCCTGAAAAAAGAAACAAGGACCAGGGGTCACAAATGGAGTTTAGAAAAAGGGGCATTCAGAACAGAAAATAGGAGACACTTTTTTACACAGAGAATTGTGAGGGTCTGGAATCAACTCCCCAGTAATGTTGTTGAAGCTGACACCCTGGGATCCTTCAAGAAGCTGCTTGATGAGATTTTGGGATCAATAAGCTACTAACAACCAAACGAGCAAGATGGGCCGAATGGCCTCCTCTCGTTTGTAAACTTTCTTATGTTCTTATGTTCTAAAGGCCGAAGCCTTGCGAGACGTCGCAGAAGCAGACCACAGACCACATAGGGTCATCAGTGTCCATCAGCGCAGACTCAACATCCTGGTCTGAGTGGTGGGAGGCTACCTCAGCCTCTACACTGTCCCCTTCCAGGCTGTCAGAAGCATCTCTGGAGACGGCATCAATACCTTATGCGACTGCATTGGGAGGGTTCTAGCCAATGGAGGTTCAGGGGGGGGCGTTGGTTGGCTGGAGACGGGCCCGGCGGGCTGCTCTGGGGCTCGAGGTCCTGCTGTAGCCAGGGACATAAGCAGGGACTGCTGTCCTATCATGACGTCCCCTACGCCGAGGCGATCTACAGCGCGATCTAAACTCCCGACGAGGGCGTGCCTAGAAGGGAAGGGGCTGCTAGCCCGAGCGCATCCAGTGGGGGACCTCTGACCAGCTGTAATCTGGGAGGCTGGGCTCGTGGAGAGCTGCCGTTGAGCACCGGGCGTCGGAACACCGAGCGTCGAGGTGCGTGCGTCGAGCGTCGACTTCGAGCACCTAGCCCCAAGCGGGGAAGCGCTGCACCAAGCGCGGAAGCGCTACACCAAGCGCCGAAGCGCTGACACCCCGCAGAGCGAGTACCGAGCGTGGAGACTCTAGCTCAAGACGCCTAAGCGTCAGCTGACCCGCAGCGCGGAGACATCAGTGCTGGTACGGTGTTTATATGGTGTTTATATACCTACCTTGGTGCTGGGGAAAATGTGCTTGGTGGTCGTCGTCTTCTTCTGGTGAAAGGGATTTTTTTTTTTTTATTATCCTGGAACGCTGCAGCAAGTGCTTGGTGTACTGTAGATGGGCTGTAGGGCAAACCGTACAGCTACCACATGGTGGGGAACACACAGCAGTGGAAGATAATAGCGGGCTGCAAAGCAGACTCCACACACGCACACACGGTCTAGCCACGCAAGACCAAGGCTGCAATATGCTCGTGGCCAAGGCCAACGACACGCGTCCTAAACAATGTATATATATATGTATATATATATGAGAAATAATATATACAACCCAAAAACACACAGTATAAATAATATTTAATAATTATAAATAATTATAAATAATTATAATAACAGAAGAAGACGGAGACCACGAGGTTACACAAAAACGCGATGCCGAAGCAAAGCGTGAAGGATATAAATGTAATATATAAAAAATATATAACACAATTATAAAATCCAGTAACCAATAATAAACGTAACTGAAATAAACTCAGAGAAGGGGCCAAAACCAGCTTCTGAAGCCTAAGCTTTGTGAGTACAGACAGTCACAGGCTCTAGTACCTACCGCTACCAATGCTGAAGACAAAAGAGGAAGAGAGTCTCTGCGTGCTGCGTATAGTAAGCTCCCAGGAGGGCGGGCTTACACGACAGCTCACGCAGAGGCCTATCGGCAGCTTTGCTATAAAGCTCAGCCAATCCCTACTACCTGACGGCAATGTCCCATACGTTAATAGTTATTTTCGAATTGAAAGGGAACCACATTACTGTCAAAATAATGTAAAGGATTATACAGTACATGAATATCTCTGCAAACCTATTCAGAATTTAAGAAATCTGTAATGATGTTTTTTCATGTGGGACTTATTAAATGGGAATCAGAGTTATAGTGCAATTTCAATCTAATATTTGTGTATTGTAAATGGTAGGGTCTGACACTTAACTATCTACATGTTTTCAAATAAAATGCATGTCTTTTTGCCTTGCTGAAACAGTATGTTTATAACTTGTTTATAGTATTGTTAAGTGGCTAAAGTTTTTCCAGTGTGGTTAAAAATTGTTAAGTTACTTTAGCCACAGTGGCTAACTAAATGAAAGTCTTAGAGGGAACGTAGTTATGGTATAATAATTAAGATTTGCAATGGTGTTTCATTGTTACAGAGCTGTGTATCAGGGGCTCACCCAGGATCTAGTCTCATCTATCAACAGGGGGGAATGCGCTAATAAAGTTCAGTGAAGTTCAACCCACTGAAGAATATTGAGAGCTGAAACAAGTATTTTAAGCAAACCGATTTCACACATAAAGGAAAAATAAACAATGTTTATTATTTATTCACAGGATTATTATTATTTTTTGGCCGTTAGGCAAACTGAAAACACAGCGTAACACCTGACCCAGCGTAACGTAGATAACAAGTAACAATGCAGCAGCTCGTTACGCTCAACAGCACTGGCGAGAACCCTGCTGAGTGACAGCCCATCCTGTCTTTACCTTTTTGTGCAGATAATGGAAGAATTATCCATGAATGATGGAAGACATAACATTATATTTTTCCTCCTGCAGAACCATAATGTTCATCCTACTTCAGAATCTATGCATTTTTTTAAAAACAACCTTTTCTGCTTAAACTGCAGAGGTTATGCCAAAAGTTCAAGTGGACATGCTCTTTGGCTTTTCATAGGCTTGCCATCTATTTATGAAAAAAAAAAAAAAAAACATTTTAGCTTTGGAACACTTACACATTTATGCTTAACTAGTAGTTGCCGATGAATCATTTGGTCGCATTGAATTCAAAACTTCTGATGGGATGATCTTGGAATTTGCCTCAAGGAATTTCTTCACATATTCATCCGCGTCTGTCAGTATGAATCGGTGTGCAAAGACTGTTGGTCAGACACATAAATAGAATTCAGAAAGCAGGTTACCATGTATTCATTTTTTAAAAGACGAGACATTTCTTATGTGTATGCACATTATAAATCTACCAATAAAAATACCTGGAATTTCAGATACAAGTACCTCTTACTACTACATCAAAATTATGATGGATTTTAAAAACTTTGGTTAGCTCTCTCTCTCACATCTTGTATACAATAACAGCCATCCCACACTTCCCTACAGAGTGAAGTTCAAGCAAGTAATCACAAAATCTAAAAAATAATAAACATCACTTCCTTAACTTTCCTTCCACTTCATCAAGACTGCATCATTTTGGTAGTCCATTCCATGAGCATTATACATTTTTGCATGGTCATGCTTGGAGTTTTACCTCATGCGCATTCCTCACATGTCTGGCATGACACTTAAAAATATGGAAGCCTACCCTCCACTGTGGTTCCAATAGCAAAATCTGCAGGTCCGTAGTAAACCGGGTTATCTATCGTGCTGCCAGGCTTTGGAATACGTGTCTTCTCCAGGAATTTCCCCCCGATGATTCCAGAATTCCGGACGGGTGGCTCAAAAATGCTGATCATATCATTGGACAGGAAATAGGAGAGGACGAAGATCCGCTGACGGTCTTCGACATTCTGGGTGTCCTGTGGGAATATTACACATTTAACTTGCCATACTCTTTAGCTGTTGGCAGTGAAGAAATTAATTGCCCATACACCAACCACACGTGTACTATATAACTTAAAACCAGACATCATTGCCTACAAAGGATACAAATAAAACCTTATAGAAAAGCTTTTCTAATGTTGTGTGATTTACATGGACAATATATTTAAAAACACAAAGTTTGATCAAATGCAGATGAATGGTTCTTAGGAGATAGTCTTTATTAGTGAAAATTCTGTGAAATTAATGAGAAAGATCCTAAGAATTTAAAAAATTGTTGTAATGAATGCCAATTCAAAGGTTCATTGCAATTCGACGGGAGGCTTAAAATATAAAGCTATAAATTTCAAGTATGACATATGGGAAGATGGACTAACAATTACATACATTCCCATTCAGTTGAATAACTTCTTGTGAAATTTGATTTGCCTTCAGTAGCAATCAAAACCCAGAATTCATTAATTAAGTAGGTCGTCATGACTAATAACTTGTGCAAATAAATTAAATATACCGGTACACCCACCCCTTGTTGGATCACCCCACTGCAGATTTGGCTATATTGAGGTTCTGGACTTGGCTCCCCATTTTTACTGTCTAACTGCGCATGCCTTAGCAGCAATATACATATCAATTTCACTTTGAATTACTGTTTGTTTTATTTTGTACTGCACATCACAAACAAAAATATATAAAACAATTAAAAACAAAGCATTAATATCGTACTGTTATCACGTCCATATGCATTTCACAATAACACAAACCTAATTAAATATTTACTTGCTGAAGCAGTTTTTATTTTAGCTGACGAGGTGTTCAGTTGTGGCAACAATGAACTAGCAAAAGCCACATGGTAATGAAGTTACTCCCTAGCAACAAGCCTCCTATGCTGGGAATGGATTCTCTCAATGCAGCGGGTTTGTGCATTTCAGAAAGGAGAGGAAGACCCCTGAAATGAACTGCAGACTTAAGTTGATGAAAAGCAATTACCCTCTGCAGTACAAATTAATACAGTGTGCTGCTTTTTATATGAAAAATGAGAAAAAGTGGGTTGCGTAGAGCAGTGGTGCGCAAACTTTTTATATGCTGCCTGTAGCAGGGGTAGATCTGTGCTGACTCTGCTGGCGTGTTCATAGTGCTGCAGGAAGAGGGCAGCAGTGGTTCAATAACTGTCTGTGAGACATGGCAGTGACACAGGGAGGAGGGAAAGGGGGTGTGTGGACTTTCCCTCTCTCTGAATGGCTGGGAGGCAGGACTTGGGAACATTTTTAGCCCTATTAGATAATGCTCTACTGTTTCCTCAGAGTTGCCCTTTTAGATGCGCTGTATGTGCGGAAGTGCTGGTCGAGGACCGAGAACCAGCCGGGAGAACCACAACAACCCACAAACAAGACAGTGACAGCGGGGAACCCTTGGGCAGACCCCCGAAATATTGTTTAGAGCAGGCAGGGAGTCGCTAGAGTAGGTTGGTGATCCGGGTCGTACGGGTAGCGGCAACAGGGATAACGCTGCCAAGTGCAGCAGCTTTTATTTGTAGTTTTATTACTGTTTTATTTTCCTTTTTTCTTTCGCCTTCTGTTTTTGGATTATTCTTTGGAGCACATGTAAGTGCGCCTGCACTCTGAACTGTTTACCATCTTCTGGTATTCCTGTGGTTCTGTTTACAATAGTTGGTAAGCAGACCACGGACAACATCGCCCTCTGCGGGCTAAAAATAAAAAGCGCAGCTTGAAAATAAAACTGGACACCTGTGTGGTGTTTTCAAGTACACCTATCTGTCTCCTGTGTCAGTGAATTACCCTCTGCCCCTGTGTCTCATTTGTGTTATTTTGTATTTGTGTTTTATGATTTATGTATAATTATATAGGATGAGGAAGGTGCCATCCTTCAGTGTTTTGTTATTGCTTATTTGTGATTTATTATATATATATATGACGGCGTAGCTGTATGTTTTGTTATTGTTTTACAGCATGGAGCCACATTAAAATCCTTGTGGATAAGGTAACCATCTCCCGATTAAGTAATTGTTTAATTTATTGCTGTTAAAAGCAGCTATTAAAACATTAGTGCTTTTTTTTTTTTTTACACTTGTCATCCCGCACATGGTAGCCATCATGTTCACTGCAGTATCACTCACACTCACCACTTCAAACATAATTTCTCCGGTTGTACAAGCCCTAGAATGATCATCAACAGCTCATTTGAAAGGTAAGGACCTGGACTAATAAGCTGTCATTTATGTATTTATTTAAAATGTTCTATCCTTTAAAAAACAAAAAGTGCTCCCGAGTGACATATCTGGTAAAGGCGCTCTGCGTGGAGCGCAGGATGCGCCCTATAGCCTGGAGGTCGACGATTCGAGTCCAGGCTATTCCACAATTGTTAAGTTACTTTAGCCACCATGGACAAGAGAAAAAAGAGTTTGTTGTATTACAACCTAAAAAAACTGAAATGTCTTGGTTAGATAAGTATTCACCCCCTGAGTCAATACTTGGTAGAATCACCTTTGGCAACAATTACAGCTGTCAGTCTTTTGGGGTAAGTCTCTACCAGGTTTGCACATCTGGATCGTGCAATATTCACCAGTTCTTCTTGGCAAAATTGTTCAAGCTTTGTCAAGATGGATGAGGATCGTTGGCGGACATCTTCAAGTCTTGCCACAGATGCTCAACCGGATTCAAGTCCGGGCTTTGACTGGGTCACTCTAGAACATTCACTTTCTTGTTTTTAAGCCACTCCAGTGTTGCTTTGGCTGTGTGCATGGGGTCATTGTCTTGCTGAAAGGTTAATCTCCGTCCCAGTCTTAGGTCTTTTGCAGACTGAAGCAGATTTTCCTCAAGGATTTGCCTGTATTTAGTTCCATCCATTTTGCCCTCTACCCTGACAAGCTTCCCAGTCCCTGCCGATGAAAAGCATCCTCATAGCATGATGCTGCCACCACCATGCTGCACAGTAGAGATGGTGTTATCTGGGTGATGTGCTGTGTTGGGTTTGCATCAGACATAACGCTTTGCATTTATGCCAAATAGTTAAATTTTTGTTTCACTGAACCAGAGAATCTTTTGCCACATCTTTTCAGAATCTCCCACATGCCTTTTTGGAAATTCCAAGTGGGATTTTACATGGGCTTTTTTCGGAAATGGCTTCCTTCCTGACACTCTTCCATAAAGGCTAGATTTGTGGAGTACCTCAGCTATTGTTGACACATGGACAGTTTCTCCTATCTCAGTCGTGGAACGCTGCAGGTCTTTCAAAGTTGTCATTGGCCTCTTGGTGGCTTCTCTGACTAATGCCTTTCTTATCTGGCTGTTCCGTTTGGGAGGACGGTTTGATCTAAGCAGATTCTGGGTGGTGCCGTATACCTTCCACTTCTTAATGATCGATTTGACTGTGCTCCAAGGGATATTCAATGCCTCTGAAATCTTTTTATATCCCTCCTGATCTGTGCCTTTCCACAACTTTATCCTGGAGTTGTTTTGAAACCTCCTTGGTCTTCACAGTAGTATCTTTGCTTTGAATGCACTACCCAACTGTGGGACCTTACAGAGACAGGTGTATTTAATCTGAAATCATGTGAACCACTTTTATTGCACATAGATGGACTCCGTTTAACTTAATTGTGTGAATTCTGAGGGCAATCGGTTGCACCTGAGCTTATTTAGCAGTGTCATAGCAAAGGGGTTAAATATGAAGACTAATGAAGTCTAATGAAGACTTTTCAGGTTTTATTTTTAATTGATTTGTTTTTTCACCCCCATCCCTAACCCTAACCCCCTCCCCCTCCATTTTTTCATACATTGAAAGTGCTGAGTAGGTTGTGCAAATCAAAGGATATAAAATCCCATTTAAATGCATCAAGATTTCGGTTAAGAACATAATAAAGTTTACAAACCAGAGGAGGCCATTCGGCTTATCTTGATCATTTGGTTGTTAGTAGCTTATTGATCCCAGAATCTCATCAAGCAGCTTCTTGAAGGATCCCAGGGTGTCAGCTTCAACAACAATACTGGGGAGTTGGTTCCAGACTCTCACAATTCTCTGTGTAAAAAAGTGCCTCCTATCTTATGTTTTGAATACCCCTTTGTCTAATCTCCATTTGTGACCCCTAGTTGTTTTTGTTTTTTTTCAGGTCGAAAAAGTCCCTTGGGTCGACATTGTCAATACCTTTTAGAATTTTGAATGCTTAAATTAGGTCGCTGCATAGTCTTCTTTCTTCAAGACTGAAGAGATTCAATTCTTTTAGCTTGTCTGCACATGACATGCCTTTTAAACCCAGAATAATTCTGGTCGCTCTTCTTGCACTCTTTCTAGAGCAGCAATATCCTTTTTGTAGCAAGGTGACCAGAACTGAACACAATATTCAAGATGAGGTCTTACTAATGCATTGTACAGTCTAACATTACCTCCCTTGATTTAAATTTTTTTCACACAATAACACATTTCACAATATATCCGAGCAACTTGTTGGGCTTTTTTTTATAGCTTCCCCACATTTTCTAGATGAAGACATTTCTGAATCAGCAAAAGCTCCTAGGTGTTTTTCATAGATTTCTTCTCCAATTTCAGTATCTCCCATATGATATTTATAATGCACATTTTTATTTCCTGCGTGCAGTACCTTAAACTTTACTCTCTTAAATGCCATTTGCCATGTGTCTGCCCAGTTCTGAATCTTGTCTAGATCATTTTGAATGACCTTTGCTGCTACAACAGTGTTTGCCACTCCTGCTATTTTTGTATCGTCTGCGAATTTAACAAGTTTGCTTACTATACCAGAATCTATATCATTCTGTGGTACTCCACTGGTTACCTTGCTCCATTTTGAGGTTTCTCCTCTAATCAGTACTTTCTTTTTTCTACATGTTAACCACTCCATAATCCAGGGTTATGCATTTCCATGAATCATGACTGCGTTCAGTTTGATAATTAATCTTTTATGCGGGGCTTTATTAAAAGCTTTCTGGAAATCTAAATAAACCATGTCATATGCTTTGCAATTATCCATTATTGAGTTGCATCCTCCAAAAAATCAAGCAGGTTAGTTAGACATGATCTCCCTTTCCTAAAACCATGTTGACTGTCTCCCAGAATACTGTTACCATATAGGTAATTTTCCATTTTGGATTTTATTATAGTTTCCATAAGTTTGCATATAATAGAAGTCAGGCTTACTGGTCTGTAGTTACCTGGTTCAGTTTTGTTTCCTTTTTTGTGGATCGGTATTACGTTTGCAATTTTCCAGTCTGTTGGTACAACCCCTGTGTCAAGAGACTGTTGCATGATCTTGGTTAGTGGTTTGTAAATAACTTCTTTCATTTTTTTGAGTACTATTGGGAGGATTTTATCCGGCCCAGGGGATTTGTTTATTTTAAGAACTCTTAGGAACAGGTTGACTTGTGGGGCATGTTGTCCGTAATATAATTTCCTTTTAGAGATACACCACTCACTTGATATATCGTGGGTGTCGAGGTCCAATATAAATCTGTTATATATCGAGGGCCGCGATATAGCGAGAGACCCATAGAAAAACAAATAGGCTAACAAATAAATTGTACAACCACTCCCTTGTTTTATCTGGGAGATCAGGGTCTATATACGGTGTCTATAGGAAGTATTCACCCCTCTTGGACATTTTCACAGTTTCAGTATGGGTCAGAATAACGAGTAAAAATTCAAAAGGCTAAATGATAGCAGCATGCTATAGACCGCCAGATTCAGATGGTGAGCAAAATAATCTGTTATACAATGACATTAGAAATGCGTGTAGCAAAGGAGAAGCCATACTAATGGAGGATTTCAACTTCCCCCATATAAAATGGGAAAACCCAGTGGGGAGCACGACGGATGAAATTGAAATGGAGAAAATGACAAACGACTGCTTCCTAATGCAATTTGTCAAGGCACCGACTAGAGGGGAGGCATGACTTGATTTAGTCTTTTCAAATAACAAAGACAGAATAACTAAAACAGAGGTCAGAGAACCACTGGCAAACTCAGACCACAACATGGTCACATTTGAAGTGCTTTTTAAACCCCCAAAAGTAATTACTAAAGCTAAGGTTTACAATTTTAGAAAAACAAACAATGACAGTATGAAACAGAGACTAACAGAAGTAGATTGGAGTAAAATAGAGAAAACATCCACAGAAAAAGGATGGCTGTTCTTCAAAAATGTAGTACTAGAGGCGCAAAACAATTACATCCCTAAAGTAGACAAATCTAAATGTAAAACTAAATTCCCAAAATGGTTTAATAGATCAATTAAAAAAATATCCAGCGAAAAAAGGCACTTTACAGAGCATTAAAAAAGGACCAAAAAGAAAGTATGCAGAAAGAGTACACAGAACTGCAAACGCAAGTCAAAAAGGAAGTTAGAAAGGCCAAGAGAGAAATAGAAATGAACATTGCTAAGGGAGCTAAAACCAATTCCAAAATGTTTTTCCAATATTACAACAGCAAGAGAACCTTCAAAGAGGTTAAATGTCTAAGAGATACAAATGGCAAAATCATAGATGAAGAAAAAATAGCAAATATATTAAATGATTACTTTTCACAAGTTTTTACAAAGGAGGATACGGACAACATGCCCCACATGTCATCCAGTTCCTATCCAGTTTTAAAAATCTTTAGCATAACTGAGGCAGAAGTGTTAAAGGGACTAGGAGCTCTTAAAATAAACAAATCCCCTGGGCCAGATGAGATCCTCCCAATAGTACTCAAAGAAATGAAAGAAGTTTACAAACCACTAACCAAGATCATGCAACAGTCTCTTGACACAGGGGTTGTACCGACAGACTGGAAAATTGCAAACGTAATACCGATCCACAAAAAAGGAAACAAAACTGACCAGTAAGCCTGACTTCTATTATATGCAAACTTATGGAAACTGTAATAAGATCCAAAATGGAAAATTATCCTGGGAGACAGTCAACATTGTTTTAGGAAAGGGAGATTGTGTCTAACTAACCTGCTTGATTTTTTTGAGGATGCAACATTGATAATTGCAAAGCATATGACATGGTTTATTTAGATTTCCAGAAAGCTTTTGACAAAGTCCCGCATAAAAGATTACTTCTCAAACTGAACGCAGAAGGGATTCAAGGAAACACATGTACATGGATTAGGGAGTGGTTAACATGTAGAAAACAGAAAGTACTGATTAGAGGAGAAACCTCAGAATGAAGTGTGGTAACTAGTAGAGTACCAGAGGGATCAATATTAGGTCCTCGCTATTCCTAATCTACGTTCATGATTTAGATTCTGGTATAGTAATCAAACTTGTTAAATTTGCAGATGACACAAAAATAGGAGGAGGAGTAGCAAACACTGTTGCAGCAGCAAAGGTCATTCAAAATGATCTAGACAAGATTCAGAACTAGGCAGACACATGATAAATGACACTTAATAGAGAAAAGTGTAAGGTACTGCACGCAGGAAATAAAAATGTGCATTATAAATATCATATGGGAGATAATGAAATTGGAGAAGGAATCTATGAAAAAGACCTAGGAGTTTTTGTTGACTCAGAAATGTCTTCATCTAGACAATGTGGGGAAGCTATAAAAAAGGCCAACAAGATGCTCATATGCATTGTGAAAAGTGTTGAATTTAAATCCAGGGAAGTAATGTTAAAACTATACAATGCATTAGTAAGACCTCATCTTGAATATTGTGTTCTGGTCACCTCACAACAATATTCCTGGTTTAAAAGGCATGTCATATGCAGACAAGCTAAAATAATTGAATCTATTCAGTTTTGAACAAAGAAGACTACACGGCAATCTGATTCAAGCATTCAAAATTCCAATAGGTATTGACAATGTCGAGGACATTGTCTCAGGGGACTTTTTCAATCTGAAAAAAGAAACAATGACCAGGGGTCACAAATGGAGATTAGAGGGGCATTCAGAACAGAAAATAGGTTGCACTTTTTTACATAGAGAATTGTGGGAGTCTGGAACCAACTCCATTAATGTTGTTGAAGCTGACACCCTGAGATCCTAAAAGAAACTGCTTGATGAGATTCTGGGAACAATAAGCTACTGTATTGGCCAAATGGCCTCCTCTAGTTGTAACCTTTCTTATGTTCTTATTATATGTGTAACACAAACATATATTTGCTATAAGCCAGTCACCATGGCTATGCAGCTCTCACTATTAAACTACAAAACTGACACCCAATAGTTGCTTACCAGTCTGGCCTGGTATCTCAGCACTTTGTGGTCATTCTCCAGCATCTTGATGAAATCTTTCTTTGGCGGCTGTGGGATGAGGGACAGGCAGTTCTGCAGGCTGTCCTCAAGAGAACCAAAGCCATTGTATGGGGGAATTTCCTGTCAGGAGAAAGCAGGTACAGTGGTTTGCAGAAGTATTCACCCACTGCCAATAATGTCACATTTTGTTGAATTACAAATAATGTATGCACAGTTTTTTAAACTTTCAAAGCTGTAGTGGTTAAACTGAACACTGTTATATGAGGAGGAGGTTAAATGTCAACAAAACTTGCAAAGACAATGTATAAAATTAAATTTACAGCCCTTAAGTCAGTACTTGGTAGAATCACCTTTTGCCGCAATTACTGCTATGAGTCTTTTTGGATAGGTCTCTACTAACTTTGCACAGTAGGATGGTGAACTTTTTCCCCATTCTCCATGGGAAAATTGCTCCAGTTTTGATAAGTTTGTTGGGGATTGTCGGTGGACTGCAATCTTCAAGTCTCGCCATAAATTTTCAGTTGGATTCAAGTCAGGACTTTGACTGGGCCAATCAAGAACACTAATTCTCTTCTTGTTCAACCACTCCCAGTGTGGCTTTGGCTTTGTGCTTCAGGTCATTATCCTGCTGAAATGTGAATTTCCTCCTCAGTTTTGGCTGACTCAAACAGGTTTTCCTCAAGGATTCGCCTGTACTTTGCACCACCCATTCTCCCCTCTATTCTGACAAGCTTCCCAGTCCCTGCTGAACAGAAGCATCCCGATAACATGATGCTGCCACCGCCATGCTTGACAGTTGGGATGGTGTTGACTAGGTGATGTGCAGTGTTGGGCTTGCGCCAAATGTAACTTGGAATTTAGACTAAAAAGTTCAATTTTTGTCTTGTCTAACCACAAAACCTTTTTCCACATGTCTGCAGTATCGTTTATATGCTTTTTTGCAAACTTTTTTGCAAACTAAAGGCTTTAAGATGAACATTTTTGAGTAATGGCTTCTTTCTTGCCACCCGTCCATGCAGTTCAGCTTTGTGTAGAGACCGACTTATTGTTGATGTGTGAACACTGACTCCCATCTCAGACACAGAACTTTGCAGATCTCTCAAGGCCATTGTTGGCTTCAGAGTGACATCCCAAACCAGTTTCCTGCTTACCCGGTTGCTCACTTTGGGAGGGCAACCTGATCTGGGTAGTGTCTGGGTGGTATGATGCATTTTCCACTTCTTAATGATGGACTTCACTGTGCTGAGAGGGATAATTAGCGCCTTCAAAATTTTCTTGTACCCTTCTCCTGCTCTGTGCCTCTCAAGCACTTTATCCCTGACCTTGTTTTGAAAACTCCTTAGTCTTCATGGTTGCTTTGTTGGATCACTATGTGAGTTGCAGCTTGAAAGTCTTTATATACCCGAGGGAAATTATCTATAAGCAAAACCACTTTGAGTACACACAGGCTGAAACCATTTCACTAATTTTGTGACCTTTCAAACAAATCATTTGCACCTGAGCTGACTTAGGGCTGCAGTAGCAAAGGAGTTGAATAGTTGAGTAGTTCTTATAGTAATTTAGCATATATCAGGGTTTGAATTTCATTTAAAAAACTATATATTTTACTGCATCATCAGTAACACTGCTGTTGCTTTAAAATAAGCTGTTGTTAGGAGACCTAACAGCTGTTCATCACTGTGAGACACAGCACTCTCCATTGCTTTTGCCATTGCCTGCTGTGAAGTGTCTGTTTGCATGCAGCAGAAGAAAAAGGAAAACTGGTTAAAAAACCAGTGTTCCTTTTTTTTAACTTTTTACACTTAGCCCTATTTCCGCCTGTTTTCACTGTTTTCATTTATGTATGTTTAACTATTGGATAGTGTGTACTGCATGCAGGTAACATATCAAATTAAAGGCCACAAAATGTCCTTTCAGGCATACTATAGACAGAGATGAGAATATGTGTAAAAAAAAAACGCTTCTCCAAAAAATCGTTGGTCACTGCTGTATATATTGTAATCATAGACGTTGAGAGAAAAACAAAAACAAAAAAACACTACACTATTGAACCTCAATATGTAGCTTGATGTCTTAAAATATCTTTCCCGCACTGAAAGTTGCAGATATGCGGAAGCAACTTACATGGTTCCTGTGCTGAAACTCAAGCCCTGAAATATTGTTTTTTATTGGCTGTTATGTCTGTGTAAAGATGCTTTGACTTTCAGGAGCTTCTCTTCAATTGTAATTTCCTGCCATAGACACATGTAATGTTGGCCAGATCTGCCAAACATGTCTTTATATTAGTAAGAGCCAGTAACACTTTGTGCAATGTATGTTTGTAAGCAAAACAAAAATAAATGTAATTCTAAGTGGCAGTTCACCAGATGGTGCTTTAAGAAGACACATTCGCTGATCTAACCAGTTACACATATTCATGTAGAGAAAGAAGACAGAAATTCCTGGCAGTGCAAGCCCAATAAACATTAGCAGACAGTTAGAAACTTGCTTTTCTAGCACACTTGTTGGACTGAGGAGAGGACACCCCCAGCAAGATAAACGCAAAGGAATTCTGAGCAGAATTAGCTGTTCACCCTCATAGCTCTCCTGGTAAAACATCAGGCTCACCTTTGTGACTTTGTTGTTATCTTTCTTGTCTACTTCAACCTTGGTGAAGCTCTCCGCAAAATTATCCCGATAGTAGTTTTTGGTGAACTCGTCACAGTCATAAAGGAAGAAGTGGCGCCCCAACACAATCATGGTTTCTCCCACTTTGAAGTCCTTTGGGAGGTAATATTCCTCCACTTCCTGGTCAGAGATCTCCATAACGCAGGTGGGGAACGATGCTGAAGGGGAGGAGACAGGCGCAGTGATTGAGACACATGCTTGTGGCTTGCTCAGCCTACTGAGTTATTCTGTAGAAAAGTTTTTATTAAGAATTAAGAATTCAATTTTATGTGAATTGCTGTCCAGTTTGTAGCACCAGGTCTCATTTTATCTTAAATGTCTTTTTTCATATACCAATAGTTCCTACTTTTTATATAAACAATTAATAAATATCATGGGGATAGGAGTGCTGGGGCTGAGGAAACTCCTGCTAGCCATTTCTTTCAATAACCAACCACTAGTTACTTTTGGGGTTTAGGAAAACTGTTTTAAATTAATATCTATATTACTTCAATAGGGATTTAGTTGGGACCCCAAAACAATGCCCAATTATACAAAATTCCAGATTGTAGAGGGGCTGGATTAGATTTAACTGTATTTGTCTGTAGGAGGAGCGAGTTGTTTCTCTCTTGGCTAGACCTAAAAAAATATTGTTCCTTGGACCTTTCATACCAAACCTATTTTTGTGGAATCCTTTTTATCCAGAACACAACATGGTCCACAACTCTTCTAAATGTGAAAAAACAAATGTGCCACATTGATGTTCTTATTTAAAAGTATAAAAGTACTTTTTACGAAACAATATAGCAAGCCAGTGAAATACAAACTGCCTTATTTAATAGAAAAAAAAGTCAAGGTACATGTAGCACAGAATCACGTCAAACTACTTCTGTGGCACAACATGTGGAAAGTTTGGCCCTCTTTAGTGCACTTGTCAGTTTGTTAAGTCCCCAAACTTTGGTCTTTGCCTCCCTGCTTACAAGGTCCACACAGGGGATGCACCACTGCGCATAGGGACTCTCCAAGTCCTTGACATAGTCACTGGTGTCTGAGCTGAAAAGACAATTGAGCTTAAAAAGCTGCCTCCATGGGATTAGTGCAATTTAAGGACTGGTGGACCATTAATGTTTAAAAAAACTGCAAATTAGATTCACTGTAATAAAAAACAAAATTTGTATAAACAGTTTCAATGTCTTTTGAGATGAAACAGAAAGTAAAGTCAAATGTGTCTTTGCACTGATATTGTACAGTACACAACTCAAGCAATTCTACCAGCAGATGGCTGCAATTCATATACTTATGTTGCTGTCCTGGTTGAATACATAAGAACTCTATATACGGTACTAAATGGTCCAAAGCTTTGTTGCCGATCATTGAAACAGTAGGAAAATATTTCTATATGAGTAGGATAGATCAATAAGCAAAAGTACAGCTAAGGTTTTTAACATTGTTTAATAATGATCAACTGAATGTGTATACTGGAGTATTACATGGAGAAATTTTCAATTTGGTTTCTGCTTCTCATCCAAACAAGATATATTTTTTCAAAATCGTGTATTATATACAGCATACTTCTGCTTCAATTAATCCTGAAGGTATTTGTGATAGTACACAAAAAAAACCCTGTTTGCTAAATGAAAAAAAATGCTGCAGCAAAACACAGAACCTTGTTTAACTATACCAGTACCTATATACTTAATTTATTGTTATAAGATAGAACCATATGTTTAAAGTATGATTTTTGCAACATAGTTACTGATTTGTTTGAAATCCTGTAGCATCCTCGTTATCACACTGTGCCAATTCACAAAGAAAGGGGGAAAAAGGCTAGTAGCCTACTATTACTGTCTGTGTTGAACCGGGTATCTGAAAGGGGAAAAAAATTCTGTGTCTGTGTGATTGTGACCAACAGCGATTCTAATTATTAAACTAATTATTTATTAGGTCTGGCATTTTTTTGTGATGTGTGTGTATACAGCTATGGCCAAACATCTAGAATTTTAGGATTGAGATATTATGAACAAACTATATGAACAAAATGTAGCTCTTTTAGGTAACACCATGTAATCCAAAAAACGACACAATGATATCACAGAAGTCTACTGGAAGCCATAATAGTAGTACAGTATTTCATGTTAGATTTCAAAATGCCACTTTTTTTCAATTTGTCAGTTTTTCGTTAAGTATTTGAAAAACTGCAAAGCAGTATGTAATTTAACATGTTAACGTAACATTATTCAAAAAGTTTCATTTGACTTTATGAGCAAAATGAGTTAAGTCTATAGGGCAATGCTAAACTTTTGGCCATCGCTGTAAAGTATTTAGATCGGTCTGTGCAGATTTTGGATGAGTAAATCTACACTTTATGAGAGTCAGCACATGTTTCTCAAAAATATAGTAAGACATGAATGTGCTTATGTGTTCTGTAAATGCCACCTTACCGCTGCAAGGATGAGTGTGTTTTGGCAGTCTCTGCCTTCGCAGAAGCACTGGGAAGGGGTCCCGGCCATTGTTGGGTTCATGGACCTCACGGATTTCCACAGAATTGTCCATCAGGTAGTACTGTATTATAACAGGACGTGTCTCCCCATACAGAGAGTCTGAGTAATCCCAGAGTGCATAAAACCTCAGCACCTGAGAAGTTGTACAACAAAACACACATAGATTATACAAAATAAAACACAAAAAAGGTAGCCACAGACACACGTTTAATCACCTACAAAATCTAACATATTTTATATACACATTATTCAGTGTACAACCTTGTCAATTATGCAGATTTGCTACAATTTGTCATCTTTAAAAAGAGGTGTAGACAAAAGGCAGAATAGAAGAATCTGAGATTAACATAGCAAAAAAAAAAAGAGTCACAGTTTCTTCAAAGCAAGGATAATCAACGATAGCACACTTCTATGTGAGTGGTATAATTTTGGTAGTTGATTTTTTTTCCACCCTTGAAATCGCAGACCAATACATCACTCTGTGAAACAAATAGGTACAATTCTTCTATGAATGGCAGAAGATCAAGGTATCATTTAAATCTTCAAGCTCTATTATAAAGCTCAGAAATTAAAAAGAACATCACCTTTCCATTTGGTGTTTTATATATAAAAAAGTAAATCTGAATAATTGTCAGTCTTGTTTCAGACACACAAACACACATCAAGTGGATAGGTACCTTGCGGTCCATGGTAAGAAACTGTTTGAGCCGGTCGAAATCAGAAGGAGTGACGTAGGAGCGGAGAGGCTGGACACGTCCCTCAGAGTATGGATCACAAGGCATCTCCTCAGGGTCATTCACAATCACACCCTCACTCTCCAGATACTCCTGATGGAATGAGATACAGAATTACAGTAATTAAAAGATAAAAAATGGTGTATTATGTAGTTCCACATTTTCGTACTCCATTGATGAAATGCCCATGTCCAACTCCATACTTTAGGTATGGTATTTCTTTTTTTTTATCATCTGCCACTAGAGTCTTTACAAACTAGGTCTGAAGGAGGAACAAAATAGTAGATTAGGTATTGCAGGTGAAGGACCTTATAAATGGAAATTATATAGAACTGTGATACTGTGAGGCGAGAGTGTATTAAATGGAATGTCCAGACAGTAATTTATGTGTACAGAAATAAAATAATTTATTTTTATTTTCTATACACAACAAAAAGGATTAAATAACAAACGAAAAACAAAATGGTGTGAGGGAAGGAGTGCAGGGGTGAAATCCAAAACAAACTGATGACTCGTCTTTAATTTGTCTTCGTGGTGACCATAAACAAAAAAAAAGACAAAAGAAATGTTAGTATTTCAAAAAAACCCGCTGCACAAAACCAGTCTCTCCCTTCACCCGTTACTCCTCCTACTTTTTCTTTCGGACCAACCCCGAACACAGTAGTACGTTCCCTTTAGTATGTAATGTCCCGCCTCTGTAGTCAGTGGAACACCAATCCCCAACCGACACGTGTCCTTCTCCTTCACTTGACTCCAGTGGCTGGAAGTTACATACTCGTACTTCCGCCCCTCACCAAGGTGCCGCCCCTCAAAAGATGACTTTTGCCATGGTCACGAGATCTTGGTAAGGGAAGTCCCGAGTTGGTTTGATGCCACCTACTGTCGGGAGGCTGAATCACAGACCGAAACCCCTTTGACTCATCACAGATACATATATGCAATTGTTTGATATTGACATGAAGCATGTTTGTTTTGAGTTAATATAAAGATCAACCCCAACCTGTGTGAAGTTGTCACAGCTGGTGAGTCTGTATGTTGTCCCGTATACTGTGATATCATTGCCCAGGTTCAGGTCTTTCCAGTGATAGATCTCGCCCTGGTCATTCTTGGGCAGCTGCTGACGCTTGATCAATTTGCCTTGTGGTATCCCAGAATTCTCCACAACAGGCTCCACCACTGCGATGCTGTCATCCTCCAGGTAGTAATAAAATACCACAGGGCGAACCCGATATTCCTCCCCGGGTGAAACTGAAATCACTTGTTTGAAGTACCCATCAAAGCGCAGCACCTGTCAAGAAAGGTTGGGAAAGTTTCACTTACCATTCATTTACAATTTAAAAAACAACAGGTTTTATTATCTGTTACAATTGTATTTATCTCTCCATCCTATTATATATAACTCTGCATAATTCCATCTAGGAGATCTGGTGGAGAAATCCACATCAGATTCCATAGATTGAATGACAGTGTTTAACATTTCCTATCATTGGTTATATTACATACAGTATACATTTAAATGTTTGATTTAAATAAGTTTTATAACATAGCAGAAAGAGATAAATATCCATACCTAGTAAAGATACTAGTAGCAGTGTAAATTAGTACACAGAAAAGAATAAGGACATATCCAAGCAAATTACTAATCACACAAACACTCCTTTTTTATTCGTCACCAAATTAAGAACTGTATCAGTACAATTAGAATTGTTTTTATTTTTAAATTAATTTATAAAGACTATCTGCCGACAGCTGTGGACAATTTAATGTTACACTACATTCTGAATACATTTGTTTTTCCCCTGGACCTACTGCATTTGATTAACCAGATAAAAAAACAGTTCTGGTACTGAATTGTGAGAAAACAACAAACAAAGCAGACAAATAAATACTTTATAACGTTACTCATCTTTTTTTTTTTTTATTTTAAACAAATGTGTAGTACATATTTATGCCTTTTGTAATTTTTTGTAAAATGTAAGTGCAGTTTTGGCTGAGCTAAAAAAATACAATTTGGCTACTTGCAAAATTTTGTAGGATGTTGCAAAAAGAAAAAAAAAAAAATCTGTCAGGCCTGCCCTTGATTAACCTCCCCCAGCTAAGTCAAAGACACAGGAAAAACATGGATGCACATTCCAGCCCACCGGCACCTCATTCCTACCCCACCAAATCATACTTAACATACACATTTTCCCCTGCAAATTTACAATGTTACCCCCAGTGCACAAAATACCATACTAATCCCACTGCAAGATCAGTCGTTCATTCCAATCTCCGGGTCCCTGCACAGACCAATATACAAAGCAGCTTTAAACCCGTCATTATGTCAAATAGTGTGCACCTTTGTTGTGTTTTTGTCAGCATTTTTACAAAAACAAATTGTTAGGCTTCTTAAAGTAGTAATGTAGTTTGTAATAGATGTTCTTAATGTTCTCTTCAATGCATCACAAGGACGAACCAGACAATTCTGCTGGAGATGTGTGGTGTCTTGCAAACATTTAAAATACGCGCTGGTTATAAGAAAACTGGTATGTAGGTAACCAGACACTGACTGTTTTGTTCCTAGTGGCAAGGCGCAGAAAGACTCATTTGATTTCCCTACGGAAGAGATCGCTTCATTAGTGCACCGAAAATAGAGCGTCCGTCGCCCTAAGCATTTTCATAACAAATTGGTAAGGTTTGTCTTAAGTTAATTCTTAAATCTGCCTATAGAAAAAGGTATCGGAATGGAGCTCTGGTGCGTAGGGTGACCACCTTTTCAAAATGTAAAAACGGTACACATTTCTGTTTTTTTTTTTTTTTTGTGTGTGTGTCTCACTTGTAGTGATTGCAAGAGTATAACCAAAATAAAATATTAATATAATTAATAAACTATAATAAAATATAATTAATAAACATAATAAAATATTTTTGAGCTAGTTTTTCCTTTAAGTCTGTATTTCAAATAGGTTTATTTGTAGCTTTTATTGTTCTGGACTATTTGGTTGTCACTGCAGTTGCTGTTCTGTCTTGTGGCATCGCGCTGTGTTTATTCATTTTTAAAAAGGGAAACTCAGGAAAGAACAGAAATGCCGCACTCTGACTGAAACACTTTACAGCATGTTGATGCAGGGTTGTTATCGGCATGAGATGAGATGTTGTGTGGTTCAGTTGTGCGTACCATGTGAAAGATTTCTGGGAGTGCACCTGGATATATACATTTTTTTCTTTTAAAAAAAAACAAAAAAACTGGTGAATGTCGGGCATTGCAAAATAATGTGGCAGGGGCGGTGCTATGATGCGCTATAAACAGGTATGTTATGGTTTGACTGTGGCTCTAAACTGTAAGATTGCACTGTGTCTACGAATTCGGGACAAATGCAGTCCCGGAGGGTTGAAGCCTGGGACCTGGACTTGATCGGGAATTAGGGACAGGTGGTACCCTACTGGTGCGTACTGCCGCGTTCCGGCTCGACTACACCAGTGGACATGACTTAACTTTTGGGCTTAAAGCATACAATATTATACATTTCTAAAAAGCTGTTGTTCTGCAGATTACTAAATACATAATGGGTTCATTCTATGATTACGTATACCCTACAGTGACATAGTTTGAATGTGAAAAAAAAAAATATTGATTTTACACAATTGTTTGACAGGTGCGCGTTTTTACTTTTTCAGACGTGATTAGCAGGGTCTTAGTTTATTATGTGAGTTAGTGTATACAGCATATCCATTTACACTCTGACATTAAGTAAAATATAAATTTACCTAAATAGAAAACAAAAACAAAAGTAGAAAAAACATGCACAACTTTTTCTTTTTTTAAATTGCTTTAAAAACAACTGTCAGTATGCTTATGTACATACATATGTTAGAACATGAATAATCTCTGAGCAACAACAAACATAAAAAAATAACCAGATTTCAACATTTTTTTCAGAAAAATATTTAAAAAGTACACTTTGTCCATAAAATGTTTAAACAACATGTTTTCCATATAAATACTACATTATAATAACTAATTAATAGCTACACAAGTAATATATTACATTTGGACCAAATTCATTAATGGCAAAATGAAAAAGGAACCAATAATAATACTAATAATAATAATAAGTAACAGTAACATTAACAGCAAAGTTAACTGATGCATTATTGTAAGTGTAACTTATCCTACACTAAACAATTATACAATGTACTATCCGTATACACATTAGTATATTTATAAAATGGGCTTGTTTCACAAACTCAACTCTACTGGTAAACCATTTTGTTTGGTTTGTCATGCCTGAAGTGTGTCTCACAGATATTTCACCACATTAAGGGCCTCAATGTGCAATTTGGTTACTACTGCAACGGGATCAAACAAATACTGAGTGGTGAATTCCTCACACTGTACAATGACGTAACATTCAAGTCAGAGGCTAGTGAATGCTAGTGTTGATTTATTAGATTGCAGTGTATGATTAACATTAAAAAGACATACAGCTGACAAGCTAAATTAATTTCAACATAAGATTGCGTTCGAGCTTAAGTTGTAATCTGTCTTTGGCTCATCTAAGAAAAGCTACTATTGACAAGCATCTTGACAGGCAGTACACAAAAACAAGAACATCAGACTTGAAGTTCAGGCTAAATAATTATCAAACAAGCAGGTCACAATCACAGGATTGTTTAAAAAGAGAACATAAAGTGTAGAAACACGTAATGTCCACACGTTTGAATTAGTGGAAGCCTTTGTGCAGCAAACGTAATGATACAATGGCTGGTCAATGAAATATTATAAAGTTTTTTAATGAAAAAAATCCTGAATTGTGGAGCTGTGCCTAACAGTAACACACTTAGACGAGAGTATCTCCTTAAAGTGTATGCAGAACACGAAGAATAATTAAATGAAAAAATGAACTATTCCAAGTCTGTTTGCGTTGTATGGGACAAGGCCACTGATCAAGACAACTGTCATCCCACAGAACATAAAAACATAGAACATAAGAAAGTTTACAAACGAGAGGATGCCATTCGGTCCATCTTGCTCATTTGGTTGTTAGAAACTTATTGATCCCAGAATCTCATCAAGCAGCTTCTTGGAGGAGTTGATTATTACTGGGGAGTTGATTCCAGACCCTCACGATTCTCTGTGTAAAAAGTGCGTCCTATTTTCTGTTCTGAATGCCCCTTTGTCTAACATCCATTTGTGACCTCTGGTCATTGTTTCTTATTTCAGGTCAAAAAAGTCCCTTGGGTCGACATTGTCCATACCTTTTAGAATATTGAATGCTTGAATTAGGTCGCCGCGTAGTCTTCTTTGTTCAAGACTGAACAGATTCAATTCCTTTAGCCTGTCTGCATGTGACATGCCTTTTAAACCTGGAATAATTCTGGTCGCTTTTCTTTGCACTCTTTCTAGAGCAGCAATATCTTTTTTATAGCGAGGTGACCAGAACTGAACACAATATTCAAGAGGAGGTCTTACTAATGCATTGTACAGTTTTAACGTTACTTCCCTTGATTTAAATTCAACACTTTTCACAATGTATCCAATTATCTTGTTGGCCTTTTTTATAGTTTCCCCACATTGTCTAGATGAAGACATTTCTGAGTCAACAAAAACTCCTAGGCCTTTTTCATAGATTCCTTCTCCAATTCCACTATCTCCCATATGGTATTTATAATGCACATTTTTATTGCCTGCGTGCAGTACCTTACACTTTTCTCTATTAAATGTCATTTGCCATGTGTCTGCCCAGTTCTGAATCTTGTCTAGATCATTTTGAATGACCTTTGCTGCTGCAAGTGTTTGCCACTCCTCCTATTTTTGTGTCGTCTGCAAATGTAACAAGTTTGCTTACTATACCAGAATCTAAATCATTAATGTAGATTAGGATTAGCAGAGGACCTAATACTGATCCCTGTGGTACTCCACTGGTTACCACACTCCATTCTGAGGTTTCTCCTCTAATCAGGACTTTCTGTTTTCTACATGTTAACCACTCCCTAATCTAATCTAAACCTGGCTGCCATGTCCAGTACATTGTAAGATACAACAACTGGACACCGGTGATTGCTTTCACAGAGAACTAAGTTTCACGCAGATGGTGGAAACTCTCTTCTCACTTTGTTTACTGTTCCAACCAGGCTGTGTTTTGTTTTTCTTCAATTTTTGCTAATTACAGTGAAATAAAATTATCATTGGTAACATTCATCCCTTTTCCTAAGCATGGTTACATCAGCCTAAGTATTGCCACCTAGTCTCTGATCAGCTGGACGAGTTTCATCTTTGCACAGGTAGGGATATGGTCCGCTGCCAGCCAAAACTTGATCCCTAATTTGACAGGCTTGTTTTACGTGTATTGTGTCCACCGACACCATGCTTTTGTCGGAAACATCTGCTTGTCCAGGTATTGTTTTATGTTTAGCTTGAAACAGGTAATGCTGTTTTCAGTGGTCGTTACAAATTCCTGCTGCTAATGCAAATATAGCTGTAGTTGCTCTCAAATCAAAACGCAAAAATATCAAGAATTCTTGTAATACTAATAATATAATTATTATATATTATATTATAGGATGGCAGACTATATGCTCACGTAGACAGCCAGACTGCAGTTCTCCAAGGAATTGATAAGATTACAGTAGAGATCTGGATAACACATATCTAGACTTCAAGAGCAATATTTTATTCAAATACATACTGCTGTAAACTCAGCAGAGGTAGAGATAACAAAAGGGCTTGTATACATACACAGCATAGCATATGGTAGGTTATACTGACAAAACCATGTATTGGAACACGCCGTCAAAATGAATACTAATAATAATAATACGTTTGCATGGTTAGTATTTGGATGGGAGACTGCCTTGCAATAACAGGTATTTTAAACTTTTCTTTGGAGTTTTACTCAGTGGTGTACATCAAGGGTATATGCAGGTAAACAGCATTTACCCTCTCTGAATTTGGGCAATATATTGTTTACCCACTTCTTATATAAGGGATACAGAGTTTACTCACTTCAACTCTCCTGTGATGTGCAAATCCTGTGTTAAAGACAATGTATTTTAACTGTGAGCGTCTGTGTTGTGTTCAGAGAATGTGAGCGGAGTGAAGCGGTAACAATTCCACTCATAATAATATCCTCCGCTCTACTCTGCTCTTTCTTTCATTCCGCTCCGCTTCTTTGTTCCAGACAAAATTATATATATACATGTGTGTGTGTGTGTGTGTGTGTGTGTGTGTGTGTATATATATATATATATATATATATATATATATATTAAATAAACTATCTGTTTTCCCCCCATCGTGTTGCTGATTGCAGATGAAAAGATGTATTGTACATTCAGAAACGAATAACATTTAATTGTCCTTATAAATCGCATACCTTGACCCAAGTAAAAAAAAACAAAAAAAAAAAAAAAAAAAACCACCCAGCTATGCAAAAAGGCTGACAAAGTGCTCAGAGAAGTTGTAGCGGTGGCTAAAAGATTAGCTGCATTACTATGTATTTAAAATGAAAGGGACTGCTACTTTAATATCCTCCCGGCTCCACCCCCTAGACAGCAGAGGTCAGTTTACCAGCACAAAAGGACTGCATGTGTAAGCGCACTCTCTCTTCCTGATTCAGCAGACAAGCAGTGCAGGAGAGCCAGTCACAGAGACAAGTGAAACCAAACAAACTCAGCTAAAGTTTATCAAGCACCCCAAAGGGAAGCTAGGAAGGTTCCAGAGACAGTGTTAGCCGGCAGGGAAGTCCAGGTGCCACAGCTTAAGGAGCTGGGTAACTAAATAAACCAGGAGTTGAGAAAGACAGTTTGCTATATTTAAAAAGGCCTTAAATTAAAATGTTCAGTGAGCTCGTGGACCGCTGTGACTGTGAATTAGTGCATTCTACACTGGAAGAAGCCTAAATTTGGACTTAGTGAAATGACAGTGACTGATCTGATTTTATTTAAAAGCTATATGATTATTTGCAAACGTTTTGTGTTGTTATTTAAAGTATAGGTTACATAGACTGATTCCAGTAAGCAGTGTCTTTTTGTTTGTTTTTATTTTAGAATTATTAAAAGGGCAGTTTTGCTGTAAAGTTCTAAATAAAAATAAGAAATAATTATCAGTGCAGCTGCAAGTTGTAGACAGTCTAAACAAGTGTAGCTCTGAATGTAATTGCTCTTCCAATGATAAGACTGACTGTGGATATCAATGCACTGAATAGGTTAGTGAGATTTTATGGGTTTATGGGGTTCTGCGCTGAACCAAAACACACAGAGACAGATAAATTGTTTATTTGTTCTTAACTCCTTGACTGTTATATTAAGTAAGCCACTTAATAACCAAAGTAACAGGGTTAAGTTTAATAAATAATAAATAGAATAACACACCTGATGTCATATTACAGGTATAATGGTAAAGAGAACACTGGCACAGACAGGGAGGTTTTACAATGTTATCTAATTGAATTAAAATACACTTTCTCATTATTATTGTTTGGTATTGAAAACATACTTACATTTCAAACTTTGCATATCATTTGTATCAAATTAGCTTCATAAAGGGCATATTTGTATCCAGATATCTCATAGGGAGCTTAAAGCAACCCACAAACACATATGAGTGTGTCAGCAGGGCGGACGGATCACCCTGGCTGTACTAGTGTATGAACTATCCTTAATTTAAGAGTGCAGAAAATATAACCTGTGTTCACAGCGCTGTATGCTGCATAAATGTAGAACTGTATAAGATCAATAACCGCATAGATGGACACATACACACACACGATGTTTCTCACATTTTTATATGGCACAAATGCTGCTCCACAATCGGGAATATCTCTATCTCTATGAAGAGTTTAGATGCAAAACGCAATATATTCTATTTGCACCAAAACTGAGCAAAAGTAGGATCATTCATCTCACGTTAAATACAACTCAACTGATCGTTTCTTTCCATAACTTGCTATATGCCAAGCTTCTAATTTAGCAAAATCCAACATATCCACTGAGTCAATCGGCGTGCAGTATCAGTCGTGTGACCCTATTATGGCAGAGCCCAGGAGGAGTATAGCCGCATATTTAATCTTATAAATTATGATTTTATGATTAAATGATGACTAATTTTTAAAAAATGCAAGGAAGTCAATTTTCTAAAGGTGTAGCAATGGTGAATAAGCATTCACTAATAATGCTTAGAAAATTGTCACTCGATCAGAACTGTGAAACCTCCCATCATCACCCTTGCAATGCCAACCCCACTTAATGGTCTTTTCCATTTGTGTTCTCTTTCTGCGTGGGATGAGAAGTTTGTCGTTTGAATTTACTGAAAGAGTTGCATCTTTAGAAATAAAAGTAAAGTCATTTTACAAAAATGTGGAGATTTATGCTTGGTTATAACCCTGACTGAAAATATCATTAGCAAAGGGGGGTGGTTGTACTAATGAAGTCAAACAATAGGTCACGTTTTACTAAACATTTTAAAACTAATAAACAAGCAATTACCATAATGAACACTATTGTAGTATGTTGCTTAAAACATACTAACACAATATTCATAATAAAGTTGAGTTCTTATTTATAAACAGTAGCACTTTTAAAGCTTGGGACTCCCTGTCTGTAGCTTGGTATTGATTACATTATCTTCAGCATATTTTAAGTGAATGAAAGCTGAAATTACTTTTTTTAAAAACACACTTTTCTTATATCAATACAGTATTGGTGAGCGATAATCAGTTTGTTTGAAAACCAGCCTTTAATCACTAATAGGTGCACAGGCGGCAATTCCGTGAATGCAGCGGGGCTCAAGCACCAATGGGAGAAAATAAGGTTCTGCACAGTGCAAATAAATCATCTGTTCTGTCAAATGCTTCACGAGCACAAATGTTATTGCAGAGTTTAAAAATATAAAATCCATTTATACAAAGACTCCCAGCTTTCTTGCAGATCTGCGTTTCCCTTGTTTTTCTTTTGTATTTGTTTTGCTCTCATTAGTATCTATAGCAAATACAGCGTCTGTCAGTTCTGGCAGATTCTACTGTACTTGAAGTGGTTCTCTTTCAATTCGAATGACAACCATTACAGAATAGAAAGCGCCTCCCTGACCGTCGATCCCTGGGCATGTATAAAAAAGCTGCCCTATCAGGGCCCTGCTGTGAAGTGGAAGTGCCTCCCATCTCCTGTTGAAGAAGGACGTCCTCAAAGTAGCACATCGCCATTTTCTTTCTCATCTCACTGAGACAGGTCAGATTGCGTTTGCTTTCTTGAACCGAAATTGGCTGGTTTGTTGGGTTTCACCGGCAAATTTATAAAAATTCCATGGTAAAATTGCGTTTTCGAGCATTACTAAAGAGTGCTCTCGCCTAATTCTCACATCAGTTTACTGACTAGAGCTGGTTTCGATCCCTCTTCTGAGATTGGCGACAGCCATTACTCTTTTTTCACGGCACAGGGCCTTGTGCAGTGATATACCGTGTGAGGAGCTGTTGTGGTGCTGTAAGGAGACTCTGCGGGCTCGTGGCGTTGTCCTCTACTCCGATTTAATCGTTCACAGCGACCAAAAACAAAACAAAACAAAAAAAGCTCGGGCCTAGCGCCCCTCTCAAGTCTCGGGCTTTCCTAGCGCAGCTGTGCTTGCCGTCGGTGACCATGCTGACTGAATCGGCTGCATACCCCTGCATCGACCGTGGTTTTTCCTGCCAACTGCGAGGTTGAGAAAAACATCGCCTACCCGGTTCCGATTGACTCGGCACTGGTGTAAATATCTTTGGTGCCACCTACAGCCTGGTACCGACCATGCCTACTATCGGCACCGACCTTGGAATAGGTCCACTCGGCTCGGCACAGACTGTTCGGCATTGACAGCGCTTTCCGCTGCGCCATTCCCAGCACTGACTGATTCAGCACCGGTGAACCTCTTCAGAGCCGTCTACAGCCTGACACCGACCGTGCTACACGTTGGCACCAACCTATGCACCGAATGACTCGGCACCGACCGTGCTCTTTTCGATGCCAATCCCGGCACCAGTGAATAGCTTTGGGGCCGTCTACAGCCCAACACCGAATGCACTACACATCGGCAACGACCTTGACGCCGATTGACTCGGCAACGACAGCTCTTGCCTCAACGCCGATCCCGGCACCAACTAATTCGGCACCGGTGAATCACTCTAAAGCATCTACAACCCGGCACTGACTGCGCTATCGGCAATGAGCGCAGCAGCTTCACCTGCAAAGCCATGTCGGTCCAGTCAACTGGGTCCTCCATTGGGTTCCACCAGTGTGACCAGTGCGCAGCGAAGCTGCCCAGGCAGGACGAGCACCGATCCTGCGCCAGATTCCTAGGGCCAGAACATGCGGCCAAACCACTGGCAGGTGACCTGGACTGCTCTCCATGTAGGAAGTTTTCGAGGAGAACTAAGCAACGGAGAGCAACCGTATCCCCAGCCGAGTCTCTCTCCTCAAACCATGGGAGAATGAGATCAGTGGTCGTCCAGGACCCCCCTCCTACAGTGACGAGGGAACTCTCCCGCACAACTAGGTCACCCTCCTCTTCCCCACCATCGGTACAGAAGTGCGGATACCTCTCAGGGGATCCTACATGGGGAAGGGGAGCGCTCCCTTCATGGTGACCTCCTGTCCCCAGGGGAAGGGGAGCGGTGCCTGCGCGTCGACCGTCTGTCTCCTGGTGAGTATCCCCTTGAGTGGTACCGTCTTGGCGGTGACCATCTCACCTCCCCTGAGAGGTATCCGCACTTCTGTTGATCACCGTCACAGTCACCTCGAAGTGTCCAAGCTTGGCCGAGCGGCACTTCAAGGAGCTGGCAGAGTCTGTAAGGGCTCAGCAGACCATGCTGGAGACCCTATTAAAATCTCAGGGCACGCTGCCCACTATCACCGGGCCGCCCCAGCCCTCACAGTCTCGTTCCCCATCCCCTCTGCCTAGGCCCCCTAGCCCAGGCGAGCTGTCCTTCATGGCTCCTTACCGCCCTTGTCTCTCATTAGTCATCTCATACCCATGTCGCAGAGGGAAGAGTTCCAGGGCCCTGATGCAGCGTGTAGCTGCAGCCACGGACGTTCCCTGGCCAGCAGAACAGGAGGGAAAGGGGAACCGCTTCCTCCAACAGAAAGGGCACCCACATCATGCCCTCCCTTTATGCCAGGACTTCCTAGAGCAATCCATCATCTGCACCCTCTGCCTCCAGAACAGCAGAGTCTCTGCTTCATACTGCAAGTGCCGAGAGACGCAGACCTAGGCACATTCCCCACTATCAGGAACACGGTCAAGGTTTTGGTGCAAAGTTCCACCTTCACCAAGGGGGATAAGGACCCAACCTGTCCATCTAAGCCTTGCAGGACAAGGGATGTGATGCTCAAAAAAGCTTACGCATTGGCAGCGCTGTCATTCTGAGCAGCAAAGACCTTAGCCATACTTTTGCTCTACCAGAACCAGTTGGCAAAGAGGCTGCAAGAAAGAGCTACAGAAGGGGGCAGGGGGAACTCCAGGTGGTAGCTAAGGCGCTGACCGACCTAATGGAGGAGTTAGGACAGGCAGCAGCGAGGTTGCTGGCAGCTTTTGTAGCTGACACAAGCCAAAGTTGTGGTGACTGAGAATGTGGTGCTATTCAATGCCCACATTACACCGGGGTAGACTTTTGGAGTGACCATTAGTGTGAGCCTTGAAAGGTCCCACAAGGCCACGGAGTTCGCCTCTAAGTTTTCGCGCCATCCAGCTTACCGCGCTCAAGGTGGCATTTGCAGTCTGCTGGGGTGAAAGGGTCTGAACATCGCCCACCACCCCAGAGTAGACAAGCAGGCAGACCACAGGGGACCAGCAGGGGACCACCGCAGGCCAGAGGTAACCGGTTCTCCGCCTGGAGACTGAGGCCAGGGCCTAAGAAAGACCCCCCCCACCCCCCACAACTGGACTGACCATTGGCAACAACCAATGGCAAGGCTGCACCCAGGACTCCTGGGTGCTATCGACAATGAGACATGGATATGCTCTACAGTTCCGCATAGTCTGCCACCCTTTAAGGGTGTGCTCCTCACCACCGTCGAACCAGCGAGGGCAATACTCCTTCAACAGGAGATGGCCAATCTTCAAAGGAAGAACACTGTAAGCTTGGTAAGCCCAAGCGCTGCCCTCAGCAGTTTTTACTCCAGATACTTCCTGGTGCCCAAAAGGGACGGCGGTTTTAGACCAATTATGGATCTCGGGGTCCTCAACTTGTTCCGCAAACAGAGGAAGTTCAACATGTTGATAGCACAGTGTATCATCCAGTCCATCCAAATGAGCGACTGCTTCACATTGATCGACCTGCAAGACGCCTACTTTCAAGTCCCGATCGATCGCATGCACAGAAAATATCTGCGCTTCGTCTTTCAAGGCAACGCGTACAAATTCTGTGTGCTGCCTTTTAGCCTCTCGCTGGCACCCCGCACTTTTTCAAAGTGCACAAATGCAGCACTGGCTCCACTCAGGCTGCAGGGTATTCGGATCCTGAACTATATGGACAATTGGCTAGTTTGCGCGCATTCAAAAGCATGCGCAGAGGCGCACACAAAACAGGTCATAGAACATGTGACGAAGTTAAGGCTCTCAATACATCAACAGAAGAGCAACTTCATACCGTCTCAGTCCAAAGTGTTCCTGAAAAGCTCCAGACAGCTCGGAGTGGAGAGTGCATCCTCAGGTGGTGATACAGATTTGGGAGAGGTTTTGACCGGCACGAGTCGAACCCAGCCCAGCTCCAACTCTGGGTCTGGCCATTGAATGGAGCCGTCTATTTAGACGAGGTTTGCCAGATGCAGTAGTAGAGACACTACAGTCTGCTAGGGTGCCGAATATTACAGCCCAGTACAAATATAAATGGAAAATTTTCCAAGACTGATGCCTTGCCGAAGGTCACGATCCTGTGACTTACCCGATTGACCTTCTTACAACACTTGTTTGATGCAGGAAAATCAGCATCCACTTTGAAGGTATACCTGGCAGCAACATCAGTGTGCCATGACAAAACTGATGGTGTCCCCTGGGGCACATTTCCTGGAAGTGCAATTTCTTAAAGGGGCTCGGAGGCTTCGTCCTCCCATGAAAAGTATGGTCCCCAAGTGGGATCTAGAACTGGTACTACGGGCCCTTATGGATCCTCCATTTGAGCCCATGGCGTCAGCAGAACTGTGTCCTGTTTCATTGAAAGTGGCATTTTTAATAGCCATTACGTCTTCCATTACGTGAGCTTCATGCGCTGTCCATGGATGACACATATATGGCTTTCACTGAAGGTGACTCGCAGATAACATTAAAGTGGTATCCTCATTCCATATTAACCAATCAATGATTTTGGAAAGTTTCAGACCTCCCCGCACGAGTCAGAGGAGAACCGTAGACAACACACGCTTTGTCTAGTTCGGGCTCTGTGCTGTTATTTGGATAGGACGGCGTCCTGTAGACAGTCCAACCAGCTGTTTGTCTGCTATGGGTCCCGCTCTAGAGGTCAGTCCCTATCAAACCAATGACTAGCACACTGGGTGACAGATGCGATACGCTTGGCGTATGAACAGACGGACCCACTGTTACTGGGGGACATTACGGCCCATTCTACCAAGGGCCAGGCAACTTCGTGGGCTTTCCTTCATGGCGCCTCCTTAGATGAGTTATGCAAAGCTGCTACAGGGACAGGTAGTCAGACCTTTGTGCGTTTTTACCGCCTTGATGTTACAAACCGAACGAGACCCTCTCTGGGCTCTAGAATTTTGCAGGCGGCATGCCCTTAGGCTTCATGTGGGTTCTGAGGCTATCACTGTGGGGCTGTACTGTCGGTAATCTGGAGCCACGAGGTAATGGTTGCCATTCGAATTGAAAGGTAACATTAGGTTATTACCATAACCCTGGTTCCCTGAAGGAGAATGACAACCATTACCCTTTGAGGTCGTGTCCCCAGCTGACCTCTGTTTTCGAAAGAAAATGGCGATGTGATACTGTGAGGACGTCCTTCTTCAACAGGTGGGAGGGACTTCCCCCTCACAGCAAGGCCCTGATAGGGCAGCTTTTTTATATATGCTCTGTGACTGACAGTCAGAGAGGCTCTTCCCGTTCAGTAATGGTTGTCATTCTCTTTCAGGGAACCAGGTTTATGGTAATAACGTAACGTTTTCTCTCATTGCTAATTAAAAGTAATGGCCACCCAGCTATTTCATCCCGAGGGCTCAACCTGCATCATGCCTACTGTAGATGCCTGTAACCAGATCCAGACTGCCATGCTTGATCGTATGCCTGGAGAGGACATTCTTATGGACTGTGGACTGTCCTTTTAACTTCCAGAGAAATGTGCTGACAAAAATAAATACCTACAAGGCTGACTTCAGTCGTACAGCTGGACTGGAAACTACCATACGAGTCAAAATAGGCTGTAAACTGGTGCTTCGCAAGAACATTGACATTGCCACTGGTCTCAACAATGGGGCAATAGGGAAATGTGGTGGAGTGTCCCGTCCCTTTGATTATTTTGTTATTATTATTATGATATTGTTTATGAGTGGGCGGTCGAGCACCGTCCGTCTTCTTTACTGTTTTGAGACCGGCGAAAAGCCGGTTTTTATATTGTGTAGTCGGTGGGGATCGAGTTAAATACCCTCATGGGAATGTGGCTGGAGCCTTCAGGTAAACATTATATCAAATTAGTTAATTAAGGCTCCAGCCAAAGACTATAAAAAGATGCACTCCAGGCTCATTAGGTGAGAGGACTGTCAGACTGTCAGACTGTCAGCGTGCTTGTTATTTGTTTGGCCAACGTGCCTTTTTGTTTAAACCTTTATTTTGTTTATTATTTATTAATAAAACACTGAGCATCCCTGTGCCTCAGTTTTACCAGCTACTCCCTGAGTCTGTGTTTCTGGTCTGACTTCACCCCTGTAAAGCCATCCTGCTCACAGGAAGCTTCAAGCTGTTTCCTACTATCTGGAAAACACAAGTATGGCAAAAACCATAACCATCTTATTTAACAATGGAGTCACTCATACCACATGCTCAAAGTTTGAAAGCATGGACAGAGTTTACATTGTTCAAGAGCAGTACTCACTCATTGGTGCTTATTCAATCACCACTCATAAATGCCAGGGTAAGACTCTAAAAACAGTTAGGATGGATCTTGGTAACTCCATTTCCTCCTATGGACAAAGTTTCGTTGCACTTTCCAGAGCTACATCCTTAAGCGGTGTCCACCTTACCAACTTTTTGACCCCACCTGCATTTAGGCACCTCAAACTGCAGTTGCAGAGTCCAATAGGCTCAGGCGGATTTATTGTCCTAAGTTGATAAGCTTGAAGGAGCAACACGCACAAGGGACACAAGATAAAAGATTGAGTGCATTTCATTTACCGAGCCATCACTAATGTTGAGGAACAGCAAAAGCCTCAATCAGAGGCTTGAGCAACCCCAATTTCACCTCATGCTATGCAAATGCAACATTGCAGTTCCTTCTTCACTTGCAGCCTCTGAAGGATTCATTAAAACACAATCAACAAGAGGCTATCAGGAGCTTTGTTTACCATCACTGCATCACTAATTACTGGGAATATTTGTCACTTCTTAGGAGAACCCCTCAATAGAGGTGAGTAGCAAGATGTTGCAGTTTCTCACCAAATTGTCTCAAATTTCTCCTGAAGTATCTCGCATAGTTTCAATCACAATAATGAACTTATTCAGTCAACAGAAAGAATGATTGCAGTGCAAACCAGACAGTACCGTTACAAAGCGACACAATGCCCAGTTTACTGCTGTGCAGAAGAGCAATTACTGTGGACAACAGGAATGACAAGTTTTCTTATATATGCTCAGTGATTGACAGTCAGGGAGGCTCTTCCCGTTTTGTCATTCTCTTTCAGGGAACCAGGGTTATGGTAATAATGTAACGTTTTCTCCCATTGCTAATTAAAAGCAATGTAGACATGTACAGTGTGTATAAAGAAAAACACAAAAGCTTTGGCTTTGTCATTTCAGATTTCAGTGAACGTTTCTCCTCTGTTGTAATTGTAATTAATGTATCAACATAAGTTTTAAAGGTTTTAAAGGTACCTGAATATGTCATTCAAGGTTGTTTTTAAAAAATCTATTTTGTCTGCTTGTTACTTTTTGTGCAGCCAACACAGACCTTTTTATTTATTTTTAATTTTTTTTTTTGTAATTTTTATTGAAAAATTATATACAAAATGAACAGAAAGACATTGGAAAGATTCCTCACCCCCCTCCCCTCACCCCTTCTTTACATGGGTTGACTACAAATAAATGAGCAGTGCATATTGATCAGAACAATAGTAACTTCTTTAATTGCAATTGCTGAGTCTCTCCACATCAGCAGAGTGGAAGCTTTGGCTCCATTGACTGTGGCTGTAGACATCTCCAAAAAAATAATGTCTAAAAACACCTGTAGCCAGTGCCGCATGGAGAGTTGGTGAGGAGGGAGCAAGTGCCACACAATCGTTTTCTTTCTAACTGTTATGCTTGCCAGCCACAATCTACGCTCATTCTCAGAGAGAGGAAATTTAGAAACATCACCCAGGAGAAAAAGGTTCAGGGTGCAGGATCCAGTGGGAAGCGCCTTGCGATAATAGCAGAAATTGAATCAGCTGCCTGCCCCCAAAAAAGTTGATCATCTGGGCAGTCCAATAGTCTCTTACGAGGGGTCAAATAAGTTCTGTGGCACATTTTAAAGTGAATAAATTAGTGACTTGGATTTTTAGATGCTCCAAAAACACTAACCCACAATGCTTCCCAATCTATAATCCCTCCTGACTGTGCTATATCCTTTTCCCATAGTTTTAAACATGAGAGAGGAGCTGGGGAGTGTGCAGTGAGATGTTTATATATATGGGAGACTAAGCCCTTAGGTGCTGCCCCCAGGACCCAATCCAATAGTGGGTGATAGATTAAGTTGGAACCCCAGGGAACCCCATATGTTTTTAAAGCAGATCTCAGTCTCAAATAAAAAAACAAAACAAAGAGGTGGTAGGGATACTACAGCGAGACACTAGGTCCTGGAACTCTAGTATAGACTCCTGGCCGGCTACATCGTTCAACACATGTATACCCCTCCGGGGCCACGAGTCCAAGGAAAAGGGTTTACCATCAGTTAAAATATTAACATTGTTACAAATGGCCGAATGTCTGTGCCACTTAATTTTGAGACCCAAATTTCTTTCCACTACCCGAAAGGTTTGCACAGTGTATGCAATTATGGGGCCATAGTGCAGTGAACACTTTTTGTAAGTAAGACCAGATAACAGTATATCTTGTATTCTAATTGGTGATAATATTTCCTATTCTGTCTCCTTCCAAGAAGTGTGTACAGTTGGGTTCATCCAATGGCTTAGTATAGGTAATAAGAAAGAACAGTGGAAAAATATAAAATTTGGGCAGGCCCAACCGCCTTGTGCTTTATTGCATTGTAATAAAGACCATTTAATATGAGGGCGCTTACCATTCCAGACAAATGTTCTCAACAAGGAATCAAGTTTTGACCAGTAGTCCACCGGTGGAGGTAATGGGAGCATTGAACTAATAAAATTAATATGCGAGAGAATATTAATTTTTATCAAGGCAATATGGGCAGGAAATGATGAAATCCCCCTCAATTTTTTTTAACGCTTTTGTGTAATTATTTTTAGCAATTGTTGATATGAAGGGACGTATCTCAATAACCAAATAAGTTACCTGATGTGAGACTGGAGTGATGGGGGGGGGATATTAACTCTGCCTGCCTACGCGTTAAGTAGCATTAACACTGATTTTGACCAGTTAATTTTTTAACCAGCTATTAAACCAAAATCTTCAACAATCTTAAGTATATTTGGAAGAGAGCACTCTAAATTGGACACATATAAAAGTGTATCATCAGTGTATAGCGAAACTGAGTGGCAGGACGATCCAATTTTTACTGGAGAAACTAAGGAGTTTTGGCAGATAAATTGAGCTGAGGGTTCTAGTGACAAGTCAAAAAGTAGACGGGAGAGAGGACACCCTTGTCTGGATCCACGAAAGATACTAAATAAGTCTGAAAAGATTCCACCTGTGGAAACACTTGCAGATAGGTTAGAGTACAAAACTTGTATCTAATAAAATTTGGACTGAAAGCAAATCTCTTCAAAACACACCATAAATAATGTCATTCCAAACGGTTGAAAGCTTTTTCAGCATTGACAAATAATAGTCCACTCGGTGACTTCTATTTTTAAGCTTCAGCAATAACATGTAATAAGCGACGAATATTGTCGGATGCTAATTGACCCTTAATAAAACCAGTTTGGTCAGGATTAATCAAACCATTAATAACATTTTCCAAATGGAGAGCTATAACTCGAGCCTATGTTTTAATGTCCGCATTGATTGAAGAAACAGGCCTGTAACTTGCGCATTCCTGGGGATTCATGTCGGGTTTAGGGAGTATGGTAATTAGTGCATGTGACAAAGACGGCATAGTGGGGACGTCAGACCAGAAGAAACACACAGTACTTACTATGAGATGAAATGATAAATGGATGCGCTGCTGCGCGGTTTATAAAATAAAACAGTACAAAAACCAGGACACAGCACTTGACGCCAAAATAAATAGACAAACAAAACGGACTAACACTTACATAAGAACATAAGAAAGTTTACAAACGAGAGGAGGCCATTCGGCCCATCTTGCTAGTTTGGTTGTTAGTAGCTTATTGATCCCAGAATCTCATCAAGCAGCTTCTTGAAGGATCCCAGGGTGTCAGCTTCAACAACATTACTGGGGAGTTGATTCCAGACCCTCACGATTCTCTGTGTAAAAAAGTGCCTCCTATTTTCTGTTCTGAATGCCCCTTTGTTTAATCTCCATTTGTGACCCCTAGTCTTTGTTTCTTTTTTCAGGTCGAAAAAGTCCCTTGGGTCGACATTGTCAATACCTTTTAGAATTTTGAATGCTTGAATTAGGTCACCGCGTAGTCTTCTTTGTTCAAGACTGAACAGATTCAATTATTTTAGCCTTAAACCAACTTAAACCAACAGTGCACAACAGACAAACATGGTGAGTCAAAACAACGGTTATATATTTACGTTTAGTTATCATTTTACTTTCTCCTTCTCCACACCCGTTCTCCACTCACTGAACACACAGCCCCAAAATACACACAGGGAAGGGACACTTTGCCACATATACCCCCCCCCCCAATGGCCACCTCCCCCCTTAAAATCCCAAAAGTCTCGCTCAAAGTCCTGGGCCAAGAACAGGGACTTTAAAGGGTTGATAGGCAGCAATGTATCATGCTGTCAGCAGATGTGCTGAAAGTGGGGCGAATCTATCATACCGCTGTACCACTGGCAGAGGAAATGCTGACAATGGTGCGGCTGTCAGCAGACGTGCTGACAGTTCCCAGACTAACACCTTCAGCCGGGACAAGTCCAGCAGCGGAAAGCTGTTGGGATTGGTGGTCTCCAGACCTCCGCCAAGATCTCCAGCAGTAAAACTGCTGCGGGGGAAAGTGGTCTCCAGACCTCTCCCCCCTTCATAGCCGGCAGATCCCACTGGGGGGACTCCAGCCCCCAGAACTCCTGCAGTGAAATTGCTGCAGGGAAAGGTGGTCTTCTGAACCTCTCCCTCCTTTTTTATAGCCGGCCACACTGATCCCTGCGGCCAAGCAGAGCTGACTGTGACCCCTGGTGAAGCAGTTCCAGCAACCCCAGGCGATGCGGAGCAACAGGCAACCCCAGGCGATGCGGAGCAACAGGTAACCCCAGGCGATGCGGAGCAACAGGTAACCCCAGGCGATGCGGAGCAACAGGTAACCCCAGGCGATGCGGAGCAACAGGCAACGGCAGGCGATGCGGAGCAACTGGCAACCCCGGGCGATGCGGAGCAACAGGCAGCCCCAGGCAATGCCAGGCAGGCATCCTTGGGCGAAGAGAAGCAGGCATCCTTAGGCGAAGATGTGTGGGGAGTCAGAACAAGCTGGTGTGTGGGTTTTAGCCCACTTCTCGGTCACTGTGGCCGGGCGGTTCTTCCCAGTGCTTCCCTCAGCAGCCTATGCGTGGGCTGCTGAGGACTGCCAGCATCTAGTCCTGGTCCTTCTGGTGAAGGGAGAGGCAGCTCCTGCTCCTCTCCCCCTGATGGTGATGGATGCAGAGACAGCTCCAGCTCCTCTCCTCGTGATGGTGGGGGAAGTGATACCAGCAGGCATTCATCCTCTGCTGAGGTGGGGGAAGTGATACCAGCAAGTATTCATCCTCTGCTGGTGGAAAGTGACCCAGCAGGCATTCACCCTCTGCTGGTGGACAGGGACTCAACAGGCATTCACTGGTGGAGGTGGTGGAGGCAGAGGCAGCTCCTGCTGCTCTGCTCCTGCCGATGGAGGTGGCGGAGGCAGAGGCAGCTCCTGCTCCTCTGCTCCTGGCGGTGGAGGTGGCGGAGGCAGAGGAAGCTCCTGCTGCTCTGCTCCTGGGAGTGGAGGTGGCGGAGACAGAGGAAGCTCCTGCTGCTCTACTCCTGCCGATGGAGGTGGCGGAGGCAGAGGAAGCTCCTGCTGCTCTACTCCTGCCGATGGAGGTGGCGGAGGCGTGTAGTCTCTTGGTGGCGGAGGTGGGAGCGGCGTGTAGTCTCTTGGCGGCGGAGGTGGGAGCGGCGTGTAGTCTCTTGGCGGCGGAGGTGGGAGCGGCGTGTAGTCTCCTAGTCTCCTGGTGGCGGAGGTGGGAGCGGCGTGTAGTCTCTTGGCGGCGGAGGTGGGAGCGGCGTGTAGTCTCTTGGCGGCGGAGGTGGGAGCGGCGTGCAGTCTCTTGGCGGCGGAGGTGGGAGCGGCGTGCAGTCTCTTGGCGGCGGAGGTGGGAGCGGCGTGTAGTCTCTTGGCGGCGGAGGTGGGAGCGGCGTGTAGTCTCTTGGCGGCGGAGGTGGGAGCGGCGTGTAGTCTCTTAGCGGCGGAGGTGGGAGCGGCGTGCAGTCTCTTGGCGGCGGAGGTGGGAGCGGCGTGTAGTCTCCTGGTGAGGCTCTCCCTCACAGGCAGGGGAAGGTGATGGAGGCAGAGGTAGCACCTGCTCCTCTCCTCCAGGTAGTGACGGTGGGGGAAGTGATACCATCAGGCACTCACCCTCTGCTGGTGGAGATGGGGACAGCAGGCATTCTTCCTGTGCTGGTGGAGATGGGGTCAGCAGGCATTCTTCCTCTGCTGGTGGAAGTAGGAACAGCTCCCTCTTGGGCTTTGGATTCCCGCGGTCCCCCCGCCTGGGCACTGGACTCTCGCAGTCCCCCAGTCTGGGCGCTGGAGACCCTGCTACCTAGGCTGCTGTTCTGTTTATAACTGCCTCCAGGTAGCAGAGGACTAACTCCACACCTTCCTCCAGGGAGTTTGGGGTGTGTTCCTTCTCATACGCCTCCCATCGCTCCCTGTCCATCAGCCACAGGACCCGGATGGCTATGGGCATGGACTGGGCCTCCAGCCCAGCACTGTCCTGGATCCACTCCCTTAGCCTGATGGCATCTTCTGCCATTGCCCTGCATTACAGATTAATTCTCAAACTGAACGCATTAGGGATTCAAGGAAATGCATGCATATGGATTGAATTAGGGAGTGGTTAACATGTAGAAAACACAAAGTACTGATTAGAGGAGAAACTTTCAAAATGGCGCAAGGTAATCAGTGGAATACCACAGGGATCAGTATTAGGTCCTCTGCTCTTCCTAATCTACATTAATGACTTAGATTCTGGTATAGTAAGCAAACTTGTTAAATTTGCAGATGACACAAAAATAGGAGGAGTGGCAAACACTGTTGCAACAGCAAAGGTCATTCAAAATGATCTAGACATCATTCAGAACTGGGCAGACACATGGCAAATTACATTTACTATAGAAAAGTGTAAGTTACTGCACGCAAGCAATAAAAATGTGCATTATAAATATCATATGGGAGATAATGAAATTGGAGAAGGAATCTATGAAAAAGACCTAGGAGTTTTTGTTGACTCAGAAATGTCTTCATCTAGACAATGTGGGGAAGCTATAAGAAAGGCCAACAAAATGATCAGATAAATAGAGAAAAGTGAAGGGAAGTAATCTTAAAACTTTACAATGCATTAGTAAGACCTCAAATAGAATATTGTGTTCAGTTCTGGTCATCTCACTACAAAATGGCTATTGCTGCTCTAGAAAGGGTGCAAAGTAGAGCAACCAGAATTATTCTGGGTTTAAAAGGCATGTCATATGCAGACAGGCTAAAAGAATTGAATCTATTCAGTCTTGAACAAAGAAGACTATGCGGCAATCTGATTCAAGCATTCCAAATTCTAAAAGGTATTGACAATGTCAACCCATGGGACTTTTTTGACCTGAAAAAAGAAACAAGGACCAAGGGTAACAAATGGAGATTAGATAAAGGGGCATTCAGAACAGAAAATATGAAGCACTTTTTTTACACAGACAATTGTGAGAGTCTGGAGCCAACTCCCCAGTAATGTTGTTGAAGCTGAGACCCTGGGATCCTTCAAGAAAGCTGCCTGATGAGATTCTGGGATCAAAAAGCTAATAAAAACCAAACGAGCAAGATGGGCCGAATGGCCTCCTCACGTTTGAAACCTTTCTTATGTTCTTATGCTCTTATTTATATAGTCACCGTGTACGTGTGATATTTAAGTACTGTGCTTAAATAGGTTTAAAATATACAAAAGAAACTGTAAATGTCCAATAAATGAATTTACACAGAGTGAGTTGAGATATAATCATAAATACAAGCAATCAAACGAAATCTAATGTTAAAAAGTGATGTTTTGCCAAACACCTTTTGAATGTAAACAGTGAACTTTTAATTTACTGAGCGAGTGCTTTACTAACTTTTGATTAATATTACAAAGCAAATCAGAGTGAGCTCAAGTTGAACAAACAAATATTTATTTAATATTTAGTTAAACATAAATGTTCCATCAACAATTACTTTCTCCGCTTTGACTGTCTCGCAGGATGCTGTGATTTGGGACAAGACCCTCACTCTCCTACTATAGAGCACATTTACCTTGTCCTTAATGTTTCATTGAAGTTAACATTCTCGCTGATTCAGCACCAAAAAAAACTGTCATAATTCTCCACCACTTATTCTGCTAATACATTTAGCTCCTGGTCTGTAAACTTAGATTCCTCACTCTGTCCTCTTTTGTCACTGCCATTGTGACAAACTCAGAACCGTACTTACCTTTTCTTTCGAGCACCCTATAACCGTTGTGATGGAAAAGACTAAGCTCGTGGATATATAATATATATATATATATATATATATATATATATATATATATATATATATATATATATATATATATATATATATATATATATATATATATATATAATACTGTGTGCATAAACCTTGTGCATAATTCCGTGTGTTGAATTCTGCGTGCTGAATTTCGTGCGATGTGACAACTTGGAAATTAATCACTTAGCTTGCTTTATTTGTGCATATAATTAGCTTAGTGAATAGCACTACTGCTGGTTCATTTTTGCGCATGGTGCGGCTTTCCCCTGCTAAGCGGTCATTCTGGTCATTTACAACCATTTAGTGAATTAGACCCTAAATGTTTTGTTTTGCTGTCAGATAATTATTTGTACTTGAACACATTGTGGTCACCGAATCTCTCAGTAGAAGAAAATTATAAAATAAAAGCTAAAAATATAAAATAAATGCAAAAAATATAAAATAAAAGATCTTGACCTACAGACCGGACTAACTATTTTGGTTGATTGTCTGAAGTCTGACGAAGGTTTTTATGTTAATTTTGAAGAAGAAAAAAAAATAACATACTTGTTACAGCATTGTGTCTGAAATTATAAAGGACCGTGTGCAAAGAGTTTATGGTCTAAACAGACACAAATATGAATGCTGCTTGTTTAAAATTTAAAAACTGGATATTATGCAGATATATCTTTCCACTTTATTTTTTTATTGTATTTAGTAATGTTAATAGGAACATCAACGAATACCCCTTTGAGGGAAATCACCAGCAGGATTGAAATTTAACGAGTATTTAAATCTGGCACTGTTTAGATCACTAAAATTGGCCCTTAATATTTTCACTTTCATATCACTACAAATCTTTTCCTTTTCTATTTGAAAAAATACTACTGTTGGTAGAATCCCTATCTAACCCCTATGTACTGTCGCAGACAAAAGTATTGGCACCCTACACTTAATACAATTTAAAAAAACATGTTAAATACAAGCATTTAGCACCACTAGCCACCAATTAATATGACAAAGACCGAAATACACAATTTCTGGTAGTTTAACAAACAATGCAATGCAATGAAAACAAAACCACTTAAGAAATTTCAAATATGTGTTCATAAAAGTATTGGCAACTTTACATTAAAAGTCGGTACGCATTTAATTAAAAAATATGTACCGATACATTGATTGAAAACCATTACACAGTAACTAAGCTGCATTAACAACAGCCAGAAAAGTAATTATAGTAATTACAGTAAGTAATTATTTTCAGCATCTTTTGAAGAACGGTTTGGCAGCACAGCAGATGAAGATCAATGTGTTGGATTCAAGTTTTGAGAAAAAACATTCGTGGCAAACTACAACAAAATAAATTGCTACAGAACAGTGTCAAAGAAATATCGAATACCAAAATTCACAATCAGAGCAATAATCAAGAAGTACAGTACCACAGAACAAATTCAACTGAAATGCTTGAGAGAAGTGGATGTTCAAAGAAAATTACGGGTACAGCAGGTAAGAGAATAGTCCGAGCAGCAAAATAAAAAAATCCAAAATTAACAGCCAAGGACTTAAAGAAAGATTTAGAAGTATCAAACCTAATAGTGCACGAAAGAACTGTACAAAGGCACCTGAACACAGAAGACTTGTATGCATTAATACCTCACTGCAAACCACTTTTTAAAAAAATTCATAAACCAAACTTTCAAGAAATAAGAACAGGAATCTGACGCTGAAATTGTGTATTTTACCTTTTGTTTTATTAAAAAACAATTTACTAAATGCTTGTCCTTAATTTGTTACCTTGAAGTGTGGTACAATAAGCCAATAATTTTGTCTGTGACTGTATGCATTTAAATGTAGAACACATGTAGAAGTTGTTAAAGTGCCCTGTCTTTCATCTCAGACTGTGTCATGCTGAAACCAGATAGATAAGTCGGTTACCTTCTTGTCGAAGGCAACATGTGAAGGGATGAAGTCTTGGGGGGGTGCAGGACGGGCCTGTCCATAGGTGAGGGTTGGCCGCTGGTTGGCTAGTTGGTCAAGTTCAGTATGAGTGAGCTCGTTGACAATGAGGGGGTCCCGTCCAATCCCTACCACAGGTCGCCGTGGCAAAGAATAACCATTCTTATAGCCCAGTGTCTGAGGCCGGTGATATAATGACTTCTAGAATGAGAAAAAAATATTGTTGAACCTAACTTGAACTAATGCACAGAACTTTGGTCCAGTCCCTGGCAGTCTTTTTATAAAAAATGAAAATATACACCTCTCCTGCATGAATGTTTAATGTCTGTCTTGTTTACAATATTTTATAACACCTTATCCATGTAATTTATTTTACCTGTTACAGTATTACAGTTTAAAACATGTTCAACCCCTTCTTACCGATTTGATACTGACCCATCACAAGTTGAATATATCTACACACCTCCAAGTGTGGGTCACGTTATGTTTAACAGAACAACAGAGCAAATACCCAGCTACATGTAGGACGGCAACATTTTTTAAAACCAATACAATGCAGTCTATACTGTTGTGAAAATGGGTTCTCTCTAACCTGCCTGATTAACTGTAATACCTGGACTATATAATAAGAGATATAAAAGCTCCATTATCCCTGTTCCATGATGGTTTTAGTCATGATGGGCAATACTTTGATAGAGGGCTAAAAGACACAGTTGGCAGGTTTTTCCATATCCATGACGGCAGAAATGTTTCATAAGAAACAAAAATGATGACTACATTGGATCTCTGGTATAAAATATGCAGGATTTAGTTATGGAAGTACAAAACAGATTTTTTTTTTTTTTTCGTTACACAAGAAAATCAGTATGATGTGCCTGGTTCCACTGTATAAAAAAAGGACATTATCAGTATTTCATTTTTGATTAAAAAAAAAAAAAAAAAAAAAAATTACAAAGAAAACATTGAATAGAAATGCAGCTATTGAAAGTTACCGTCCATTTTAGAAACAGATCAATTCTTCATCACTCTCCACATTTCTCTATTCGTTCAAGAAAATGTGTATGATTAGCACTATTGAATATTGTACGGTTCAGTTGAAAGATGAACAAAGTACACACATTGCAGTTGTTTGTATGAATATTATTTAAATATATTAGTACATTAATTCTAACAGATAATATTGATACTTGATTCACAACAAAAGGTGTACTGTGAACTTTACATTCATATTCTTTCTTTTAATTAAAATGCCACAAACTATATATATAATGCTTTGGGTATTTTTTTTAAATTTTAAATATAATAACAAACATAATTAAACAGCTAATGTTTATGTCAATTAAAAGAGTAATGTTTTTTTTTTTTTTCAGTTAATGTAGTGATCCTGCTTCTTATCATTGTTCCTCCTATATGCTAATGTTCAGTATAACAAAGACGGTCAATATGTAGATAACATACAGGTATCCACATAAGAGGACAACACACTTACGGTGTACAGTATCAGTCACCATAGCATATGGAGTATAATATACTGCAATAACAAAAATGCTCAAGCAGGGTTAACCAAAATCAAATGGTACTCAAGCTTTCAATGTTGTGACATTATTGCTTATATCCTTGTAGTTAGAATAGTATGACTTCATATTACACTGTGATAAAAAAAATAAAAAAATTCTCACCCATACACAAATAAGCTGCACACAGATCTGATGGTGTTATTATATATACTTTTTTTAAGTACCTAAAATATCATTTTCTTTTTTCTTATTGATGTTGTTTCTATATATATATATATATATATATATATATATATATATATATATATATATATATATATTATTATATCATTGGTTATTGTTTATATTCAAATCCATAATTTATTCTTACATGATGTAATGGTGTTCTATATGTGACATCACTTTTACTTATATTTTTTATATGTATATATGCTTTGTGTTTTTGTTTTTAATAAACATGCACACATTTCATGATATCATTTAACAATTTATCGTAATAACTGAAATCACCGACAAATTCAATTTATATCAGATAGATTATAAACATTTGTAAAAAGTTACAGTGCCAACCACTGTTTTAAAGACATGTGACACGCGTAGTTCCAGTTCTTAAGGGAACTAAACAAAGTAGCCATAGCCTTTTATTCTTTGTTTTTGTAGCATACTCACTGTGGGATCTCTGAATGTGTTTCCCGGTAGAAAAGGTAGACCTTGTGCAGGGTTCGAGATCATGGTTCTGAGGCTACTACTAGAACAATTTGCAGTTTCTCTAGTTTGCTCCCTTTCTGTTTCCAATTTGCTCTATGTGACTGTCTCCGACCTTCAAGTATTGATTTCTCTTTCGTATCTAGGCAACATAGCAACGCGGTCTCCATGGAGAATGTATACAAGCCGCCCTCAGTGCTGCTCCACCCTTTGTCTTAACCAAAACGGGGGCTTTCAAATTAAATCAACAAAATAAATGTTTTTAACCCTTATAGAGCACACATAAAATTACATAAAAAGTCGGTTCTAAATGTTCCCCCTGGCTCAAAAAGGGTTACGAACCTCAAGTTGGAGGTATAGTTGTATAATAAATCATTACCGATTGAGAGGTTAAAAAACATGTATTGAAGGAATATAGAAACGAATAAAAATATGCGATAACTAATTCATGACAGTATAGTAATTTCTATACTTTTTAAAGTTAGTTCATTTTAAAACATGCTGAAACTGCAAACAAAGTAATATTTGTACCGTTAACTAATGCTGAAATTACCTTGCTCATTACATAATCGTAACTATCAAAGGCAGACGGTGCATTTGTTTGTGAACGTAAAAAATGTAATGTAAAATGTAATTTATTTACACAAATACATAAAAACATAATTGAATAGTAATTGAAAATAATAAAATAACATAACATTTAGTTTTTATTACATAATACATACAATTAGAAAACGGTTGAGTGCGAACAGCCAATCTGCTTCCAGATCTAGCGGGCTTCTATTTTATTGAAGTGCTTAACTGTTAATTACATAATAAAATTATTCCGCGGATAAATACAGACTTTTTCCCTTAACATTCTAATCTACAACTAATCTGATAACATAAAGAGCTAAAACATACTTTCTGACCCTGGTCTACTAACAAGCAAACTCATGTCTGTGACAGGACACTGTAACGAAGCTCAACTCGCAACTCCTGGACAGCAAATCAATAGGGAAGATACGATTGGTCAACAATTCTGTCATCGGCTGGATCCAAACAACACCCATTCTCCCAACACCCATTTTCCTCAAATGAATGTTACCTGGCGAAATATCATAACGTCAAGGTAAATATAGGTTTTAAAGTTGTTTTTTGCTGTGTTTTTTTTTTTTCCTGACCAGGCTAGCAGACAGATTTATATGGAGGATACTTTGTGCCAAAATAAAAAAATAAAAACAAAATACATTTCGAAATAAATCATTAATTAAGCAAATAAATAAAAAAACGAAATAAATACAAATATAAATAAATATAAAACGAAATAAATAAAAATATATAGTTCATTATTTATTTCGTGATTTATTTATGTATTTATTTAGTTTTTATTTCTGTATTAATTTCATTTTGTAGTTATTTTTTTATTTCATGTTTTATTTCGTTTTTAATTTCTTTATTTCGTCTTATAATTTTGACGCAATCTTTTCACCCTTGTATTTCGAGCTAGCGTCAATCATTCTCCATGGGCGGGACAATAAGTGAATCGGTGATCTAACTTTGCATGGTCGTGGTGCAGAGAGGTGTGTAGTCAGGGCGCCTAACTGGTGTAAATGGTCTGTCAGATTTGAGGATCAGTTTAATTCTCAACAATGGCAAAACCTATTTCGCAAGTTTTGAGAGAAGCATTTTGGAACGGGAACCTAGTGTAAGTTCTTTTCCAAGTCCTGCTCCTGTTTCCAGCAATAATTTACATTGGGGCTAGTGTAGATGCCCGAACTGAAGTTTAAGGCTAGTTAGTTGCTGTTTTTCTTCCTGTTTGGAGCTGGACCAATTCTAAATTTTGGCCAATGTGCGAATCGCAAATTGCAAACCTGATACTGATGGCGACTGTTTTGCAACCAGCCATCAATACTGGGTAAATAATTTACCGCGGTAAATTTGGCTTGACGTTCTATATTTGTTTGATATACGCCTCACGCTAACCCGACATGAATGAAAAAGGGGTTTATCTCCCCAACCACAGTAGCTACAACGTTCAAAACAACTGTAATGTAACGAATACCAATTTTGAATTGTTACACAGTCTCCGTTTTACCTGTGAAGCCTAAGAATAATTTGTGAAATACAATAACATATTGCATATACACACCACCTCCCAGCGGCAATTAAAAGTGCTTGATATCCCCCACCACAGCAGCTAGTATTTTCAAAACAACTTTAATTTAAAGACCACTTGTGAATTGTTTCACAGCTTCTGTTTTGAAGTTCTGTTGTTGCCCCACTTAGAGTTCAAAGAAAAACAGTTAGTGTGCAATGTCCACACTGTCAGCTGACAATAAATAAGACACACTTTTGCAAGACACATCAGTTGAAAACACAAATTGCATGAGATATTACAAGTGCCTCACACCTTGCTTCCCGGAGTGTAGATGCAGTTAATGGCATATTTGCAGTGGCCAAGTCATTTAAACGATCATGTGAACCATTGCAGTAAAAAAAAAAAAAAAAAAAAGTGGGGCAAAACACAAGGGTTGTTTGTGAAAGTAAAAGTTGCCAGAACATCCAGTCCTTCCGGTTTCGAAGGGGATCACGATCCTTTCAGTGCAGCCTCTTAAAATCTGGTGAGTTCTGCTCTTCTGAACAAATCCCAGAATGTCTACAGGAAGATATTGTTATTGAAATGGTTAATCGAAAATGGTTTAGTGAAGAAAAAAGACCGCTTGGCAAGGCAAAGAGCAGCTATGAATGAAAATATCCCTCTGTTCATGTGAAACTGGAGATCAGACAACAACAAACTATTTATCTATATATGAGCCTTCTCTAAAGCATTAGTCAGTTGGGGAGAGTTCTCGTAACCTACTATTCCCAAACCAATTGCTGGCACTGCCCTTGTGCAAAGCCACACATGTCTTATCCACATAAGTGTGCTGCTCAATGGCACCTTTTCCAAACCCCAAAACAACTCTTCAGAACTATGAAAAGTACAGAATTGCCTACCATACAAGAAGAATTGGAAATGGGTCATGTGGATTCTTGCAGTGGAGATATTTTATTTTGCTAGCAAGACATGCCCTCCTATACAAAAGTGGTGGTGTTAGCTGTTAATGGAAAACTTGAGTCTCGGGAGGTAAAGCTTTAGTTCCATGGGGTACTTTGTGTGACTTTGAGAACCTCGATCTGTATCTCAATTGTAATTGCCTTGTCTTGAGACCTACTATCAACAAATGTGTCCTTAAAAAAAATTAAGTGGCTATCATCTCCCATGCAGTATGGTTATTACTGTACCTTACAAATATATATTTTTTCAAACATATAGATGATTTATTTTAGTCTTTTGAAAAATATTTTTTTGCAGGACATGTAGTAAAATCAACGTTAGGTTTGTATTGTAATTGTATACATTTTTTTCTCTAGTGTATAACGGCAAAGTTAATGGAAAAAGTATATGCAGGTTTATGAAAAACGTATTTATAAAATAAAAATAGCATTTTACTTTTACGATTGCATGATATATAGGAGGTGAATGAGTGCCTGTGTTTGGAGTTGTGAAGGATATATTTGCACTTTGCATTTAACAGGCATGAAAGCGTTTTGCTCATTGGCCAGACGATGCTAATGAAATGTTGCTAGGGGTGGAGGAGCAGATTGTACATGTTACCAAAGAAAACCAGGCCTCCATGGTGGACACTTCCCATGAGGAGAGACAACAGGAAGGCAGATTTTTTTGCTTGATGTCCATAAAAAGAAATGCACAGTTAAGCCATGCATTGCAGAAAATATAAAATGTATCTTGTACATTATTTTTGTCAGTGGAACATAATAAATCTAGTATCTGGAGTAAGATTGTTTTTTAGATTTAAGTCTAATACTTGTTCTTTTTTCTGTACTTTTTTTTTTTTTTTTTTTTTTTTAGAAAAAGAAATCCAGGCCAGTACCACAAAGGTGAGGGTATACAGTCTGAGGCTCATGCAGTTTTACAATTTCATGTAAAACAGTCAAGTTAACCAAAACTGTAGTATTGCTGTTCAATTTCTTTTTTTTTTTTTTAATAGGATCATCTCCCAAATCAAGGGCAGTGTTTGCTGCAAGACTTGTATCTGTTACAGGTACATGGTTGACATTGAAAAATTAGTTTCCTATTGAAAGCCATAACAACATAATTCACAATGTAAAATAACTAAAATGGGTACACTGACAATGGCATTTAATCACTTGTAAAATTCTTTCAGAAATAAGTACGTTTTTATTTTAAGTTTTAAAAAAATCTAAAATTTTTTGTTTTGACAGATTCTGGAAGAAATTCTAGAAAAATATTAATGGAGTCTTTGCTGGAGGAGAGTGATCCTGCATATTTGAATCTCTCCTTAATATGTGAAAGATTCAGAGCTATGTAGGGACACAGCGGTTTAGAAGACTATGCCAATTTGCATGGCTTGACAGTAAGATTAGATTGATAATACTTTTCAATACTTCCATTGAGTAAAAATATATTCCTGTTAAGTAGAATGTTTTATGCTGCTTTAATTTAGCCATATAAATCAAGCAAGGCAGATGGGCTGCATGGTTTATTCATGAATGGCTTGTGTTATTATGACGCCCCTGATTAACTGTCTGTTCCTTTACAAGTTGTTTAAAAGTGAAAATCAATTTTTTATGTATTAGCGAGTTTAAGAGAGACTTGTTTTCGGTCTTACAGGTGTATTAGCAAATTACCATGTAATAGTAATGGCTATGTGTTGGTAATGATTCATGAACACATATTTATTGAAGCCTAATGATGATTCTTGCCTAACAGGAACAATTTATATGTACATATTTATTGTATTACAAGGATTTTTATATTTCTGAGTGCCTGCATTGCAGCACCACATTTAAAGACACTCCACCAGGTTACGAAGGTAACGGTAAAAGAGGAAGCCTCATGGGCTTCTATAGTGACCAATCTTTCATTGGGTTCTGCTCACAGGACTGTGGCATGCAGCATGAAAATATAGGAAACAGCAAGGGTGACTTCCCAACAGACCTGGGACAAATATAGCTAATTGAAAATAAAAAAAATAGTTTCAATGGTTTAACACTTCATCCAAAACAAGGTCACGGTGAGGTGGAGCTTAATCTGGCAGACACGGTGCAAGGCAGGCCAACTCTCACACTGGCCATCACTGGCCAATTCTCACAGAGGGCAATTTAGAGTGATAAATCAACATCATTTTGGATGAGGGGAGGAAACTGGTGTGCCTGGTGCAAACCAACATGGACATGGGGAGAACATGCAAACTCCCCTGAATCAAACCTGGGACCCTGAAGTGCTAACCACCGCACCACAAACTATCTACAATCCCTAATCTACATGATAAATGAATTAGTAAATTTCTGTAATCAAGTTCTTCATTAAGAACTCCTTGTTATTATTATTTCTTAGCAGACACCCTTATCCAGGGTTAGTTACAATTGTTACAGTATATCACATTATTTTTTTACATAAATTTATACAGTTGGTTTTTACTGGAGCATTCTAGGTAAAGTACCTTGCTCAAGGGTACAGCAGCAGTGTCCCCCACCTGGGATTGAACTCACGACTCTGGTCAGGAGTCCAGTGCCCTAACCACTACTACCACTATCAAAAAAAGCTTCCAATTTTAATAGGAACAGATAAAATCCACTCCCTCTACTAATTAATTTCTATACCAACAAACATCACAGATGTATTCAATGATTATAATCTTTAATACAAGGCCATAGTTGGATTTTTATATGCATCACAGCTTGTTCTTTAGGGTTTGGGGTTAAGGTTAGGGTTGGTTTGTTTTCAGTTCCACTTTTAGCCACCAACTGCACCTATAGGCAATTGCTTTCACTTCAATACAACTGCACCTTGCTTAAAGAGACCCATTTAATCACCATCTCTATGTGACTACACAATAAGCTGCTGTATTGTGTGTTTCACACATGGACTTAAATTTCTATAATATTTTAGCTGATGCTTTTATTCAAAGTGACTTGCATTTGTACCCATTTATAGAGGCGAGTATTTTACTGGAGCAATCTGAAGTACCTGGCTCAAGGGTACAGCAGCAGTGACCCACCTGGGTTGAACCCTCAACCCTCTGGTCAAGAGTCCAGAGCCCTAAACACTAATCCACATGCTGGTATATTTATGTGAATATGTGCAGGGGTGAATATACCCTATATCTAATTCACTGCTGCAAATTAACAGTTATAGAATTTATTTATTTATTTATTTATTTGTCATGTGTGCCACGTTGGGCCAGGTTACATGCACTTGCAGAAGGGATGATCCGTGTGGGATACTCACAGACAAAAAACAGGTTAACTTAATATAACCAAAGGGATTTAAACAAAGGGATCATTCATCTTTGATAAATCAATTGAAATATCAGCTTAAAGGGCAGAAATCAAGCAGGAAGCGACAGCGAGTGGGAGAAGTACAGCGTGGAAAAGTACAGAGCAGTTTCGAAGCAGTAAGAAAGCAGGTTGACGGCTGCAGAAGAAACTAAACTTCAAAAAAAAAAAAAAAACCCTCAACATGGTCTTCAAGCCAGTAATCTGTGACACCTGCTTGATGTGGGAAATCCGAGAAAACCCAGCGGAGCTAAACCAAGTGTGCGTAAAGTGCCGCGCGATCCAGGATTTGCATAAACTAGTAAGCATGCTAGAAATGGAGCTGGAGGAAGTGAGACAGCAACAGGATCTTGAGGAACTGGCACACCCACAATTCATGGAAGTCTGCATCACCCCTAACAGACTGAAAGCCACCAGGGAGATAGAAGGTCAGAACAGCTGGGTTCAGGTAGGCAGAAGCAGGGAAAAAAAGAAACTTCGTCAAACACAACCACCAGAAATCAAAACAACCAACAGATTTGAGTCACTTCAGAATTGTGATGAGCAGAACCAACAACAAGAGAATGAAAGGAACAACATCCAGGACCCCATTGACAGTGGTGACCAGACAGCAAAAAGAAGGGAGGTCATGATTGTTGGGGACTCCATATTGAGAAACACAGCAAGTTCAGTTCGCAGTTTGGACCCCCTTACTACAACAGTGTGCTGCCTTCCGGGAGCCTCTGTCAAGCACATCACTGAGAACGTGGACAGGCTCCTAGAACGAACAGGAGACGACCCGGTAGTAGTCGTCCACATCGGTACAAACAACATTGGAAGAGACAGACCAAAATCCCTGCAAAACAAATTCAGAGAGCTAGGAAGGAAATTAAAAGAGAAAACCAAAACTGTGGTATTTTCTGGTATACTACCCGCACCTTGCAAAGGACCATATGGACAGCTGGAAATAATAAATCAAAACCAATGGTTGAAGACGTGGTGCACACGGGAAGGCTTCACCTATCTTGATCACTGGACCACATTCTACAACGAGGACTATCTGTATAGACGGGATGGACTGCATTTAAATAACAAGGGAACTAGTCTACTTGGAGAAAAGATCCTCGAGCAGGTTTCAGAAGCATTTAAACTAGAAAGGAAGGGGGGAGAAATCAACAAAAAAACAGAAGGGAGACCGCATCAAAACAAGAACAACAACTCAGGTAAGACAACCATTAAATGTATTTATCTAAATGCTAGAAGTATCAGAAACAAAATTCTAGAACTTGAAGCTACTGCACTAACAGGTAACTATGATGTGATAGGTGTTACAGAAACGTGGTTGTCTGAGAGTGATGGGGACGAATATAATATTTGTGGGTATACACTGTATAGGAAAGACAGGCAGGACAGAAGAGGTGGAGGGGTAGTGCTATACATAAGAAACAGTCTTGAAGCCCAGGTGTTAAACCTGGACAAAGAAAATAAAACCGAATCAATATGGGTCAGAATAACAGAAAAAAATTCAAAAGGCATAAAATAATAGGAGCATGCTATAGACCGCAAGATTCAGAACGGTGAGCAAAATAATCTGTTATACAATGACATTAGAAATGCGTGTAGCAAAGGAGAAGCCATACTAATGGGGGATTTCAACTTCCCCCTTATAAAATGGGAAAACCCGGTGGGTAGCGCGAAGGATGAAATAGAAATGGTGGAAATGACAAATGACTGCTTCCTAACACAATTTGTGAAGGCACCCACTAGAGGGGAGGCATGCCTTGATTTAGTCTTTTCAAATAACGAAGATAGAATAACTAAAACAGAGGTCAGAGAACCACTGGCAAACTCAGACCACAACATGGTCTCATTTGAAGTGTTTTTTAAATCCCCAAAAGTAAAGACTAAAGTTAAGGTTTACAATTTTAGAAAAGCAAACTATGAAGGCATGAAACAGAGACTAACAGAAGTAGATTGGAGTAAAATAGAGAAAACACCCACAGAAGAAGGATGGTTGTTCTTCAAAAATGTAGTACTAGAGGCGCAAAACAATTATATCCCTAAAGTAGACAAATCTAAATGTAAAACTAAATTGCCAAAATGGTTTAATAGATCAATTAAAAAAAATATTCAGCGAAAAAAGACACTTTACAGAACATTAAAAAAGGACCAAAAAGAAAGTAGACAGAAAGAGTACACAGAACTGCAAATGCAAGTCAAAAAGGAAGTTAGAAAGGCCAAGAGAGAAATAGAAATGAACATTGCTAAGGGAGCTAAAACCAATTCCAAAATGTTTTTCCAATATTACAACAGCAAGAGAACAAGTCAAAGAGGAGATTAAATGTTTAAGAGATACAAATGGCAAAATCGTAGAGGAAAAAAAAAAAATAGCAAATATATTAAATGATTACTTTTCACAAGTTTTTACAAAGGAAGATACTGACAACATGCCCCACATGTCATCCAGTTCCTATACAGTTTTAAATAACTTTAGCATAACTGAGGCAGAAGTGTTAAAGGGACTAGGAGCTCTTAAAATAAACAAATCCCCTGGGCCGGATGAGATCCTCCCCAGTAGTACTCAAAGAAATGAAAAGAAGTAATTTACAAACCGCTAACCAAGATCATGCAGCAGTCTCTTGACACAGGGGTGGTACCGACAGACTGGAAAATTGCAAACGTAATACCGATCCACAAAAAGGGAAACAAAACTGAACCAGGTAACTACAGACCAGTAAGCCTGACTTCTATTATATGCAAACTTATGGAAACTATAATAAGATCCAAAATGGAAAATTACCTATATGGTAACAGGGTACTGGGAGACAGTCAACATGGTTTTAGGAAAGGGAGATCGTGTCTAACTAACTTGCTTGATTTTTTTGAGGATGCAACATCGATAATGGATAATTGCAAAGCATATGAAAAGGTTTATTTAGATTTCCAGAAAGCTTTTGACAAAGTCCCGCACAAAAGATTAATTCTCAAAATGAACGCAGTTGGGATTCAAGGAAACACATGTACATGGATTAGGGAGTGGTTAACATGTAGAAAACAGAAAGTACTGATTAGAGGAAAAACCTCAGAATGGAGTGTGGTAACCAGCGGTGTACCACAGGGATCATTATTAGGTCCTCTACTATTCCTAATCTACACTAATGACTTACTGATTCTGGTATAGTAAGCAAACTTGTTAAAATTTGCAGACGACACAAAAAGTAGCAGGAATAGTGGCAAACACGTTGCTGCAGCAAAGGTCGTTCAAAATGATCTAGACAAGATTCAGAACTGGGCAGATACATGGCAAATTACATTTAATAGAGAAAAGTGTAAGGTACTGCACGCAGGAAATAAAAATGTACATTATAAATATCATATGGGAGATATTGAAATTGGAGAAGGAATCTATGAAAAAGACCTAGGAGTTTTTGTTGACTCAGAAATGTCTTCATCTAGGCAATGTGGGGAAGCTATAAGAAAGGCTAACAAGATACTCGGATACATTGTGAAAAGTGTTGAATTTAAATCAAGTGAAGTAATGTTAAAACTGTACAATGCACTAGTAAGACCTCATCTTGAATATTGTGTGTGCAGTTCTGGTCAACTCGCTATAAAAAAGATATTGCTGCTCTAGAAAGAGTGCAAAGAAGAGCGACCAGAATTATTCCGGGCTTAAAAGGCATGTCATATGCAGACAGGCTAAAAGAATTGAATCTGTTCAGTCTTGAACAAAGAAGACTACGTGGCGACCTAATTCAAGCACTTCAAAATTCTAAAAGGTATTGACAGTGTCGACGCAAGGGACTTTTTCAGCCTGAAAAAAAAAACAAGGACCAGGGGTCACAAATGGATTTTAGAAAAAGGGGCATTCAGAACAGAAAAATAGGAGACACTTTTTTACACAGAGATTTGTGAGGTTCTGGAATAACTCCCCAGTAATGTTGTTGAAGCTGACACCCTGGGATCCTCAAGAAGCTGCTTGATGAGATTTTGGGATCAATAAGCTACTAACAACCAAACGAGCAAGATGGGCCAAATGGGGTCCTATCAGGAATTAGGGATGTGGTGGTAACGTAGGAAATGTAAAGTAATGATTAAGGGAGTGGTTAACATGCAGAAAACAGAAAGTACTGATTAGAGGAAAAACCTCAGAATGTAATGTGGTAACCAGTGGAGTACCACAGGGATCAGTATTAGGTCCTCTGCTATTCCTAATCTACATTAATGATTTAGATTCTGGTATAGTAAGCAAACTTGTTAAATTTGCAGACGACACAAAAATAGGAGGAGTGGCAAACACTGTTGCAGCAGCAAAGGTCATTCAAAATGATCTAGACAAGATTCAGAACTGGGCAGATACATGGCAAATGACATTTAATAGAGAAAAGTGTAAGGTACTGCACGCAGGAAATAAAAATGTACATTATAAATATCATATGGGAGATATTGAAATTGGAGAAGGAATCTATGAAAAAGACCTAGGAGTTTTTGTTGACTCAGAAATGTCTTCATCTAGGCAATGTGGGGAAGCTATAAAAAAGGCTAACAAGATACTCGGATACATTGTGAAAAGTGTTGAATTTAAATCAAGGGAAGTAATGTTAAAACTGTACAATGCACTTGTAAGACCTCATCTTGAATATTGTGTGCAGTTCTGGTCACCTCGCTATAAAAAAGATATTGCTGCTCTAGAAAGAGTGCAAAGAAGAGCGACCAGAATTATTCCGGGCTTAAAAGGCATGTCATATGCAGACAGGCTAAAAGAATTGAATCTGTTCGGTCTTGAACAAAGAAGACTACGTGGCGACCTAATTCAAGCATTCAAAATTCTAAAAGGTATTGACAGTGTCGACGCAAGGGACTTTTTCAGCCTGAAAAAAGAAACAAGGACCAGGGGTCACAAATGGAGTTTAGAAAAAGGGGCATTCAGAACAGAAAATAGGAGACACTTTTTTACACAGAGAATTGTGAGGGTCTGGAATCAACTCCCCAGTAATGTTGTTGAAGCTGACACCCTGGGATCCTTCAAGAAGCTGCTTGATGAGATTTTGGGATCAATAAGCTACTAACAACCAAACGAGCAAGATGGGCCGAATGGCCTCCTCTCGTTTGTAAACTTTCTTATGTTCTTATGTTCTTAAAAGAAACTGGGTTGCAAATAATGAGTGACTAAACTACCTGAATTCAGCTTCCTATGTTTTATTGCATATACCTAGGCTAACATGTACAGATATGTAAGCATGTCAATTTTACATTGTCAGTAAGATGACAATGACACACATTATTCTTAATTGAACCAATAAGACTGAGTAAATGTACATTGTGTGAAGCTACACCTCTGTAAAAATGTACCATGGTTCTATAGTGTAGCTATACTATTATTATGGTTGTACTGCATTATTGTAACACAGAATTTTACATTGATGGTGTAGAATATTATATATATATATATATATATATATATATATATATATATATATATATATATATATATATATATATATATACATACATACATACACACACACTACCGGTCAAAAGTTTTAGAACACCCCCATTTTTCCAGTTTTTATTGAAATTTAAGGAGTCCAGTGAAAGACCTGAAATGGAACAAAGGTAAGCGGTAAACTGCCAGAGGTTAAAAAAAAGTTTAGGTTACCAAAAACTGAAAAATAATGTACATTTAAGAGTTATAAAAAAAGGCCTTTTTCAGGGAACAAGTAATGGGTTAACAACTTACAGCTGTTGTGCAGCAATGGAATTAAATTTAGTCTTGAAAGGTGATGCTAACAATTCCTACAGGTGTCCCAACTTTTGCTGATTACTTACAAACCCTCTGTCTGTATAAAATCAGTGTTGGAACAGACTGTGTTACTACACCCTCTTAGGCATTATTTGGACAGTATTGTACTGCAGGAAGTAATATATTGCTATCATAATGGCGAGTAAAAGGCAATTAACAAAGGAAGACAGACAGCCCATTATAACTCTTAAAAGTGTAGGCCTTTCCTTTAGAGAAATTGCAAAGAATGCTGAGGTGTCAGTGAGTACAGTTTCCTACACCATTAAAAGGCACTTTTAACAGGAAGAGGTCTGGCTGACCCAAAGCCACAACAGAATCAGAAGACAAGTTTCTGAGAGTCAACAGCTTGCGTGATAGGCAGCTTACAGGACAACAGCTTCAAACACAGCTTAACACTGGTCGAAGTAAGCAAGTCTCAGTTTCAACTGTGAAGAGAAGACTTCGAGATGCAGGTTTGACAGGTCGAGTGGCGGTAAGAAAGCCATTGCTAAGATGGCAAAATAAGAAAAAGAGGCTTGCCTGGGCCATCAAGTACCGTCAGTGGACTACAGAAGACTGGAAGAAGGTTTTATGGACCGATGAATCAAAATTTGAAATCTTCGGTTCATCACGCAGGGATTTTGTACGCCGTCGAGTAGGCGAAACGATGGTTCCTCGATGTGTGACACCAACTGTCAAACATGGAGGAGGAAGCGTGATGGTCTGGCGCTCTTTTTATGGATCCAGAGAGCAATACCCTCTGGTATACGCCTAGTTGGTCAGGGGTTCATCCTACAGCAAGATAATGATCCAAAACATACCTCCAGGCTATGTCAGAACTACCTTAGAAGAAAAGAACAAGACGGTAGGCTTCAAATCATGGAAAGGCCACCACAGTCTGAGGACTTGAACCCCATTGAGCTGGTTTGGGATAAGCTGGACAGAAGGGTGAAAGCAAAGCAACCTACAAGTGCAACACATTTGTGTGAACTTCTGCAACAGTGTTGGGAAGAACTTTCCTAACAATATTTGATTTCCATTGTAAGAACATAAGAACATAAGAAAGTTTACAAACGAGAGGAGGCCATTTGGCCCATCTTGCTCGTTTGGTTGTTAGTAGCTTATTGATCCCAGAATCTCATCAAGCAGCTTCTTGAAGGATCCCAGGGTGTCAGCTTCAACAACATTACTGGGGAGTTGATTCCAGACCCTCACGATTCTCTGTGTAAAAAAGTGCCTCCTATTTTCTGTTCTGAATGCCCCTTTGTCTAATCTCCATTTGTGACCCCTGGTCCTTGTTTCTTTTTTCAGGTCAAAAAAGTCCCTTGGGTTGACATTGTAAATATTTAAATATTTTTTAATTGATCTATTAAACCATTTTGGCAATTTAGTTTTACAATAAGATTTGTCTAATTTAGGGATGTAATTATTTGGCGCCTCTAGTACTACATTTTTGAAGAACAACCATCCTTTTTCTGTGGACGTTTTCTCTATTTTACTCCAATCTACTTCTGTTAGTCTCTGTTTCATACCTTCATAGTTTGCTTTTCTAAAATTGTAAACCTTAGCTTTAGTCATTACTTTTGGGGCTTTAAAAAACACTTCAAATCAGACCATGTTTGCTAGTGGTTCTCTGACCTCTGTTTTAGTTATTCTGTCTTCGTTATTTGAAAAGACTAAATCAAGGCATGCCTCCCCTCTAGTCAGTGCCTTGACAAATTGTGTTAGGAAGCAGTCATTTGTCATTTCCACCATTTCTATTTCATCCGTCGTGCTACCCACCGGGTTTTCCCATTTTATATGGGGGAAGCTGAAATCCCCCATTAGTATGGCTTCTCCTTTGCTACACGCATGTCTAATGTCATTTATAACAGATTATTTTGCTCACCGTCTGAATCTGGTGGTGTATAGCATGCTCCTATTATTATGCCCTTTGAATTTTTGTCCGTTATTCTGACCCTGGACTTCAAGATATATACACCTGGGCTTTCTTATGTATAGCACTACCCCTCCTCCTCTTCTGTCCTGCCTGTCTTTCCTATACAGTGTATACCCACAAATATTATATTCATCCCCATCACTCTCAGACAGCCAAGTTTCTGTAACACCTATCACATCATAGTTACTTGTTAGTGCAGTAGCTTCAAGTTCTAAAATTTTGTTTCCGATACTTCTAGCATTTAGATAAATACATTTAATGGTTGTCGTCATGAGTTGTTGTCCTTGTTTTGATGCGGTCTCCCTTCTGTTTTTTTGTTGATTTCTCCCCCCTTCCTTTCTAGTTTAAATGCTTCTGAACCTGCTTGAGGATCTTTTCTCCAAGTAGACTGGTTCGCTTGTTATTTAAGTGCAGTCCATCCCGTCTATACAGATAGTCCTCGTTGTAGAATGTGGTCCAATGATCAAGATAAGTGAAGCCTTCCCGTGTCACCATGTCTTCAGCCATGCGTTTTGATTAATTATTTCCAGCTGTCCCTATGGTCCTTTGCAAGGTGCCGGTAGTTGTGGTCCTTCCTAGCTCTCTGAATTTGTTTTGCAGGGATTTTGGTCTGTCTCTTCCAATGTTGTTTGTACCGATGTGGACGACTACTACCAGGTCGTCTCCTGTTCGTTCTAGGAGCCTGTCCATGTTCTCAGTGATGTGCTTGACCGAGGCTCCCGGAAGGCAGCACACTGTTGTAGTAAGGGGGTCCAAACTGCAAATTGAACTTGCTGTGTTTCTCAGTATGGAGTCCCCAACAATCACGACCTCCCTTCTTTTTGCTGTCTGGTCACCACTGTCAATAGGGTCCTGGACGTTGTTCCTTTCACTCTCTTGTTGTTGGTTTTGCTCATCAGAATTTTGAAGTGACTCAAATTTGTTGGTTGTTTTGATTTCTGGTGGTTGTCTTTGACGAAATTTCTTTTTTTCCCTGCTTCTACCTATCTGAACCCAGCTGTTCTGACCTTCTATCTCCCTGGTGGCTTTCATTCTGTTAGGGGTGATGCAGATTTCCATGAATTGTGGGTGTGCCAGCTCCTCAAGATCCTGTTGCTGCCTCATTTCTTCCAGCTTCAATTCTAGCATACTTACTAGTTTATGCAAGTCCTGGATCGCGTGGCACTTTACACACACCTGGTTTAGCTCTGCTGGGTTTTCTCGGATTTCCCACATCATGCAGGTGTCACAGATTACTGGCTTGAAGATCATGCTGATGGTTTTTTTGAAGTTTAGTTTATCTTCTGCAACTGTCAACCTGCTTTTAAACTGCTTCTAAACTGCTCTGCACTTTTCCACACCTGTACTTCTATTAGCTGCGTTGTTCTGCTGTGCTGTGGGAGGAGTCCAGAGCGGGTCTTGGAACGGCGCTGAATTTGAATCAGCTGCTCCGAGTTTCAGCTTGTTTGTTATCAGAAAAACACACGCGGCTGTTTGACTTTGAGCTGCAGTGTTTCCCCAATGTCCTGTGTTTTCTGATTAAAGCAATTCAAGATGCAATTTCTCCTTACTGCTTCTAAACTGCTCTGCACTTTTCCACGCCTGTACTTCTCCAACGCTGTCGCTTCCACTCGCTGTCGCTGGGAAGACTGTAGAAAGAATGCCACGAGTGTGTTCGGCTGTTATATCTGCAAAAGGTGGCTACTTTGATAAGTCAAAAATTTAGATTAAATTTTGTTAAACAAAACGATTCCATGATTTCTTTTTTATCTCAAATTGTTTATTTGCTCTATGCTTTAATTGCAGAGTACATTGAGACATTAAACTGCATAAATTTCAATAAAAACTGGAAAAATGGAGGTGTTCTAAAACTTTTGACCTGTAGTGTGTATATATATATATATATATATATATATATATATATATATATATATATATATATATATATATATATATAATTGAACAGTTTCCAAAGAAGCGGAGGGCAGTATATTAATCAGAGAGCATTAAGCAATATTTTTTAAATACGCTGACGTCGAGACCATTCCCAGCAATACTTGCAGATTGTCTTTTTAAATTTATTTTACATACATTACAAACCGCAAATAATTAACGGTTGCTGCTTTTTTATATTATATGGAAACGTATGTGCATTAGCTGATACTGCCTTTCTAAATGTAATGATGATTAAATGGTTTATTTAGAACGCAATGACGATGTATTCATTATTTGAAAAACAAATAAAATGGGCATATTACATGTCTGAGCCTTTCTTAACAATACAAACATTATGACACTAACAATACAGAGAAAAGTAGATTCCATAAACAAAAGCACCACGACCAGGCAAAGTTAGTAGATCCCCGATTCACTTATTGTCCCGCCCATGATTGACGCTAGCTCGAAATACATTGGTGAAAACATTGTGTCAAAATTAAGACGAAATAAAGAAATAAAAATGAAATAAAAAATAAATAAATACAGAAATAAAAAACTAAATATGTACATAAATCACAAAATAAATTATTAAATATATTTCAATCTATTTATTTAGTTTTATATTTATATATTTTTTTAATTTATATTTTAATTTATTTATTTCATTTTTTTTTATTTACTTAATTATTTATTTTGTTTATTTATTTATTTATCTATTTAATTAATTTTGGCACAAATTATCCTCCATAGATTTGGCCCCTACACTACGAAATATTTTACGAGCATAGCTTTGTGACATCATACTTGAAATCTATATACTTTTAACTATGAAGTTTATTATTTTTTTTAATCTTTATTACCTTCAACAATATCTACATAAACAGTAATATAAGGCAACGCTTGATGTTAATCTTCAAAATGCCAGAGGCGAAAATGTAAGAACACTCTTATTTTGCTAAATGTCGCCATCTACAGTGGCATATAGGATCAAACTTATTGAATTGATACGGTACTTTGCATGAAGGCATAAGTTTTTGTTTGGACACGTTGAACATGTGACTTATATACCTCTGAAAATAAGGTGCCATATCTGACAACCATTACTCTGACCATCAATCACTGAGCATATATAAAAAAGCTGCCCTATCAGGGCCTTGCTGTGAGGGGGAAGTCCCTCCCATCTCCTGTTGAAGAGGGATGTCCTCACAGTAGCACATGGCCATTTTCTTTCGAAAAAAGAGGTCAGCTGGGGACCCTCAAAGTTGTCCACACCGGGGAGGTGAACCACCCTGATGGAACTCAAGTTTCTCTGCATCCAGGACAGGAATCTGTGCACTGCGTGGTGAAGGCCTTGCAAGCGCAGGCCGTCTTGGTGGTTTATGTAGGCTACCACTGTAGTATTGTCCGTCTGGACCAGCAAGTGTTTGTGCACTAACTTCTGGCGAAAATGAGATAACGCTAGGTTCACTGCTTGTAGCTCTTGGGCATTTATGTGCGCTTGCTGCCAATCTCCCTTCCACTGACTTCTTATTCCTCTCCCATTTCAGACCGCTCCCCAGCCCAGGCTGGAGACTTCTGTACTGATCACTTCCCTTCTGTGAGGGGATCCGAGGGGAGATCCGAGGCACAGATTGCCAGGACGGAGCCACCACTCCAGAAAGAGGAGCAAATAAGAGACAGGCTAGTGATTGGCATTACAGACAAGGAGCTGTCACAAAAGTTACAGATGAAAAGCGGCCTTACCCTCCGTGTAGCAACAGAAATGGCAAGACATTCTGAGCTTGTTAAAAAGCAGAATACCGAAACGGATATTGAGGGAGTGGAAGGTCTGAAGGCATTCATGAGTAAAGAAAAATCACACAAGCCAAGAAACATGCGTCAGTACAATACTCACCATGCAAAACCAGCATGAGAAAATAAAAAGTGTGGGAGATGTGGCCGCAATCATGCAGGCACAGACATTTGCCCAGCGAAAGACAAGAAATGCAATAAATGTCACAAACACGGACACTTTGCAACAGTCTGCCGTACTAAATAATGAGGTTACTACGCACACAGAAGATGCAGACTCACTGTTTCTGGGCTCAGTTACAGACAACAATCAGAACGTAGACACAGTTATCAATGACGATGAGCCTCCGTGGCACACTACTCTGAACATTGCTGGAACACCTGTGATCTTCAAGATAGATTCAGGAGCAGATACATCAATCATAACTGAAGTCACTTACAATAAGCTAGCTGAAAAACCACAGTTAAAGAATGTGAAGAATGCTTTGCATAGCCCAGGAGAAGCCGTGACCACTAGAGGGCAGTTTATTGCAAAAACGAAGATAAAATGTCAAAGCAAATGGCGAGATTACTTTTTCAGAGTCGTAGTTGTGAAAGCTGAAGGAGACAACCTACTCAGCAGAGCTGTTGGGGTAAAACTGGGGCTGATACATCGCATTGAAGAAGTTGGTTTTTATGGTGACATGGGAATACTAGAAGGTAAACCAGTCAAAATTGTGCTGAAAGAAAATGCACAACCCTACAGCATCACTACACCTCGCAAGATCCCAATTCCCTTACTGCCAAAGGTTGAAGCAGAGCTGAGAAGAATGGAATTGAACGGGATCATAGAAAAAGTGACTGAACCAACTGAATGGTACGCGCCTATGGTACCTGTAGTAAAGAAAAATGGAAAAATAAGAATTTGTGTGGACCTGAAAAAACTGAATGCAAATGTTAAAAGAGAAAAATACATTTTGCCAACGCTGGATGATATATTGCCAAAGCTAACAGGCAGTACTGTATTTTCATGTTTAGATGCAGCAAGTGGATTTTGGCAAATTCCCCTGGAAGGAGGGAAATTGCAAAACTAACCACTTTCATCACACTACTGCTTACTGCTTTATAAGGCTACCATTTGGCATCACCTCAGCACCTGAGATATTTCAACGCAAAATGTCTGAGCTGCTACATGACCAGGAAGGCACAGTCGTCTACGTGGATGACAGCCTTGTGTTTGGAAGCACAACACAAGAGCATGACATGAGACTGCATAAAGCCATGGAGACCATTCGAGCTTCAGGGCTGAAACTCAACAAAGAAAAGTGTAAACTGCGCCAACCTAAGCTAGAGTTTCTGGGACAAATGATCAGCAAAGAAGGCATCACACCGAGTCCAGAGAGGGTTGCAGCCATTACAACTTTGGAGCCACCACGAAATGTAACAAAACTAAGGAGACTTCTAGGAATGATAAACTACATAGGCCGATACTTACCAAACCTCTCCAACGTCTTATATCCTTTAAATGAGCTGCTCAGGTCCGATACTGCATGGTTATGAGGTCCACCTCAAGACAAAGCTTTCAACAGAGTTAAAACCATGATATCTTCTGCACCTGTTCTGGAGTTCTTTAATCCGAACAAACCAATAGTAGTAAGTGGTGATGCCAGTAGCTATGGCATAGGTGGTATCCTTCTCCAGCAACATGGTAAGGAACTGAAACCAGTAGCTTTCTGTTCCCGTACCCTTACGGATGCAGAGAAGCAATATGCACAAATAGAGAACGAGTGCCTGGCTTGTGTGTGGGCTTCAGAACGACTCTACCAATATCTATGTGGACTGGAGACCTATAGACTTATAACAGATCACAAGCCATTGGTGACACTAATAAATAGCAAGGATCTGGACAGAGCACCAATCCGATGTCAGCGCTTGCTGATCAGAATGATGAAGTCAATCCAGCTGCTGAATATGTGCCAGGGAAGCACTTGCTCATAGCAGATGCGCTATCGAGACAGCCAAGATAAAACATAGAACCGGCAGAACTAGAAGCAGAAATACAAGCGTATGTCAACGCCATCGAAGAACATTGACTAGTGAGAAAATCTGTACAAGAACAGATCAAACAGGAAACACTGGGTGACAGTCAGCTACAGTGTGTGCTGAACTACACGCTAAATGGATGGCCTGAGTACTTTAGAGATGTAGCCAAACCAGCAAAAGCATACTTTGCAGAAAGAGGGCAACTGACTGAACTGAATGGATTTCTAAAACGAGGCAGTCAAATTGTTATTCCCTGCAGCATGAGAGCAGACATGATAGAAAAGATACACCAAGGTCACCAAGGCCTAACCAAATGCAGAGAACAATACAGCCTGTTTGGTGGCCAGGGATTGCAAATGATGTAAAAGAATATGTGCTGTCATGTAAATACTGCAATGAACACAAGCCTAGCCAGCGCAAAGAACCTCTCAACAAAATCACTTCGAATTATCATATCATCTGTACCTGTACCAAAAGTCTGAAACTTTCTTACATCAAATGTGAAAAAAAAAGTAAATACCTATTTTACACAATGAGATATAAGTCGTCAAACTAAGATAAAATTGTTATTCTCCTTCCTCTTCCTTTTACTTTTTTAACAGTGTGTAGCGACTACTCAAACAGAAAAGCTAAATAACTGGACTTAAATAACCAATCGTGTCATTCCACCTGTTGGTCAACGTCAAAATAAACCAGGGAACACAAGCAGTTTGATATCCAAATCATTTATATTAAACAATGTATTTATGTTTTGAAACAGCACATACCGCAGAAAAGAAAAAAAAAAAAAAAGAATTACCACGTTTTGAACAAAAATGTCACTGAAAAAAGCACAAAGCCTTAGCCCACTGCGCCTCTGGGCAGTTAATTTTTAAAGCTTACATCCATGCCTGATCTGCTTTTGCTGAAAACGAAGGTTTCTGCAAGATTCTTTACGGATGGGCGGATCGATACTTCCGATCCTGCCGTTTCATTTTTGAGAATCGATCCTCACATAAAAATATCGATACCAGGTGCTTTCTTTAGCCAGAGTTTTTTTTTTTTTTTTTAATTAAATGTGTATCAGATATTGAAAAGTGAAAGTAAAATAAAATGAAATGTAGCACATTGTTGTTTAGGATAGGAACTACTTCTCCTTCCGCCCTCTCCCTTCGCTCCTCATATAGCCTATACACTGGCACGCCGAGACACACGCAGTCACTCAGTCAGTCAGTCACATAAACGAGGTTGAACACGGTTACCAGTGCTGCTCTGCTTTCATGACCGAAAGAAAACGAAGCATCGTTTGGAGTCATTTCATTCCAATAAACAGCAATGAAGCAAAATGTGACATATGTCAAAAGTGTGTAAGATATTGTGGCAATATCACAAACCTTCTAAAACACATAAAAATCAGTCACACACGAGAGCATGACGAGTTGCAGCGGAGGCGATTAGAGGAGGGGGAGAGAACACAGACAAATACCGCCTCGTCTAGTGACAGAGTTCTCTGACAGAAGCCTTTCAGAGAGGCGGGCATTATCCAGTTATCTAAGTGATAATATTAGGTTATTTTAATAATTTGAACAGAAATCAGTTAATACTTTTTATTTCTTGAGGAGCATAATATTACAGTGGGTGCATGTACATATACACTAATACTCACTAATACTACTTTCATCGCGGTCTTAATAGTAGTAATACACCAAGATTTCTGGCCAACGCTTTGATTAATCTGGGCATGTTATCAGCTTTGTCAGATTTCTATGTGTTTTTTAAATGCGTTCATGCCTGACTACATAACCAGCGCCAGGTCCTTTATAAAGAGAAACCCCACTATTTCACCGATCCCATGTAAACAAGGTTTTTTGTGTAATCGCTGTATTGCTGTGCATGTAAACACTTCAGTCGAATTATTGCCATAACCTGATTTTTTCCAGTCGGTGTTTTGTTGTGCATGTAAACACACTCAATAGGCTGCTAGATTGGGCACATTTTCAAACAATATCTGAATGCATTATATCAATTTTGTGGAAAAATGGGTATGCATTGCTCAGGATTTCTAAAACATAGATTATATCTTATAAAATGTAAGTAAAGATCTCAGGTTGCTAATACCTTCAGGAATCATCTGGTGAATATAACTCTTATGCCAGCCATCATTTTATCACAAATGTGTCACTTTTATCAAATGGTGGATAATGCATTTTGGAATGAAACTCTTCATACATTAATTAAATTACACACTTTAAATATTAAGTAATTGCCTGTAGCTACTTAGTCTAACTATTCTAGGCTGAATGAGAGTTACTCCCATAAACTGTCCATACTGTAAAAAGGCATAACTGCATGTAGTGTAGCTTGTAGGACATAAGTATTTTTATTTTTCATAGATGACTCCCAAAGAGCTGCAGAGATTACAAGAAGCCTGGGAGAGATGATTGTGAGGGACCTCCAGCCAATCTCAATTGTTGAAGATAGAGGTTTTAATGTATTTGTCAAGACCCTTGATCCGCACTATAAAATCCCAAGCCGCAAACGCTTGATGGAGGGTACAATTGCCGACATGTATAAAGACTGTCAAGACAAAGTAAGGGCAAATTGTCAGCGTGCACACAGTGTGGTTCTCACAACAGACATGTGGACTTCAAGGTCCAGTGATGCATATTTGACTATGTACTGTCATTTCATTGACAACTGACAAATGCAGGAGTTTGTTTTAGAAACCTGTGGTTTCTATGGACAGCATACAGCTGACATTAGTTTAGAGCTAAAAAGAATAACAGATGAATGGGGCATAACTCAGAAAGTGGTAGCAGTTGTTACAGCCAATGGTGCAAATATGGTTTCTGCAGTGCACAAGGCTGGGTGGAAGCACTACCACTGTTTCACCCACACCTTAAACACGGTGGTAAAAGATGGAATTAAAGCTGTTCCTGAAGTTGTTCAGCTCCTGGAAAAATGCAGTAGTGTTGTATCTTTTTTCCACCACAGCACAAAAGCAACAGAGAAGCTCAAACAAATACAAAAGCAACTGAAGGCAGCAGAGCATAAACTGATTCAGTCAGTAGGAACAAAGTGAAATACTGCATTCTACATGTCGGAGAGACTCCATGAGCAGAGGAAAGCAGTTACTGTCTACTTGGAAAGACCACGCTATGCTTAAGCAATGAACAGCTATCCATGATCCATCTTACCACTGAGGCCCTGAGACCCTTCGAAGAGGCAACGCGGGAAGTTTCAGCCAAAAAACATGTTTATGTCTCAAAAGTGATTCCCCTTGTGTCACTACTTCGCAGAGCAGCTGCAGCCACTGAGCCCTTTCACAGTCATTGAAACCTTTCACAGTCTCGCTGCCAGCAAGTTCTTGGACATAAGGTTTAAAAACCTTGCATTTCGTGACAGAAAATGTGGAAATTATGAAAAAGCGAATGCTCACTGAAATGCAGGAAGTCCATCAGCCCACTTCAGAGTCACCACCGCCAGGCTCTACCTCAGCACCTGTGCCAAGCTCTGCCTCTGCACCTGTGTTAAGATTTGCCTCACCAGTGACTCCTGCATCTACCCCAAGCTCTGCCCCAGCTGCAGCAAATGGAGGGATATGGGCGGATTTTGACATTCAAGTTCTGTCTGCCCAACAGCACCACTCAACAGGTACTGATGCACTCATTGAAATGCGACGTTACTTAGAGGAAAAGTTAATTCCCTGGGAGGAGGACCCATTACATTGATGGCAAGAGCATGAGCAAACATTCCCATCCCTAAGCAGACTTGCAGCAAAATACCCAGGATTCATTGCTTTCTTCCGTACCCTAAGAAATAATTTTTTCAAAGGCAGGAGAGTTAGTGAGCAAAAGAAGAAACAGACTGAAGGGGGAAAATACCAACATGCTGTTGTTTCTAAACAGAAACCTATAAATGGGGAAAGAGTCAAGGTAGAGGTTGACAATCACTTTATGTAGCCTACATTTCAAGTGTTGACCTCAAGTGCATCCTCCCTGGTGCTGTAAGAAGTTTATGTGTTAAAAATGAAAAGCTAAATTAAAAGATAAAGCTAAATTTATGTGTTCCTAGAAATCAGAGCAGCATTTATTCTTCTTTTCTTAAGAGATTTTTATTTTATGTTGTTGATTTCACTTCAGGGTATCTGATTAGCCCAAATTTTCAGTTGAAGTGATGTGAAGAATAACATCTGAAAAGGGTAATAATATAATTGAAGATTTGTTGAACGTTATTGAACATGTGTTTTATAATTGCTGTTATTAAACAGAAAACAAAAGAGAAGTCTGATCATTGGTAGTTTATTTAATACTAATGCAAAGGCTTTCAAATATCATTTTTGATGTCTGCATTTACCAATTTTCACTGTAGAAATCACAAAGATTTCCCATTTTTATGTACATAAGAAGACTTTTAAAAGTATCGGTACTGGTATTGGGATACTAGCCTTGGTATTACTTGGTATCGGATCGAAAAGAAAATCAGTGGTATCGCCCATCCCTACTAGAAATGCTCTATTTCCTGTTTGAAAATTTCTGGTTTCCTGTTTGGTAGAATGAGGTGCTCCGGGCAGATTGTTCCCCCAAGTACTGATCTAGCATCAGTGAGAGAAACAAAAAACGAAAAATACCTTGTCATTAGGTCCTGATAGCGGGAAGGCAAACAGTACATAACAGTACCCTAACCTTAACCTTAGCCATAACCTTGTACTATTATATTCTGAAAATCGGTGTCTGTGTTTTTCTCTCACTGTTCCTGGATCAGTATTCAGGGGAACAATCTGCCTGCACTGAATGCAGTTCCTCATTTAACACATTTTGACGGGTACATTTTAAACAGCTTCGATATAAAAATGAAACGCAAACTATCAAATACAACTCTAAATATTTATTTATGAACATCATATCTAACATTTCCATAGCAGAAACACCGTATTTAAATGAAAAAATACACATAAAAGGCTTTATTTTCGAAATTCGTGGATGACGTAAAAAAATGAAAAACTATAATGTTAACATTTAAAAAAATGTATTATGTAAACTGCTATATGTACATACACAATTGTAAAAACAAAGTAATTGTTTACAAATTTAACATACAAGGCTTGTTTTCACATTAGCCTACTGCATACTGCCTACTGCATGCACGACTTCAAAACATGCAAACTATAATAAACATTTCAAAAGAAAATATTGTGTAACCAGCTGTAAACTGGTTTTATGTAGGCCTACATACAGAACTGTAGAATCGAAATCATTACTTATAAAAAAAGAAAATAACTCAGTTCACATTGTGTAACGTGAATGCGCACTCAGGGAATCATAGCCTTCTTCAAAGTAGCACCCATATTAACACAATCCACACAGATGTAACGCTTATCAACTTGTTGTGTGCATTTACCACATACTGCTCTTTCACACTGGGCACAGATATCCGTACTTTGAGCCGTACTAAGGGCCACTTTTCTACACTTAGGGTAATGTGTAGCAGAGGATGCTGGGAGTGAGAAATATGGTAGGGGGAAGCTGAATTATTATTGTTGTGTTTCATTATTTGTTATTGTAAAGTTCTGATATTGTTAAAGGCATTACCCTGTAACTGTTATTAACCTTCCGGTGTAATATGTGGATGTCACCGTGAGAGGCAGAGCAGTGCCCTAGCGTGGGGAAGGGCTGTCTGTGTGTATACCGGTGTGTGTAGATGGTGTTGACATGCTGTAGCTGCCTAATAAACTGCATTAAACATGAGATCCTTTGTGTGTTTAGCCACTAATTCACATGCTCGCTACAGTATTAGAGATGTATAAATAAATTAAGAAATAACAAGCTTGAAAAATACATATGATATTAATTGATTTCGCTGATGCGTTTATCCACAGCAATTGACATTAAGGTTTGTGTAAAAGTATATATATATATGTTAAGAGGAACGGAAGTTCCTTATGCAACTTAGAAAAACTTGTCGGAAACTGACGACATTTAGTTATACAACAAGACATCTGTACTCCTGCCTGGAGGGTTGTGAGTTGAGTCACAGGTGTGGGACACATTGCTGCTGGTCCAGTTAAAAACCCAACTGTATAAATGCGTAACTGTGTGTCACAATGGTAAGTTGGCCTGGATAAGTGTGTCTGATAATAATAATATGTGTGCCTGGTTAGTATCTGGATGGGAGACTGCCTTACAATACCAGGTACTTTTCTTGGGAGTTTTGCTGTGGTGTACGTCGAAGGTATGCCTATATGCAGGTAAACGGTGTTTACCCACCTTGAACTTGGGCAGTATATCATTTACCCACTTCTCATATAAGGGATACAGAGTTTACTCACTTCTACTCCCATGTGATGTGCACATCCTGTGTTAAAGACAATGTATTTTAACGCCCAGCGTCTGTGTTGTGTTCACAGAATGTGAGCGGAGCAAAAGGGTGACAATTCCGCTCACCGCTCATAATAATATCCCCCGCTCTGCTCTTTCTTTGCTCCCCTCGTCTCTGTCTTTCATTCCGCTTCACTCCTTGTAATTCCCACCCCGCTCCCCAGCTCCAGACAAAATAGGCACGCTCCACTCACATGGTATTAAAAAAAGATATATAATAATAAGTAAATAAACTAGCTGTTTTCCCCATCGTGTTGCCAACTGCAGATGAAAAGATGTGTTGCACATTCAGAAAGGAATACCATTTAATTGTCCTTATTAATTGTACCATCGAATGGTACCGAAATGTAGGTGACATCGAATACATCTCACATGCCAAGTTTGGTGGTTCCAGCTGGTCGGAAATAGGTGAAAAAAGCCAGTTACATATTTGATTAGTTATGCCACAGCAATAAATAGCAAGCTGGAAACACTAATAGCAAGATGGTCAGGAAGTAGGCAGTGTAAAGCCCTTGTTACACGAGTCAATTTACTAGCAACTTTTATTGCCTGCGACCAAATCCCATGAGGATTGCCCCGTGAACAGCCTGTGACAGAAATATAATGACCTGTGAGGGCACTAAAGAACAAAAGGAGAAGTATCTGGAAGGGCTGGCCTGACAGTTCGTTTCCGGTGCCAGGAAATCGGTCAGCCTGGAAAGAAGCAAGACTCTGTTGTAAGACCGTACTGACCTGAAAGGTAAACGAGGGGCAGCTGCAAGCAATAAGGCAGCTGCAACCGTTTACCAAGATGTCATGCGGGATTACATATAGGGGCCAGGGTACGCTGATCTTTTCCTTTGTTTGGGTAAAGCTCAGTGGAGAGAAGGACTGAGAGGAGCTCTCATAAAAAAGGAAGACATGTTACGTGTTGTGTTTGTCTGTGTTGTAATTGTCCGTGTTTTTGCATAACCAGACAGTTAAAGCACACATCCGGAGCTGTCGCCGAGGCTCAGCACTATCCGGATCACCACCGCACTACCGTCATGAAATACCTGTGTTTGCACTCGCCACCAGCACGGCTGCACTCACCCAGGACTGGTAACCGTGTGTTCCATTTTTGTTCGGGACTGTGCCCTATTTTGTTATCCCCGTGCCTTACGCATTGTTGTGTACTGCCGGGGATTTATTATTTTACGATCACCAGACCTGGAATACAATAAAAGCACTTTTCACCGGATTACAATTGGCTGCTGAAAACCGATTACCATATTTTGTTATTTCGTTACCTTTTTTAAACTGTTACTCTGCAGCACTGTGACAATATAACCATGAAAGGCTGTTTTTTGTTATAACTGACAAAATAATAATAATAATAAAAAAAAACAATCGCTTTCTGTATATCCCTGTGTAATGTGTACACAAGTAGCATATCATTTAAAACAAATATATATTGTAATGATTGTAAAAATCAGAGGCTGAGGTATTTTTAAGTAAATTCAATATTTATTAAATAAACACAAATCTCGTGGCCACGCCAAAACAAATAAAAAAAAAATAATTCAAATAACTCTAGACATACACACAATGCACTCTTAATCCTCTCACACCTCTCTACCAACTAACATTTTTCCAACCGTCACGCCTCGAGAGACCCCCAAACATTCGGTCAACCTGGAAACTGCTCCCGCCTTCTTAATCCTAATCAGCCAACCGGATCATCCCGTCTAGCACTCAATCATAGGCTGCGATCCTAAATTCAACGCTGAGAAGCAACAACTCTTAAAATCATTTCTAAACTCACCGTTGAGAGCTAGTGACGTGCAGCGTTGACTCAACGAACTCACTGACTGAGCTGCTCAACAGAAAGATGGCGACACCCACAACCACGACTAAGCTGCTATATATAAATTATGAATTATTTAAATGTAGATACTGATACCGTTGTCCGATTTCAAAATGGTAATTGTTAATATACACACGATTTATATTATTTATGTATTATTGTATAACAAATAAGACGCAGCAAATATGACAATGTAACTGCAACATATATATTGCTCACTTAAAATTTTACCGTTTAGTTTAGGAATGCAATGAACTATTGGAAAAGGAATTTGGAATTACGATTTGGACTGTGAATTGGTTTTGACGACGAGGGAATGTTGTTGAAGCTGACACCCTGGGATCCTTCAAGAATCTGCTTGATGAGATTCTAGGATCAATAAGCTACTAACAACCAAACGAGCAAGATGGGCCGAATGGCCTCCTCTCGTTTGTAAACTTTCTTATGTTCTTACGTTCTTAAAGGCTTAGCCTGCCTCATTACACCGTGTAACAATTTTTTTTTTTTTTTTACTAAATACAAAAATGACTACAAAAGATTTAGAAGTGAGTAATTTTTTGAGATTTACAATTATACTGTAAATTTACAGTATAATAGTAAATCTCAAAAAACTACTCACTTTACATCTTTTGTAGTCATTTTTGTATTACTTTAGTATAAATACATGTTAATTTGGATTCATATGTTGTTGTTTTTCTGACTTTATGTGAATGAAAAGACACAAAAGCGCCCGGTTTCTCACTGGAAATGTTGATATTTCAAAATTTCACTGTCCTGGTCACAAAAGCAAAGTTTGTGGGGAATAATAGCCATTTTCTATACTTTTGAGGCATACGCAATTAGGAAATAACACTTACTACCCAGGAACAAAAATTGTGTTACATAGTGTTATAGACAGAGGAAAAACTGTACAGCTGGGGCCCGAGAATGGGTTAGGCTTTGTTTTGTTTTGTTTATTTTCCTTTTAATATTGTAAGCAATAAACACGCTATGGCATCCTGTGTGTAAAGCGTTTATTTAAAGAAGGAAAGTAAAAAAAGAAGTGATATATTTAACAAAAACATTGTCAATGTAAAAAAACAAGTTAGAAGAACCAACAAATAAACAACAGAGAGGTGGAGTTTGGTGAAGCTGAGTGAGTGTTTGCGCTCAGCATTTAATAATGAAACAGACAGAAAATAAAAGGCTGTAAAGACAAACAAAACACAGGACAAGGCACTGGCACCCAAAACAGACAAAAACGAACTAGAGACAAACACAGTTACTTTTTACTTTCTCCTCTCCACTCCCGTTCTCCACTCATCAAACAAACAACCCAGATTGAGTGAAAACATGCTGCTTTCATGCAGCTGTACCGAGACTTGATTGCTAATCAGTCATGCAATTGGAGTCTTGGTACAACTGCACGGAATGAATAAAGTGCAATTCCCTGTGCTCACATATTATTACATTTTACTTGCTCGTGAAGTGCTGTGCAGTCCTCATGCCTAAACACAAATATACATTTTAAACCACTCGTGTTACACAGACCCATTTATATCCCGTGTACCAATGACTATACACCAACATTAACACACTACATGTAATATACAACACAAATAAATTGCCTGGGGATGGGGCACTTTGCCACACAGCCATTTAAAGGGGTGATATCAAACACAAAAGTCAGGAGAAGCAATTAGGCCAATCTTGTCACGCCTCAAGCAAATAGGCACAACTGGAAAGGTGCTGGGGCCCAAGATTCACAAAATTCTTGCTTCTAACTTGGCGCCTTTTTTTATCGCATCGCTTCGCTTGAAATGCTCTTTGTATGACTTTAAGTGACTGAGACAAACACACTGAGACTAGTGTGTGTGTTTCTCAGGGTGTGTGTATGTGTCAGTGTGTCTGTGTCTCAGAGTGTGTGTGTTTGTCTCAGTGTGTGTGTCTCAGTGTATGTGTGTCAGATTGTGTGTGTGCCTCAGTGTGTGTGTCTCAGTGTGTGTATTAGTGAGTGTCTGTGTCTCAGAGTGTGCGTATGTCTCAGTGTGTATGTGTGTGTCAGTGTGTGTGTCTCAGTGTGTGTGTGTGTGTGTCATTTCAAGTCATACAAAGAGTATTTCAAGTGAAGCGATCAAAAAAAGGCACCACGTTAGAAGCAAGAATTGTGTGAATCTTGGGCCCCAGCACTTTTCCAATTGTGTCTATTTGCTTGATGCTTGACAAGATTGGCCTAATTGTGCTCCTAACTTGGACTTTTGTGTTGATATCACCCCTTTAAACGGATGTTGTTTTTCTAACTTGTTTTTTCACATTGACAATTGTTATAGATATGTGTGACAGGGTCTTCCTCGAGTCACGTGTGTGGGTAGCCGCTGTTCAAGCATACAGAGAGACTGAGGTGGTGTTGAAACACCGGCACAGGCGCGCAGGATTTATTAACAACAAACAGAAAACGAAAGTAAAATAAAGGCGGTCATGTGACGTTACCAGCGATGGTAACGCACAGAGGACAAATACAGCAAACTGTACAAAAAGTGCAAAATAAAACACAATGCCCCAAACTATAACTCAAAAGGTGCCGTGAAAACGGAAAGCCTTGCAGCAGCCCCGATCACAGCGATCGCCATGCTTTTATATTGATGCTCTGTTGAGACACGCCCACCTGCCTGCTGGAACAGCTGATTGCTTTCAGCTGCTGCTCCATGCAGACGGGTAATCGTCCCCAGCGGAGCGCCACAGTAGCTAAACAATTAAATCAATTGTAACAATTAACACAAAAACATACAATAAACTACATATTTCATTGTGCAAGGCTTACGCTTTGCCACAATATGATATACTGCATCCCCTTCCTTTATCAATTGAAAGCTAGAAACAAAACTTCTATGGTCAATTGCAACAAAATTGCAGAGAGTTAGTATGCAGCTACGTACTTAGTTGCATACCAGCTAGTACGGTACTCTCAGGATCATCCCCAGCTGCGTACTAACTTAATACCAATTGCAACGAAAAAAGACGTGGAACAAAGTTGGGGACTAGCTGATCTCCAGCTTTAGTACGATACTAAGGATGTGGTTTGTTTTGGTGTGCTTCCAAACAGGACCTGAAGAGGGCCGGGGTTTCAAAATCTGAACGATTGGTACAAATGATATTTTAAAAGTGTGGTTCCCTTTCAATTCGAAGATGACCATGAAAACATCGTTATGGGATATACGACTGCCTATTGGTAGGTGCCACTGAGCTCTTTCTATCAAAGCTGTCGATAGGCCCCCTACCCTCGGTGACCCTCTCGGTCCCGTCTACCAAGGGTACATAACTGTTACGCAGGGGAGCCTCAACCTCTTTTCGCTTCTCAAGATTGGTACAGTAAGACCTCTTTGTTGCATTGAGCCTTTTTCTTACTTAAAAAGCGATACGTTGAGTTGCTGTAAGCTGGCTCCGACGCCTTCCCGGAATCAGTAGCTCTCAATTCGTAGCCTTTTTTCTGTTTCCTCTATCAGCACCTGCTTGCTCCACATGTCAGACTGCTTCTCTCTGTCGTCTTTTAGTCGATTGCCGTTAAGTATTATTGTTAAGAACTGTGTGTATTTTCACTCCTTTCTTACTTGGGAGAGTGCTGTTACTCCACGGGGCTGGGCCTGCCTTGTCCCCGCTGTCGAGTTAGCCCACCAGCCGTCTGCGTGCCACCGGTCGGGCCTTGTTTTGATTGTAGCTGCGCATCCTTGTGCTTGCACAGAGGACTAGCTGCAGCTTACAGCCGGACCAGCCATATACTCCTCACCAAATCTTCCCCATTGTTGAGTTGAGACGTACGCAAGCTGCGTTGGCCTTTCACCACGTGTGTAGGCCTTACAATCAAACAGACCATGTGCTCTCCCCCATCTGTACTGTAATATATACTGTTATTGTATACTGTATTATATTTACTGTGTTGTAACGAGTCAATCGGCCACCGCGGCTTTGGCCCTGCCCCCCTCTTGTACGCTATGTGCTGCTCAGGTGTGTGCCCATGCAGTCAGGGTAGGCACCGTGCATAGCTGACCTCTACGTGGGAGAGCAGGACGAGCGGGTCCACTGGGCGCTTTGCTCAGACGAGGACGTGCTCTCCATCGCCGCCTCGTGGGGGGAGTCCGCTTTTCCAGCAGAGATGGAGGTCGAGGCGGAGCCTGAGTTCCCTACGGACGTGGTCCCTAGTTCCGAGGTTTCCTTGATCACTAGCGCATCGCTGCTGTCAGGGTCGATGCCCACGCTCATGGGGCATGCAGCAGAGTACCTGCAGGTCCCCTGGACAGCAGAGGCAGAGCCACGTTGTTCCCGTCTTTTGGCCGCATGACGTGGCTCCTTGACCCCAACCCTTCCCCGCTTTCCCTGCTTTTATGGAGAAGGTGCGCACTTCCTGGAACCACCCAGCCATAGTGCTGGCTCAGTTGAGAGATGGTTCTCAATTGGCCTCACTGAAGGGGCGGTGAAGCTGAGCCTGGCCAGGTTTCCCCCTGTAGATTTCACCATCGCAGCCTTGGTGAAGGGTCCACAGGTGGGAGGTATGCCCAGGGACCCTTTGTGCCCAAACCTGCAATGCAGGGTTACGGAGACACATGTCGGAGGGCTTACGTGGCTGGGGCCCAGAGTACCCACTTGGCTAATACATCCAGTATGCTGGGCCGGAGCCTGGTGGGCCTAGTGGTTGCACGCAGACATCTGTGGCTGTCACAGTCGCAGGTGCCTGATGCCAATAAAGCCGCGCTTTTGGACGTGTCTATATGGCCAGGCCATACCTTTGGTCCAGCAGTGGAGGAGATCCTGCAGTGGTCTCTTCGAGAACGCGAGGTGTCGAGGCAAGTAGCCGTGTTGCTCCCTTCCCCCGTGTTGAGTTTATCAATATTGTTGATGCGTCACCTACCAGTCATGACCCCTACCCCATGCATGCTACAGCCTACTAATATGTAGCATTGGCTACTAAAAGCATACTTTGACACAAGTATACATATAGCCTGTTACATATAACTTAAAAATATGTTACTGATATGTTAAATATTGCAATTCTGTTCCATGTGGGTGATACATAATTACTGTACGGCTTTAAATAACTGCGGTAAAGTGAGCACGCTGTTCTAATTCTGGGTTTAAATACTTTTCACGTATTTGGATTGCGGCATGATCACACACGAGATAAATTACGATAACAATTTGCAAGATTATGAAGAAGTATTAGAAGTTTTCTGCACTGATGTCTAATGTTTTGTTTTTGTTTTCTTTCTAAGGAATATTTGTTAACATTGTGTAGGCTGCAATTTCATACACTTGATACATCGGCTTGTTGCTTTTTCTCAGGTGTCACAAACTACAGCTGCTGCAACGCACCCCGAGGATTCCCTTCATATATCCCTTGAATATCCAACACACCTTTTAATAAACTTGCGATAAAAGTGTTACAAAACTCTCCATGTTGCATTTTCCCATTGTGACAAATGATGCAATGTGCTTTTAAAGTTATTTAATTCCAAAACTACACTGTAAAATAATCAATATTGATTATGACCCAATAAGCACTATGTAAGGAGTTACAAGTAAAAAAAAAAGTAAGAATCAGCAAATTGCCAACATTCAGTATCCAGCTCTGGAAAGGTCAAAGTCCAAGACTTATTTTTATAGAGCACACAGTGGTTCCTATAAGTGTTCAATACTAACTATGGATCTGTTTGCACACTGTAAGGAGTTATAAACTATGAAGATATGAAACAGAGACTAACAGAAGTAGATTGGAGCAAAATAGAGAAAGCATCCACAGAAAAAGGATGGCAGTTTTTCAAAAATGTAGTACTAGAGGCGCAAAACAATTACATCCCTAAAGTAGACAAATCTAAATGTAAAACTAAATTGCCAAAATGGTTTAATAGATCAATTAAAAAAAAAATTCAGCGAAAAAAGGCACTTTACAGAGAGTTAAAAAGGGACCAAAAAGAAAGTACACAGAAAGAGTACACGGACCTGCAAACGCAAATCAAAAAGGAAGTTAGAAAGGCCAAGGGAGAAATAGAAATGAACATTGCTAAGGGAGCTAAAACCAATTCCAAAATGTTTTTCCAATATTACAACAGCAAGAGAACATTCAAAGAGGAGGTTAAATGTCTAAGAGATACAAATGGCAAAATCGTAGATGAAGAAAAAAAATAGCAAATATATTAAATGATTACTTTTCACAAGTTTATACAAAGGAGGATAATGACCACATGCCCCACATGTCATCCAGTTCCTATCCAGTTTTAAATAACTTTAACATAACTGAGACAGAAGTGTTAAAGGGACTAGGAGCTCTTAAAATAAACAAATCCCCTGGGCCGGATGAGATCCTCCCAGTAGTACTCAAAGAAATGAAAGAAGTAATTTACAAACCGCTAACCAAGATCATGCAACAGTCTCTTGACACAGGGGTGGTACCGACAGACTGGAAAACTGCAAACATAATACCGATCCACAAAAAGGGAAACAAAACTGAACCAGGTAACTACAGACCAGTAAGCCTGACTTCTATTATATGCAAACTTATGGAAACTATAATAAGATCCAAAATGGAAAAGTACCTATATGGTAACAGGGTGCTGGGAGACAGTCAACATGGTTTTAGGAAAGGGAGATCGTGTCTAACTAACTTGCTTGATTTTTTTGAGGATGCAACATCGATAATGGATAATTGCAAAGCATATGACGTGGTTTATTTAGATTTCTAGAAAGCTTTTGACAAAGTCCCACACAAAAGATTAATTCTCAAACTGAACGCAGTAGGGATTCAAGGAAACACATGTACATGGATTAGGGAGTGGTTAACATGTAGAAAACAGAAAGTACTGATTAGAGAAGAAACCTCAGAATGGAGTGTGGTAACCAGTGGAGTACCACAGGGATCAGTATTAGGTCCTCTGCTATTCCTAATCTACATTAATGATTTAGATTCTGGTATAGTAAGCAAACTTGTTAACGACACAAAAATAGGAGGAGTGGCAAACACTGTTGCAGCAGCAAAGGTCATTCAAAATGATCTAGACACGATTCAGAACTGGGCAGACACATGGCAAATGACATTTGATAGAGAAAAGTGTAAGGTACTGCACGCAGGAAATAAAAAAATAAATAAAAATGTGCATTATAAATATCATATGGGAGATACTGAAATTGGAGAAGGTATTTATGAAAAAGACCTAGGAGTTTTTGTTGACTCAGAAATGTCTTCATCTAGACAAAGTATTCAGACCCCTGACCAATTCTCTCATATTACTGAATTACAAATGGTACATTGAAGTTTCGTTCTGTTCAATATTTTATTTTAAAACACTTAAACTCAAAATCAATTATTGTAAGGTGACATTGATTTTATGTTGTGAAATACTTTGAAGAAAAATAAAAAACTGAAATATCTTGCTTGCATAAGTATTCAACCCCCACACATTAATATTTGGTAGAGCCACCTTTCACTGCAATAACAGCTTTAAGTCTTTTGGGGTAAGTATGTACCAGCTTTGCACACAGTGTCGGAGTGATTTTGGCCCATTCTTCTTGGCAGATTTGCTCCAGGTTGTTCAGGTTGGTTGGACGAAGCTTGTGGACCGCAATTTTCAAATAGTGAAACAGATTCTCAATGGGATTGAGATCAGGACTTTGACTGGGCCACTTTAGGACATACACCTTTTTGTTCTTGAGCCACTCCAATGTTGCTTTGGCCTTGTGCTTGGGATCATTGCACTGCTGAAAGGTGAATTTCCTCCCACGCTTCAGTTTTTTAGCGGACAAAAGCAGATTCTCTTGCAGTATTTTCCTGTATTTTGCTCCATCCATTCTTCCTTCAATTGTAGCACGATGCCCAATCCCTGCTGATGAAAAGCATCCCCACAGCATGATGCTGCCACCACCATACTTCACTGTAGGGATGGTGTGTCTTGAGGTATGGACAGTGTTAGGTTTACGACACACATAGCGCTTTGAGTTTTGGCCAAAAAGATCTATCTTGGTCTACATGACCACAATACTTTTTCCCACATCGCAGCTGGGTCACTTTCATGCTTTCTGGCAAACTCCAGATGTGCTTTCAGATGGTACTTTTTGAGTAATGGCTTCTTTCTTGCCACCCTCCCATACAGGCCAGTGTTATGCAGAGCTCTTGATATGGTTGACTGGTGCACCATTACTCCACTCCCAGCCACTGAACTCTGTAGCTCCTTCAAGGCGACTGTTGTCTCCTTCTTGTTTGAGCGCTGAGTTTTGAGGAACAGCCTTTTCTTGGCAGTGCCTGGGTGGTGTGATGCAGCTTCCACTTCCTGATTATTGATCCACTGTGCTCACTGGGATATCCAATCACTTGGATATTATTTTGTACCCTTTCCCTAATCTATGCATTTGTATTACTTTATCTCTAACTTCTGTAGAATGCTCTTTGGTCTTCATTTTCCTTCAGATTCACAGCCTTACCAATGATCCATCAACAGTGGGGTTTTTATCCAGAAAATGTGACAACAACTTTAATGGTTCACAGGTGGAGGCCAATGGTAAGGTAATTGTGTCTTTGTTAGGGCAATTTCTTTCATCAGTGCAAACTGGGAGCTTCCACAGCACAGGGGTTGAATACTTATGCAAGCAAGATATTTCAGTTTTTTTATTTTTCTTAAAAATATTTCCCAACGTAAAACCAATGTCAACTTACAATAATTGATTCTGAGTTTCTGTGTTTAAAAATAAAATATCAACCAGAACGAAATTTCAATGTACCATTTGTAATTCGGTAATATGAGAGAATTGGTCAGCGGTCTAAATACTTTTGCAAGGCACTGTGTTTGTGTATATATATATATATATATATATATATATATATATATATATATATATATATATATATATATATACACACACACACACACTTTTAAAAGAACTACTCCACCCAATGTCTCCCCACGAAACAGTCTTTCATTTTATGACACCAAAAGAAATATTGAAGGGAATCCTCGGGTGCGTTGCAGCAGCTGTAGTGTGTGACACTTGAGAAAAAGCAACAAGCCGATGTACCAAGTGTGTGAAATTGCAGCCTACACAATATTAACAAATATTCCCTCGAAAGAAAACCAAAACAAAACATTAGATAATGGAGAAAACAATAAAAATAAGCATAAGCAATCAGTGCAGAAAACTTAGAATACTTGTTCACAATCTTATTGTAAATTGTTATCGTAATTTATCTCGTGTGTGATAATACCGCAATCCAAATACGTGAAAAGTATTTCAACCCAGAATTAAAACAGCGTGCTCACTTTACCGCAGTTACTTGAGTTTGTCTATGCTTGTGAAGTCCGTGAGGAAAACTGACCTATTAGCAAATCTTGGGCAGTATCACGGTCAAATATGAAGTAGTCAGCAACTGAAGAAAGAAAATGGACTAAAAACATATATAAATAAAAAGATTAAAGTAATAAATAAATATTGATGCAACTATTTTTTTTTTTACACTATCCTTAAGTTCAATATTTTTGCCCAACTAATGTGGCTATAAATACATTCGTAGTACAGTTCGTCGATCTGACTATACAGTATTCCATTGTTACATTATCTCAAAACGCTCGTTCTGTGCCAACAAATATGGAGGACATTTCATGACAAAATTAAAAATAAATAAATGAATGCATGAATAATTAATTAAATATCGAAAATAAATTAATAAGTACATAGACATTTATATATGTATTTATTTATTTATTTAGACATGTATTTATTCATTATTTTATTTATTTATTTATTCATTCATTCATTCATTCAATTTTCCATTTTGGCATGAGATATCATCCATAAAAAATGCCTTTTCTGCTCGATGATACTGCTGACTGAAAAAACAAAAACACCCACATGATCATGGCGTAACTAACTTAACCCTCTACACCTGATACAGGTCTGAAGAATTCCTGCAACAGCGTGAGCCAAACATGTCACATTTGAAGGGTGGAGGCGTGACTGCCCCTGGTCTGATTGCAAACGAGGTTAAATCCAAACCACACTGCAATATTGTAACAAAATCCTTATTGTCGGACAGTTGTCACACTGGTGAAGCCTGATCATGGGGGGAAATAAGATCCTGTGTATCGGTTTAGTGTGCCTGGATATCATCAACGTGGTGGATACATATCCAGAGGAGGACACTGACAGCAGGTGAGACATGTTGACGGTTTTGCAGCAGACAAGTTAATATTTCACAGTCATTTTTTAGAGACCTAAACAGTATTTCTTTAGCAGCAGTGTGTAGTGAGTGGTAAGGGCTCTTGACTGGAGGATTGTGGGTTTAATCCCAGGTGGGATTGTAAATCGCCCTGCTAAGGGAGTCTGCTAAGAAATAAATAATAATATCTTCCAGCCCACTACATTGCAATTTATTATTATTATTATTATTATTATTATTACTGGAGTATTAAGGTCTATTAGCGTTTCTAATGTAGTATGTTTCTCATACTAGATTATACTTTTCTCTAAGTACTTTGGTTAATTTTTAGTAGAAATGCACTGTCAGCACTGGGCTTGATTCAGCGTTATATAACAGGACAAAGGTTGCATATTCTGTTACCACGTCCATGCTTATCAAGCCCTGCTGCATTACTGTAGATGAAAATTGCATTATTGGTATGTGGTATTTTCATAGTATAGAAAGGTCATTTATATTAACTTATTTAGGAAAGATATGTATGTTAGCAGCAATCCTATCCCGCCACAGCTGTAAATTACCAATTCAGTCTATCAGTTTAATTAAAATAGTATATCAACATGATTTACAATGACATTGCAGTTCTGTAAAAATTGAATTTATTTGATAACAATTTCCACATCGCGATAAACATACTTTTTTTTATTTCTAATACTGTTGAAAATACGAACGCAATATAATTAAGTTTACTTTATATTAATATAAAACAAACCCTATACATACCAATCATGGTCTCGTTGGCAAACACCACACACTAAAGTATTAGTTAATCACTTTATACGCTACTTGCACTAAGTGAAGTCACATTTCAGGATACCAGTGAAGTGTTAGAAAGTGGTACATCGTCATATCAAAACTTTAACATGTTGATGAAGGGTCTGCTCCGGTCACAGCACTCAATCCGCCAACAGGCGGCAATGGCGAGTCAATCCAGCCACGGCCGTTAGACAGCCCCTACCTCAGGGACGAACGTTATTCAGCGCCTGTCAGGCGCGTCAAGTCCGATTTATTTTCACACGCACCGTTTATTTTACATGCTGTTATAAAAGTAGTTTTCTTTTTTTTCACAGTAAAACAGGTTTAAAATGCATCACATATCATCTGGACACTCAGTACTGCATCTCCAGCCCCGCTCCACCCCACCCCTTGTTCGCTGTATTTATCACATACCTCTTCATAATCATGCATACTGATGCATCCTCTCCTGATCACTCGTTTTATGAGCAAACTCTTCTTTAATGCGATCCGACATTATTTCATTACTGTAACATCTCAAAAAAAGCTGTACAGGTGTCCGTGATATTCTTTGAGCGCTGGATACGGAAGCATCTATCTTGTTTGTTTATGTCCGTGCTAGACATATGGTTTAGGGACTGTGTGTATTTCTCAGATCCGCCCCCTTTTTGAAGTTGTCAGACCGGGTTCAACATCGGAAAGGAAAACGAAAATTGTAAAGAACCCAGACAGTCCCCCCCACCCCACACAAATATCTCCACTCCCAGCATCCTCTGCTGCTAATTAGCATACTGATGGGAGTCCAGCTCAAACAGCGAGTCAGTCCAGCCGTGCCTGTTACAATACATTCAATTAAAACGATGGTAAAATCCGAAAACAGCATTTACCTACTTTCTTGGTGGAAGTGTAGGCATTATTTAGGCAAATACCGGCAAAGAACAGCAGGTTCTTTAACAATCAAGAGAGGCAAGTGTATAAAGTAACGGCGACACCAAAGTAAAAAGTAACAGATTTTATTTAGGTAGGGTAGACAATTAACTCATTAAAAACTAGTCTAATTTTAGTACTTAATTTCCATCCAAGAAAACACTACTAACAGTATAACAATAATTATCACTCAGCAATTTGATAGCAAAAACCATACAGATTGTCAAATACAGCAGCAGATTACAATAGCACCGCAAATCGGGCCAAAAAGTGTTATAGTGCCTTAAAAAGTACGTTTCACACAAACACTTAAAAAAAAAACAAAAAAAAACAGAGTTTCACACACACAATTCAGAGATAAATACAACTTCAGATACTTTTAAATAACACATGTCAAAAATAGCACCAAGTTGTTAATTTCATAGTACTAGAACAGGCACAAAACACCATATAACTTTAAACTGCTAATTCCAAACACTCCTGTAGGCACTATTTAATCAGTGACATGTTGCTAAAATACGAGTAGCAAACATGTACTGTATACTGGATAAACAACAAGAATCAAAGAATAGTAAAGAAAAAGACTTTGTTCTGCAAATTTAAAGTACGCTTATACACAGGACTCATAGACATAATGCACATAGATTCAAACAAACTACGACTGTATACCGAGGACAGCAGTAGTTAAGAAGGCATCTAGGTATTTCTTTCACAATTAAAACGAGCAGTTTTCTTTTGTTTAGACAAGACACATACAAAATAGCTACCATGGTCTGACAGCACGAGGGCTACTATACCAAACCACTCTAATATAGGGTGGACCAAACTACTCAACGGGAATAGCAAGACGTTTACCATTAGCATCTAGAGCACCAGTCAGTTACCAGGGCATGCAAGTACTACAATTTATAGTTTAAACTTAACCAACCAAATGGTAGTTCACAGACCCATGCCGCTCAGCTCACACAATTTCCAAACCCGGTAGCTTTCTTGTTTGGTTGACCTGATGTGTTTTTATACACCTGTCCCAATTAGGAATTAGCAGTGCAGTTACTGTGGAGACCAACAAGTTTTCGGGAGATTTAAAGGGGCCGTACCACATTTCAAAGTACATAAACATACATAAAAAAATAAAACAAAAATTACACCAAAGAAAAGTAAATAAATCACATTGCACACCCATTACAAGAATGAACTATAAACAGTACAGAAAGGAAGAATTAACTAAACTAAACAGTACAGAAAGGAAAATATGAACAACGACACTCCACTCCTGATGTGTCCGATTAGTGATCCAGAGCAATCTATGTCAGATTCCCTTAAAGGTTACAAACACATTCCTGACAGTTACTTAAGATGAAGGTTAGTCTTAACAGGGGTATTGTTAGTAACACAAATATTTACTTTCGTTAATATTTGATAATCAAAGCATCGTTAAATCAGTCTCGTTTTGGTTCAGAAGGCAATTCTCACTCTTACGAGATAGATGCTCTTTGCGTACAGACAACCTTTCGAGAATTATCTAATATGAAGACAATTAATATAATTTGGATTCTAACTTTAAACGCAGAATGATAATTGCCTTGTAAAACCCACATCAATTTATATGAATCACATACAACAAAACTGTTACTATAGTGTTCATTAACTGAAAGCATGAATTGAAAGCAATACTACTTTTCTTACATTCTACCTCAAACAAAACATAAATTTTACTTTAAGCTTGGCTTATTCTTAAGTTCATAAGAGGATAAAACACTGCGTGTTGAATACTTAACATACTTTTGCTGCCTCTTCCAGCTGCTCCATGACATGTAAAACAGGTGCTCAAAGGCTCTCCTGCAGGTCCAGGTTCTCCACACCAGGGGACGAAAGAAAAGTTTTTGCAAAAACAAGTCATTAACTATTTAGGTATTCCACTGAAACAGTAAATCCTCCACACGACGTGCACTCTTCATCCGGGTTTGTCTGGGATATTCCACCGCAGACTTCGGCACTGCTAGCTTAATAATGGACTGAATATATTTCAGTCGACTTCAAATGATATGCCAACTGTCTTCCTCCGGTGATCAATCGGGGCTAAGTTAGAGATTTGATTCAAAGTACTTTTAGGATTTTAGATGTCTTGCACGGTGGACTACCACACCAATTAGCAACCCTGTTCAAGCCGATCCCAGGTCCGATGAAAGTTGAGCTCATCCTTTTCTATTCCTGGTACTCTCTAGAATTATGTAAAACTCTAAAATGTGACATCTATTGGGGGTCAGGGGGCTGATGCTGATGGTACTGAAAACTATCCAGTACCATCGGCTTCCAGCTCTACAGGCTTTTATCTGACAGTAGATGACCTCTGGAACATCATGGCATCAACTGTGAATCAAATTTAAAATCAATCTGTGTAAGTACCAGCGTTTTCATTTTGACTTGCTGTAATGAAAGCTAATTTCCATATATCAATCAATTAATCAATCTTTATTTTATATAGCGCCTTTCATAGTGGACCACCATCACAAAGCTCTTTACACGATACAGTAACAAAAAAAACCAAACAATGCCTAATACATTAAATACAGTGAAAAATGCATAATACACAAAATACAGTGAAAAACAATGCATACTATTTTAAATACAAGGCTAGGGTGTAAAAAGAATTCTAAAATATTGTGCATGTGAGAGAAAAAAAAAGTAGCAACAACACAACAGCTAATAACAGATATTGGACAGCAAATACTAAAGAAAAACACAATTGGGACAAATTAATTTTATTATCCACCAAAACCAGCCAATCAATACTTTGCACCAATGAAAGCATCCAGTCCTGTACCCACAACTGCCAAGTCAGCCAATCACAGCCTGTCACATGAGCGCAGCATCTTTCAACAAACCGAGACACGGACAGTTCAGTAATATTGCTATATTCTGATATCTGGCACTGTTCAGATAAACTGTAAGCAGCTCTGACAAGTAAAGTTTTTTTTTTTTTTTTCTTTAATTATGTATGTGATCCCTTATAAACATTTTCTGGATTATTTTCCTATACATTTTTTCAGCAGAAGGCTACCTGATGAACTATTACAAGCTCATGGTAAATATAGGTTTAGAAGTGTTGTGTTAAAGAAAATAATGAGAAAAAAGTTTTCTAATAGCGAAAGTGCCCTCTCCATTAAGGCTCTACCATGTGGTAATTGACCTTGACTTTTGCGGCCTCGCCTTCGCCTAGGGACGCATAACTCCAGTCACTGTCAACTACTACATATCCTTCATTGACAGGCACGATCTCTTACATAGGGTCTGTATTCATAGTTTCCTGTTTCTAAAACAAACACGGAATGTACTTTTACATTTTAAACAATGTAATTCCACATCCTAGTTGTTTCTTGAAGTACAATGTTATAGTAGATCAAAAAAAGTTTAGATAAACACTATACTATATACGGTATCTATTAAAATATTTAAGATAGAAGCTTGAAACTTTTGTTAGCCCAATGAAGAACACATTTACAAAAGTAAAATAAGTACTAAATCCCATAATTAACCATATATGGCTCTATAAACCATTAATTTTACTTAAATATCTTTAGGCTTGCTACTATTCGATTTTTTTTTTTTTTTTTTTGCCAAATTGACGATTAATATCGACATTTATTTTAGAAAGAATGTTTCTATCTTTATTTTTCAGTTCAAGCAGCGAATGAGTGTAGTCGACCTTTATGCTTTAAAAAAAAAATCACAGACGTTTTGTGCCGTTGAGAAACTTCTCATTTAGCGAAGCCCCTTTATCATCAACAAAACCATGATTCAACATTTTAATTGAAATAATGTTTGGTCACAGCAGAGCTATTGTAAAGATCCTACACAAATTAAAACATTGTCTCAAATAAACCATAGAAAACACAGCATATAAAAGTGTATTGCACAAAATTTAATAGTATAAATTTACGAGTAAAAATAATATAAACAGAACAAAACATTAGATAGTTGAACAGAACTAACTTGCATATTCTTCAGCACAGCTGGAGTCACTGGAAGGTAAGGCAGATGGGCCTGCTTCGTCCAGCAGTGGAGACATCAGTCAGGGGATTGTGCACAATACTCATTAAGTGTTTTCTTCTTGCGTCCCATTTTCAAATCAAAATATAACTGCCACCGTATACCTAGCAAAAGCCTACCTACACCTTGACCCGCTAATTTCAATGAATGACAGGTGCTTGAGCTGGCAAAGGAAAGCGTACAGTCGGTACAGGTCTTGATTATTGACAGTCATTTAAATGAATGAGAGCATTCTGGTGCTGCTTCAGTCAACAAGGTCTGTCAGAACTGGGTGAAATGACAGTGACAGTGAAACTATACTAACAGATCACTGAGATGATTGACAGCGACCCCTAGCCATTCAGAGTAGAACAGACAGTAAGTACAAAAACTAAATAAACTATAGATGATTTCTAAATTAATTTTGGCACGAAAAAAAATAGTGCATGGTTATACCGACATTTATCCTATATAAATTTATTTCAATTAAACTTAAATTTTGGGGGAATTTGACATTTAACAAGCTTTACCGATTACTATTGAAAAGTAGAAAGCCTAATTATATTGTATTATATGTATTATTATATGTATTGCCTGTACCACATAAAGTTTAAAACGTAGGTTACAGGGTACAAGAAGGAGGAGATTAAAGGCATAACAGTTAACCAGTCAAAGTGTTTGGCTTGGTCTCTATAAATAGCAACATATGTTTTACAAAAGGGGCTACATACTATACTAGAAGAGAAATGGAGTCAAAAGAGTTTGTGTGTTAAATGCATTGATAGAATTTTTTTTTTCTGAGATTATGTCTGCTTGACTTGCCTGTCCTATTCTAAGTGACTCTGTATATAATGCACAGTTCACAGCCTACCTCTGTAAAGCTCTTTGTGATGGTGGTCCCTAATGAAAGGCGCTATATAAAAATAAATATATTAAATTGGAGCCCTATTGTAATTGTTAGGATTATTATTAGGCTTACAAAACAGAATGTCTGGGAAGCCTATTGTTGTTGTAAGGATTATTATTATTATTATTATTATTATTATTATTATTATTATTATTATTATTATTTATTATTATTATTATGCTTCCAGGACATAGGCTGGGAAGCCTATTGTTATTGCTGAAATTCTTCTTCTTATTATTGTTATTTTCTTGTGCCAGAATTGCTCGATAAGAACATAAGAAAGTTTACAAATAAGAGGAAGCCATTCGGCCCATCTTGTTTGTTTGGTTGGTAGTAGCTTATTGATCCCAGAATCTCATCAACAACATTACCATGGGAGCTGGTTCAAGATTCCCATGATTCTCTGTAAAACAAAAAATGCCTCCTATTTTCTGTTCTGAATGCCCCTTTATCTAATCTCCATTTATGATCCCTGGTCCTTGTCTCTTTTTTCACGTCGAAAAAGTCCCTTGGGTCGAATTTGTCATTACCTTTTAGGATTTTGAATACTTGAATCAGATCGCTGCATAGTCTTCTTTGTACAAGACTAAATAGATTTGATTCGTTTTTGAGATTTTGAGTCTGTCTGCATGTGACATGCCTTTTAAACTCGGAATAATTCTGGTTGCTCTTCTTTGCACTTTTTCTAGAACAGCAATATTCTTTTTGTAGTGAGGTGATGAGAACTGAATACAATATTCTAGGCGAGGTCTTACTAATGCATTGTAAAGTTTTAACATTACTTCCCTTGATTTAAATTCAACACTTTTCATTATATATCCGAGCATCTTGTTGACCTTTTTTATAGCTTCCCCACATTGTCTAGATCTTTGTCTAGGTCTTTTTCTAGATTCCATCTGCAATTTCAATATCTCCCATATGGTATTTATAATGAAAATCTCGCTCCATTTGAGGTTTCTCTAATCAGTACTTTATGTTTTCTACTTGTTAACCACTGCCTAATTCATGTGCATGCATTTTGCTGAATCCATTCAGTTTGAGAATTAATCTTTAATGCAAGACTTTGTCAAAAGCTTTCTGGAAGTCTAAATAAACCATGTCATATGCTTTGCAATTATCCATTGTCGATGTTGCATCTTCAAAAAAATCAAGTTGGTTAATTATCTCATTTCCTAAAACCATGCTGACTGTCTCCCAGGATACTGTTACCATATAGGATCTTATTATAGTTTCCATAAGTTTGCATATAATAGAAGTCAGGCTTATTGGTCTGTAGTTACCTGGTTCAGTTTTGTTTCCCTTTTTGTGGATCGGTATTACGTTTTCAATTCTTGTCTGTTGGTACAACCCCTGTGTCAAGAGACTGTTGTATGATCTTCGTTAGTGGTTTGTAAATAACTTCTTGCATTTCTTTGAGTACTATTGGGAGGATCTCATCCAGCCCAGGGGATTTGTTTATTTTAAGAGCGCCTAATTCTCTGACCTCTTTTTAGTTATTCTGTCTTCGTTATTTGAAAAGACTAAATCAAGGCATGCCTTCCCTCTAGTCGGTGCCTTGACAAATTGCGTTAAGAAGCAGTCATTTGTCATTTCCACTATTTCAATTTCGTCTGTCGTGCTCACTACAGGGTTTTCCTATTTTATTTGAAATCCCAAATTAGTATGGCTTCTTCTTTCCTGCACCCATTTCTAATGTCATTGTATAACAGATTATTTTGCTCGGTACCTGAATTTGGTGGTCTATAGCATGCCCTTATTATTATTATGACCTTTGAATTTTTGTCCATTATTCTTACCGATATTGATTCTGCGTTGTTTTTTCTTCCAGATTTAATACCTGGGGTTCAAGACTATTTTTGATATATAGCACTACCCCTCCACCTCTTCTGACTGTCTTTCCTATACAGTCTATACCCACTAATATTATATTCATCTCCATCTCTCGGATAACCAAGTTTCTACAAAGATCTTCTTCTCCCAAACCGCTAGTCCGATTGAAACAAACCCAGTGGCACATACTGTATGATTGTAGTGTTGTTTTCTTTAAAGGGAGTTAAAGGGAAGTTGCTACGGTAAAAAACATGGTGGCCATGTTGGATGATATTATCAACATACAAAACTGGCTTACAAAAACATTTGTCTCTGAAATCGCTAGTCCGACTGAACCAAAAACTGGCACACTTAGTGTGGTTAACCCTTTGCAGTCCTTTGTCGGACCTGGTCTGATATTACAATTTTCCCTTTCCAGTCCGATTTCGGACCCTGTCCGACAGCATCAAAAAGACATCAAGCTCTCTAGTCGTTTTTTTCTCTGGAAGAAGTCAAGAAAACCTTTCGGAGGCCGAGTGAGGCTGATAGGAACTGAATGAAGCTGAAAAAGGGGTATATCTGAGCAATACACATAGCCCCTGTGCCACAGAGATAGCACAGACACATACAAAGAAGATAGCTGCTTCCGCATGAAGTGCTCAAAGAATATCACAGACATTTGCAGTGTTTTTTGAGATGTTGTAATAATACAATGACTTGGATCGCATTATTGAGGAGTTTGATGATAAAATGAGTGATCAGGAGAGGATCTATCAGTATGCATGACTATAAAGACGTATGTGAAAAATACAGCGAACAAGGAGTGGGGCTTGGCTGGAGAGGCAGTACTGATGGTTTTGCTATGCAGGGCGTTTTACATTCAATTTTTTATTTTAAACAGTGCATGTAAAATAAACAGTTTGTTTGAAAATAAATTATACCTGACAAGCGCTGAATAAATGGACAGCTAAGGGTTAGGTTGTTCAAGGGAAGTTGCTGCAATAGAAAAAACATGGATGACATCATCAACAGACAAAACTGGCTAATAACCCCTTATAGAGTGCAGATAGGGCCATGGTTACTATGGAACACATATAGTAACCCATGTATGCGCTATCAAAAAATGTAATTTCCTGTGACGTTTGACCTCTCTTAAAGGTCAAATGTAAAACTGTCTCATTACTTCTAATGGAGTGCAGATAGGGTCATTGTTACTATGTAACACATATAGTAACCCATGAATGCTCTGTCAAAAAATTTGCCTGTGACCTTTGACCTCTCTTAGACAAATTCATAATAGAGTGCACATAGGGGCATGATTACTCTATAAAAATGCCATTCTGCACTATTTGCTAAAATGTTTGGAACTGGTACTGGTACTGGCATTTTGCGTTATTTGCTAAAGCGTTCGGTACTGGTACTGTTACTGGAAGCTGTAAAGTTGCTGGCAACTCTGGTTATTATTATTTATTTATTTTCCTTCCAAAGTTGCTCAAAAACTCACGAAAATTGGTAGTTTGGTAGATGCCCATGGGACAGTGTACCAGAAACAAAAACAAATGTCATAGGTCACATGGTTCGGCAGCCATATTGGATTTTGCGGAGATTGTTAAAATTTCATTTTAACATGATCCTAGTGTGATTGACTTGTAAACATTGTTCAAGGAACGTTGCTATAACAAAAAATAATAATATGGTGGCCACGTTGGGTGACCTCATCAACTTAAAAAACTGATTAATAACTCCCTGCAGAGTGCAGATAGGGCCATGGTTACAGTGGAACAAACCCATGTATGGAACACATATAGTAACCTATCAAAAACTTGTCCACTAGATGGTGCTCATTGGTCTCAGCATGGACATACCATATATGTTCTGATGCCTGTGACCTCGCTTTAGGTTGCTGTATTGTAGTACTCTATGTGAAGTAATGCCAGCAATTGAATGAAGATGATTGTTCACATGGATGGTGACTAATCTATACATGTAAATTTCATGATAAAAACTAGGAAGCCATAAAGTTGCTTTCAACTCTAGTTATTATTAGGCTTCCCAGCCAGAGTGGCTGGGAAGCTTATTGTTATTGCTGTGATTTTTAGGCTATAAGCCTATTGTTTCTGTTAGGATTTTTATAATTTTTTTTCTTCCGCTCTTTTTTTTTTTAAATCTCTAAAGTCAACACCGTTGCACGCCAGCTCACAAAACTTAGTAGGGTGGTAGGCACCTAAGGGAAGTTGTGTTAGAGCGAAAATGAAGGTCATAGGTCACATGGCGTTGTGGCCATATTGGATTTTTCAAGAATTTTGGACAAGTAAAAAAAATCTTCTCTGAAACCGCTTATCGCAGAGATGTGGAACTTGGTGAAGTTGGACTACCCTCATGGCCTACATTTACGGTTGTTCAAGAGAAGTTGATTGGTCACATGGTCTGGCAGTAGGGTGACCAGATGTCCCGATAAAATCGGGATTGTCCCGTTATTACGGGCTTTGTCCCATGTACCAATTGAGGTATTGTCGGGATGCTATTTGTCCCGATTTTTAAACATTGAAAACCGATGCGTAAAATGTGAATTTTTTATTTTCTCGTTAGGAAATTTCTTGTATGGCTGCTGTACTGTCTTGCAGTGCAACTAAATACTGGTTTTGAGTGAGTTGTTTGACAGTGACCCCAAACATACAGTCAAAGCCACACTGGAGTGGCTTAAAAACAAAAAGGTCAATGTCCTGAAGTGGCCCAGTCAAAGCCCGGACCTCAGTCCAATTGAGAATATGTGGAAAGAGTTGAAAATTGCTGTTCACCAAAGGTCCCCACCCAACTTGACAGAGTTTGAGCAATTTTGCAAAGAGAATGGACAAAAATTGCAGTGTCCAGATGTGTAAAGCTGGCAGAGACTTATCCAAATAGACTCACGGCTGTAATTGCTGCCAAAGGTGCCTCTACCAAATATTGACTCAAGGGGGTGAATACTTATGCAATCAATTATTTTCTGTTTTATATTTGTAATTAATTTAGAAGAATTTGTAGATTTTATTTGACCTGTCATGGTCAAATGTAAAGCTAGCTTATAACTCCTTGGAGAGTGCAATTAGGGTCATGGTTACTTGGGAACACATATATGAACCCATATATGCTCTATCAAAAAAGTGTACTTGCCTGAGATCATGTGGCAAGTGTCATTTCTCTCTCAATGCTGTGAAGGCATCTTGAAATGCCTGGCACTGACAAATGAGCTTCAATTCTGTAGACAGTTTGCACTGTCCTGAAAAGACGCTGCCAGTATCACATCCAGTGAATGCATGCAATCTTAACAAGGAAGGGCAGATGTTATTTCATAGCCAGTGAACTGAGTTTCACTTCATTTGAGCAGATAGCTTGTTGATACTGATGAGCCTAGCCCTGTTCTTTGTACCTCACTGCATGTAGATGTCACGGTTGATTTTGCTAGTGAAGGCTAGGCACAGAATAGGTGTCGCTGTGATGGTAAATAGCAGATACTCAGTGCAAAATGTACAAATCGACAGTATTAGCAGCTCAAATGAAGTGAAACTCAGTTCATTGGCTGCTGTGGCGTCAACATATCCCTTCTCTATGGCTAATAAAACTACCGTCATTAGTAATTTTTTTGAAAATACACAAGAAAGATACAATTTTCATACCTTATGGTACGAGTTCAGAAAATCGCACTTCATTAACACCAAGAAAACAACGACAAACACCAGTGCTAAAAAGCCAATTTTTGTTAAGTAGCTTTTACAAGCTGATTAAAAAATATTATCAGTAAAACATACAATATAATGTTCTTTTTAAAAGCACATAAAGTCAACGCTTATTGTGTTACTGTTGGTGCTCTTGACTCAGGGAAAGCACACAATATGGTACTTTACTGTACTGCTTATGTGTACGAACATTGCAAAGAGGACAGAACCCCGGTCACGACAGATATCGCATCATTCCACGAACCACCAAAATGTGCTTTGTGTGCAAAGCTTAGCAATGAGTATGCTGATTGTATTGGTGATTAACATTGTCAGATTCTGCGATCCAAGTCATGCTTACAACACATGCAGTTAAAGTGTTTCCTGTCTTAAATATCTGTAGATCGCATTATGTGTGCGGATATTCATTCTCCAAGACGAACATTCTTAATATTAATATCAGCGTCTTGTTCTGACTGGTGTAAATCTTTGCGTCTCTGTATTGCTCTTGCTGAGCTCACCTGTAACTCAAGGCCCTTGAGGACCTGCCACTTCTCCCACTTATAGCGAGAATTAGCCAATTTATAAACGCACTGAATGTAAAATTACTGTATTTTTTATTATTTGTAATATGTCTATTTTTAATTCACTTGAAAGAGAAAGCACAGAGATTTTTCAGTTCAGTTTTCTTCTTCTTTGTGTGCTTCAGTTTTGTTTGCTACAATTTGCTTTGCTTTTGTAATACTGAAACACAACGTTTAGCTCTGCTAACACATAAGAATACAATAGTGTGACAGGGATGGATGTGTGGTGAAGTCAGGCCAGAATGCAAGAACAGCACAAAGGCAAGTACTGAGCTGCAAAGGTGCCGCGGCACTGTGTTTATTTAAACGCAAAAATAAAATAAAAGATTCAAACAAAAACAATGGTCACAGAGCAAAAATAAAAAGGTAAACAAAAGCAACTCACAAACACAAAATAATCCTAACTAAACAAATACTTTCCTTTGCTTCTCCCGTCTCTCTCTCACACACATTCCTCCTCCGAACAACCCACCCGGAACACAGAAAGCTGCAGGTTTTATACAGGTGACCATCTCCGAATTAGCAACAATTAATCAATTAATTAAGTCAGGAGGTGGTCACCTTCTGCACAAGGTTTTTGCGTGGATGGGGCTTCCCCATCCATGCTGCCAAACAATAAACACAACACAGCTTTTTGCCATCCTCTTTATGTACATACTAAATCAAATAACAAAACATTGTATTTTTAAATCAACACAAAATACCCTCAAACCAATACTAACAATAACCAATTCCCAAACAATACATTCTTTTAAATAATACACAAATACATTTTAAATAATCCAATAACAGTCACCTGTGCTAAAATGAACAAATACATTTAAAACAGTAGGGCCTTGCCCAGCCCCCTTTTTTATGTGCAGGGCTCTTAGCCCTGTCACAAATAGTTATACAATTCAATGGTTATGGCAGAGAAAGAACAAATCCTGCAGTAACAAATCCGTAAAGAAGGCAGACTGGTAAAAATGAAACCTTTAAACCCAATGAAGAACTCTCAAACCAACAACACGTGTAAAACTATATTTGTGTAAATCTGTTTATATGTTGGTATGGGGATAGAAGTGATCGACCACATCAATTCTTTCACTTGCAAGACAACTTTGCATGGCAGTTGTTCTGATAACTCTGCGAATGTGCTATTGTCACCCATTAATTTCTGATCAAGTGCCCTATTTGCAGTTCTCCAGGAATTTATAGTGAGATTGTACGCTGCTCATACTCCTATCTGTCACATGAATGAACAAACGCAAAGAAAGGGACAGCAGAATCAGGACAGCTGCCTCCATGTGAAGATAGTCTTTACCAACATGCTCTGAGAGCCAACTACCAAAATGCCATATGGAGGCATAGTCTGGTAACAGCTATAGATGTGCCAGCTCCCCAGAACAACCACGGATGGACAGCGGGAGATGGTGGCAAGCTTGATATTAAATGGATGGCTGGCTGTCCTGAACCTCAGGTCATCTTGGAGTTCATATTGTGTAAATGCTCTCGTACCTGTCAACGCCCCAGCTGCCAGTGCCTGTCTGATGGATGCCAACGAAGATGATTCAACACAGGTTATACTTGATGATGAGGATAGTGAAGATGAATCTGACTAAAAACTGACCCTGTAAATGAGAAATGGACTTACAAATGTGTTGGTCTTTGAAAAGACATTTTGTAGTGAATGTTCAAAATGTTCTGTTACATATATTAATCTATATCAATCCATAATGGTGTTAATGTATTTTTGTTGCTTACAGTTTTATTTAACCAACAAATGTTAGATTATGGTTCTTAACTTGAAAAATGTTGTTTTGTGTAGAGGGATGCTGTTACTTGCATAATTATATAATAAATATGTTACTTGTATCACTCCAGAAATTTGGGTATTTCATGTGGCACAATGTGACACAGCTACAGTGGCTTGTGAAAGTATTGACCCCCCTTGGCATTTTTCCTATCTTGTTGCCTTACAACCTGGAATTAAATTGGATTTTTTGGGGGTTTGTATCATTTCATTTACACAACATGCCTACCACTTTGAAGATGCAAAGTATTTTTTATTGTGAAACAAACAAGAAATAAGACAAAAAAACAGAAAACTTGAGCGTGCATAAGTATTCACCCCCCCAGAGTCAATACTTTGTAGAGCCACCTTTTGCAGCAATTACAGCTGCAAGTCTCTTGGGGTATGTATCTATAAGCTTGGCACATTTAGCCACTGGGACTTTTGCCCATTCTTCAAGGCAAAACTGCTCCAGCTCCTTCAAGTTGGATGGGTTCTGCTGGTGTACGGCAATCTTTAAGTCATATCACAGATTCTCAATTGGATTGAGGTCTGGGCTTTGACTAGGCCATTCCAAGACATTTAAATGTTTCCCCTTAAACCACTCGAGTGTTGCTTTAGGAGTATGCTTAGGGTCATTGTCCTGCTGGAAGGTGAACCTCCGTCCCAGTCTCAAATCTCTGGAAGACTGAAACAGGTTTCCCTCAAGAATTTCCCTGTATTTAGTGCCATCCATCATTATTTCAATTCTGACCAGTTTCCCAGTCCCTGCCGATGAAAAACATCCCCACAGCATGCTGCCACCACCATGCTTCACTGTGGGGATGGTGTTCACGGGGTGATGAGAGGTGTTGGGTTTGCGCCAGACATAGCGTTTTCCTTGATGGCCAAAAAGCTCAATTTTAGCCTCATTTGACCAGAGTACCTTCTTCCATATGTTTGGAGAGTCTCCCACATGCCTTTTGGCGAACACCAAACGTGTTTGCTTATTTTTTTCTTTAAGCAATGGCTTTTTTCTGGCCACTCTTCCATAAAGCCCAGCTCTGTGGAGTGTACGGCTTAAAGTGGTCCTATGGACAGATACTCCAATCTCCGCTGTGGAGCTTTGCAGCTCCTTCAGGGTTATCTTTGGTCTCTTTGTTGCCTCTCTGATTAATGCCCTCCTTGCCTGGTCCGTGAGTTTTGGTGGGCAGCCCTCTCTTGCCAGGTTTGTTGTGGTGCCATATTCTTTCCATTTTTTAATAATGGCTTTAATGGTGCTCCGTGGGATGTTCAAAGTTTCGGATATTTTTTTATAACCCAACCCTGTTCTGTACTTCTCCACAACTTTGTCCCTGACCTGTTTGGAGAGCTCCTTGATCTTCATGGTGCCGCTTGCTTGGTGGTGCCCCTTGCTTAGTGGTGTTGCAGACTCTGGGGCCTTTCAGAACAGGTGTATATATACTGAGATCATGTGACACTTAGATTGCATACAGGTGGACTTTATTTAACTAATTATGTGACTTCTGAAGGTAAATGGTTGCACCAGATCTTATTTAGAGGCTTAATAGTAAAGGGGGTGAATATATATGCACGCACCACTTTTCCGTTATTTATTTTTTAGAATTTTTTGAAACAAGTTATTTTTTTCATTTCACTTCACCAATTTGGACTATTTTGTGTATGTCCATTACATGAAATCCAAATAAAAATCAATTTTAATTCCAGGTTGCAAGGCAACAAAATAGGAAAAATGCCAAGGGGGGGTCAATACTTTCGCAAGCCACTGTAGCTGAGTAGTGACGTCAGGCCAGAAAGAAACACACACAGTACTGAGGTGAAATGATATGAAGGCGCTTGCTTGCGCCAGTTTATTGTAAATAAAAATGTTGAACAAAACAGAAAACACAGACTGAACAAACAACAATGCGTTGGCCAAGGTAAATAGACAGACAAACAAAGTGGACGAACAGAAAACAAGTACCGTAATAGATAAATTTTTAACTCTTCTAACTCCACCCGTTCTCCACTCACAAACACACAACCTAGAAGTAAAAACGTGCCCCTTTTATGCAGCTGTACCGAGACTTGATTGCTAATCATTCAATTGCAATCTCGGTACATCTGCATGTGAACTAATTTGTGCCCTTCCCGTGTTTCCATACAAATACCCCTTTAATTTGCACATGAAGTGATTTGTGCCATCCTCATGTCTAACTACAAATTACACTTTATATCACCTGTGCTCATAACCCACATTATAACATGTGCACTTTATACATAAACACCAACATTTATACACTACATACAACATAAAACACCAAAATACACACAGGGGCGCGGCACATTGCCACACACAACCATTAATGTTTAAAGGTTCAAAACTGAAAAATATTTTTATTCCATCACTATAGCGTTTTGATTATTGAGCCAGCGGGCATAGGCCTTTGAGCTTGAAGAGTGGTGCATAGTTAATAATGATTTGAAGCATATTGCATAAGATAGTCAGATTTAAGTATGAGTTGTTAACCCCACACATCCACCAAAAACTTCTGATATTGTTCGACAGTGCTTCTGTTTGGAAGCAAATTACTACAAACAGCTACAAGGTATAGATGTCCAGCATACATATTTGGAATCTACAGATAATAAGCTTTAAGAAAAGTATTGTTTTATTTGGTACCAATCGGCCAAAATTTGGGTCCTGGCTCATACCTGCCTGGCCCATGTACTATAAGATTATTATTATTATTATTATTATTATTATTATTATTATTATTATTATTATTATTATTATTATTATTATTTTATATTTTAACATAACTGTTTGGCATACTTTGTTTTGAAATTAATTCACAAGGGTAAAGTAAGGTCTTTACTTCTGGAATTTTTTTCAACTTTAACAGTGTTACATATAGTGACTGTAATAATATTTTGCTAATTAACAATATTCAAATACATGTCTGAATCCTGAACAGATATCTAAAAATGTATAATAAATATATGGTAAATGGATAGAATCAGTGTTCTATAAAGTACAGTATCTAGTATGTCTTCTGTTATGTATTACTATATCTATAACAAAAACATTGTCAATGTAAAAAAACAAGTTAGAAAAATGTAAACGCTGTTTAAAGAGGTGATATCAAACACAAAAGTCCAAGTTAGGAGAAGTAATTAGGTCAGTCTTGTCAAGCATCAAACAAATAGGCACAATTGGAAAGGTACTGGGGCACAAGATTCACACAATTCTTGCTTCTAACTTGGCACCTTTTTTTGATCGCTTCTCTCCACTTTAACGCTCCACCTGAAATGCTCTTTGTATGACTTGAAGTGACAGACACACACACACACACACACACACACTGAGACACACATACACTGAGATACACACACACTGAGACACACACTGAGACACACAGAGGCAGACACACACACACTGACACACACAGAGACACACACACACGCTCTGAGACAGACACAGACACAAAGACACACACACACACACACACACACACTACAACACACAGTCTCAGTGTGTGTGTGTCTCAGTCACTATCGCTGTCTATCATATCAATACAGTAATAAAACACATAACTAATCTGCCCATCCGGTGTGTGCAGGGGAGGGAGGAGGGGGGGGGTCTGTACTATGGTACATTTGTACTATTGTACCCAACTCCAGAGTGGACAGTTATTGGACATCGCAATTATATATATATATATATATATATATATATATATATATATATATATATATATATATATATATATATATATATATTTATAATCTACACAATTGTGAATGTTTTGTTAGGCACACAAGCCATCGTCTGATATATTATCGATTATAAAACGACACCTCATGTGACTAACAAAAAAAAACTGGTTTTCTGAAAAGGTGTCTAGAAGGGCTAATATTCTGATAGTATCCTAATACTAAGTGGGTATTTGGTATCACGTTTTTGGAATACTGGTATCCAGAATACCGACAGATTCATTCGGAATACACTGTTTACATGGCATGGAAGAGCTATTCAAATTTCCCACTACTGGAATGGTAGTGTGCGTGGAGTTAACGCAGTCCTTTTACAATCCTTATTATGCACATCACAAACCTGGTTTTGTGCTTACCTTCAAATATACCAGGATCACACATATTGTCGGCCACTCCCCCCATATTGCGTGATGCATACATTTTATTTCTGCACGGCGCAGAATGGATTGTGATGCGCAAAAGGACGTTTCATATATGGCAACTTGGCATAATTTCAGCACAACGGCCATTTGTGAGTGGCATACCCCTCTGCGTGGTACGCAAACCTTTCGAAGACCGGGCCCATAGTGTCCTGATGTAACACCCTGACCTTGGTGTACGATAATGAAAGCTAATTGGCCATTCTGGTTGTCCACAGTAATTTTGCTCTTCTGCACAGCAGTAAACTTGGCATTGTATCGCTTTGTAATGATACTGTCTGGTTTGCACTGCAATCGTTCTTCCTCTTGACCAAATAAGTTCACTTTTTGTGACTGAAACCATGCGAGATACTTCAGGAGAAATTTCAGACAATTTGGTGAGAAACGGCAATATTTTGCTGCTCACCTCTCTCTCTCTATTGAAGGGTTCTTCTAAGAAGTGACAAATATCCCCAGTAGTTAGAGATGCAGTGATGGTAAACAAAGCTCCTGATAGCCACTTGTTGACTATGTTTTAATGAATCCTTCAGAGGCTGCAAGTGAAGAAGGAATTGCAACGTTGCATTTGCATAGCATGAAGTGAAATTGGGGTTGCTCAAGCCTCGGAATTGATGTGTAAGTGCAAGCGTTCTCTTAGAAGCTTGAGGCTTTTGCTGTTCCTGAACATTAGTGATGGCTCGATGAATGAAATGCACTTAATCATTTACCTTGTGTCCCTTGTGCGTGTTGGTCTCCTTCAAGCTTATCAACTTAGGGCAATAAATCCCTCTGAGCCCTCCCTCTGCAACTGCAGTTTGAGGTGCCTAAATGCAGGTGGGATCAAAAAGTTGATAAGGTGGGCACCGCTTAAGGATGTAACTCTGGAAGTGCAACAAAACTTTGTCCATAGGAGGAAATGGAGTTACCAAGATCCATCCTCACTGTTTTTAGAGTCTTACCCTGGCATTTGTGAATGGTGATTGAATGAGCACCAATGATTGGGAAGTACTCTCTAAACAATTTAGACTCTGTCCATGATTTCAAACTTTGTTCGTAAATGTTCAAAGGTACGGGTGACTCCATTGTTAAATGAGATGGTTATGGTTTTGACCATACTTGTGTTTTCCAGATAGTAGGAAACAGCTTGAAGCTTTCCTATTGCCCCATTGATGAGACCAGTGACAATGTCAATGTTCTTGCAAAGCACCACTTTGCAGCCTATTTTGACTTGTGTGGTAGTTTCCAGACCAGCTGTAACAACTGCAGTCAGCCTTGTAGGTGTTAGTCTTTTTCAGCACATATCTCTGGAATTTAAAAGGGCAGTCCACAGTCCATAAGATGAATGTCCTTTTGTGGCAAAGTGCCCGCCCCTGTGTGTATTCTGTGTTATGTGTTTTGTTTTAATGTTGGTGTATAGTCATTGGTACACAGTATATAAACGGGTCTGTGTAAAACGAGTATTTAAAATGTATATTTGTATTTAGACACAAGGATTGCACAGCACTTCACGTGCAAGTAAAATGTAATATGTGAGCACGGGGAATTGCACTTTATTAATTCACGTGCAGTTGTACCGAGACTCCAATTGAATGATTGATTAGCAATCGAGTCTCGGTACAGCTGCATAAAAGCAGCATGTTTTCACTCACTCGGGGTTGTGTGTTCGGTGAGTGGAGAACGGGATTGGAGACAGAGATAATAGTAATAATTGTAATAATAATCATAATCATTAAAATATCTGCTCACTGTGTTTTGTCTGTGTAGTCCGTTTTGTTTGTCTTTTTATTTTGGCGACAAGTGCCATGTTGAATGTTACAACTGTTTATTTTCTGTCTGTTCTGTTCTCCATCTCTCTTGTTATTCATTTCGTGGCTCTGGTCTGACGCCACCCACTCCTGCCGTCTTTGTGACACCTCTCCAGGCATACGATCAAGCACGGCAGTTTGGATCTGGTTACAGGCATCTACAGTAGGCATAACGCAGGTTGAGCCCTCGAGATGAAATAGCTAGGTGGCTATTTTTTTTTTTAATTAGCAGTGGATGAAAACCACCTCAGCAAGTTTTGGATCTATAATAAGATCCAAAATGGAGAAGTACCTATATGGTAACAGGGTCCTGGGAGACAGTCAACATGGTTTTAGGAAAGGGAGATCATGTCTAACTAACTTGCTTGATTTTTTTGAGGATGCAACTTCGGTAATGGATAATTGCAAAGAATATGACATGGTGTGGTTAACATGTAGAAAACAGAAAGTACTGATTAGAGGAGAAACCTCAGAATGGAGTGTGGTAACCAGTGGAGTACCACAGGGATCAACATTAGGTCCTCTGCTATTCCTAATCTACATTAATGATTTAGATTCTGGTATAGTAAGCAAACTTGTTAAATTTGCAGACAACACAAAAATAGGGGGAGTGGCAAACACTGTTGCAGCAGCAAAGGTCATTCAAAATGATCTAGACAAGATTCAGAACTGGGCAGACACATGGCAAATGACATTTAATAGAGAAAAGTGTAAGGTTGTGCATGCAGGAAATAAAAATGTGCATCATAAATACCATATGGGAGATACTGAAATTGGAGAAGGTTTTTATGAAAAAGACATAGGAATTTTTGTTGACTCAGAAATGTCTTCATCTAGACAATGCAGGGAAGCTATAAAAAAAGGCCAACAAAATGCTCGGCTACATTGTGAAAAGTGTTGAATTTAAATCAAGGGAAGTAATGTTAAAACTGTACAATGCATTAGTAAGACCTCATCTTGAATATTGTGTTCAGTTCTGGTCACCTCGCTATAAAAAAGATATTGCTGCTCTAGAAAGAGTGCAAAGAAGGGCAACCAGAATTATTCCGGGTTTAAAAGGCATGTCATATGCAGACAGGCTAAAAGAATTGAATCTGTTCAGTCTTGAACAAAGAAGACTACGCCGCAACCTAATTCAAGCATTCAAAATTCTAAAAGGTATTGACAATGTCGACACAAGGGACTTTTTCGACCTGAAAAAAGAAACAAGGACCAGGGGTCACAAATGGAGATTAGACAAAGGGGCATTCAGAACAGAAAATAGGAGGCACTTTTTTACACAGAGAATCTTGAGGGTCTGGAATCAACTCCCCAGTAATGTTGTTGAAGCTGACACCCTGGGATCCTTCAAGAAGCTGCTTGATGAGATTCTGGGATCAATAAGCTACTAACAACCAAACGAGCAAGATGAGCCGAATGGCCTCCTCTCATTTGTAAACTTTCTTATGTTCTTATGTTCTTAGAATCTGCCAGAACTGATGGACGCTGTATCTACTGTAGATACTAATGAGAGCAAAACAAATACAAAAGAAAAACAAGGGAAATGCAGATCTTTTCTAGAAAGCTGGGAGTCTTTGTATAAATGGATTTTATATTTTTAAACGCTGCAGTAACAGCTCTGCTTGTGAAGCATTTGACAGAACAAGTGATTTATTTGCACTATGTAGAACCTTATTTTCTCCCATTGGTGCTTGAGCCTCGCAGCATTCATGGAATCGCTGCCTGTGCACCTATTATCAGTGATTAAAGGCTGGTTTTCAAACAAACTGATTGAGTATCGCTTACCCATACTGTATTGGTATAAGAAAAGTGTGTTTTTAAAAAAGTAATGTCAGCTTTCAATCACATAAAATATGCTGAAGATAATGTAATCAACACCAAGCTACAGACAGGGAGTCCCAAGCTTTAAAAGTGATACTGTTTATAAATAAGAACTCAACTTTATTATGAATATTGTGTTAGTATGTGTTTTCTAAGCATTATTTGTGAATGCTTACTCACCATTGCTACACCCTGTTAGAAAATTGACTTTCCTGCATTAAGTATTCATCATTTAATCATAAAATCTCAATTTACAAGATTAAATACATGACTATACTCCTTCTGGGCTCTACCATAACAGGATCACATTACTGTGATACTGCACGCCGATTGACTCAGTGGATATGTCGGATTTTGCTGAATTAGAAGCCTGGTGTATAGCGACTTATGGAAAGAAACGATCATTTGAGTTGTATTTAACATGGTGTATACAGTGTTTTGAGAACAAATGACACTGAACATCAGAAAATAGGCACTGTGAGATGAATGATCCTACTTTTAGCTCAGTCTTGGTGCAAATAGCGTATATCGTGTTTTGCATCTAAACTCATATATATACAATGCCTATAGAAAGTCTACACCCCCTTTCAAAATTTTCACATTTTGTTGCTTTATAGCCTGGAACTAAAATACATTAAAAGAGTTGTTTTTTTTTTTTTACTTATGTACACATCCTACTCCACAACTTCCAAGTGAAAAAAATATTCTAGAAATTTGTAGAAAATTAATTAAAAATAAAAACTGAAATAACTTGGTTGGATAAGTGTCCACCCCCCTGGTAATAGCAATCCTAAATTAGCTCGGGTGTAACAATTGCCTTCAAAATCACACATCAAGTTAAGTGGCTTCCACCGGTGTTAAATTGTAGTGATTCACATGATTTCAGAATAAATTTAGCAGTTCTTGTAGGTTTCCTCTGCTGGGTAGTGCATTTCAAAGCAAAGACTCAATCATGAGCACCAAAGAGCTTTCAAAAGAACTACGGGACAAAGTTGTTGAAAGGCACAGATCAGGGAATGGGTATAAAAAAATATCAAAAGCCTTGAATATCCCTTGGAGCACGGTCAAGACGATTATTAAGAAGTGGAAGGTGTATGACGCCACCAAGACCCTGCCTAGATCAGGCCGTCCCTCCAAACTGAATGACCAAGCAAGAAGGAGACTGATCAGAGAGGCTACCAAGAGGCCAATGGTAACTTTGCAAGAGCTACAGACTTTTATGACTAAAACTGATCAAAGTGTGCAGATGACAATAATATCCCAAGCACTCTACAAATCTGGCCTGTATGGTAGGGTGCCCACCTTGAATTTCATTTGAAGTATGCAAAAAAAACACTCAAGAGATGCTGTAGCCATGTGGCAAAAAGTTTTGTGTCTGACGAAACAAAATTTGAACTTTTTGGCCTAAATGCAAAGCGTTATGGCTCAAATCCAACAGAGCGCATCACCCAAAGAACACCATCCCTACTGTGAAGCATGGTGGTGGCAGCATCATCTTATGCCAGAAAGCTGAAACTTGGTCAGAAGTTCACCTTTCAGCATGACAACGACCCAGAGCACACAACCAAAGCTACACTGTAGTGGCTAAGGAACAAAAACTTAAGTCCTTGAGTGGCCCAGTCAGATCCCCGACCTAAATCCAATCAAAAATTTGTGGCATTACTTGAAGATTGCTGTCCATCAACATTCCTGAAGGAACTTGACAGAGTTTGAACAGTTTTGTAAAGAAGAATGGTCAAATATTGTCAAATCTAGGTGTGCAAAGTTGGTAGAGACCTATCCCAACAGAGTCACAACTGTAATTGCTGCCAAAGGTGCTTCCACCAACTCAGGGGGGTGGAGACTTATCCAATTATGAGCTTTCAGTTTTGTATTTTTAATATATAATCTTTTTCTCAATTCAAGGGGGTGTAGATTTTCTATAGGCATATATATATATATATATATATATATATATATATATATATATATATATATATATATATATATATATATATATTCCCGATTGTGGAGCTGCTTTAGTGCCATATTAAAATGTTAGAAACGTGTGTGTGTGTGTGTGTGTGTGTGTGTGTGTGTGTGTCCATCTGTCTGCGATTATTGGACTTATACAGTTCTATGTTTATGCAGCATACAGCACTGTGATCACAGTTTACATTTTCTGCACTCTTAAATTAAGGATAGTTCATAAACTAATACAACCAGGGTGGTCCGTCAGCCCTGTTGACACAGTCATATGTTTTTGTGGGTTGCTTTGAGCTCCCCATGAGATATTCGGATATAAATAAACCCTGTATGAAGCTAATTTGATACGAATCATATGCATAGTTTGAAATGTACGCATGTTTTCAGTACCAAACAATAATAATGAGAAAGTGCCTTTCAAATCAATTAGATAACTTTGAAACAGCTCCCTGTCTGTGCCAGTGTTCTCTTTACCATTATACCTGTAATATGACATCAGGTGTGTTATTCTATTTATCATTTATTAAACTTAACCCTGTTACTTTGGTTATTAAGTGGCTTACTTAATATAACAGTCAAGGAGTTAAGAACAAATAAACAATTTATCTGTCTCTGTGTGTTTTGGTTCAGCGCAGAAACTGGGAGTCACAGGTTTACACTTGGTTACATTCAGTGAGACATAAACCCATAAAATCTCACTAACCTATTCAGTGCATTGATATCCACAGTCAGTCTTATCATTGGAAGAGCAATTACATTCAGAGTTTCACTTGTTTAGACTGTCTCCAACTTGCAGCTGCCCTGATAATTATTTCTTTACAGCATTTTTTAAATAATTCTAAAATAAAATCAAACAAGAGGAAACTGTCCTTCTCAACTCCTGGTCTAATTAGTTAACTCCTTAAGCTGTGGCTCCTGGACTTCCCTGCCGGCTAACACTGTCTCTGAAATCTTCCTAGCTTCCCTTTGGGGTGCCTGATTTGGTTTGGTTGGTTTCACTTGTTTCTGTGACTGGCTCTCCTGCACTGCTCTGCGCTGCTTGTCTGCTGAATCAGAAAGAGAGCGTGCACTCACACAAGCAGTCCTTTTTTGCTGGTAAACAGACCTCTGCCCTCTAGGGTGTGGAGCCGGGAGGATCATTAAAGTAGCAGTCCCTTTCATTTTAAACACACAGTAATGCAGCTAATCTTTTAGCCACCGCTACAACTTCTCTGAGCACTTTGACGGCTTTTTTGCATAGCTGTTTTTATTTTTATTTATTTTTTTACCTGGGTCAGGGTATGCGATTTATAAGGACAATTAAATGGTATTCCTTTCTGAAAGTACAATACATCTTTTCATCTGCAATCGGCAACACAATGGGGAAAACAGCTAGTTTATTTACTTATTATTACAGTGCCATGAAAAAGTATTTGCCCGCTGATTTTCTGCATTTTTGCACATTTTTCACATTTTGTGAAAACTCACAAAACCCTTTTTGTGGGTTGTAGTATTATATAGAGGGAGTCTGACAGAAAAAAGTCTGATAGTCTGATAGAAAAAATGACACCAAAGTTTGATGCTTCTTTCATTTGTTTGGTGTACAAGGTAATCAAACATGCAATCTTCAGGTGTGAAAAAGTTATTACCCCCCTAGTTAACTCAACCCAATTGAGTTAAATTCAGACTAACTTTGGCCCTTACCATCAGAGTGAAGTTGTTGGCACACAGGTTCTGGAGGCACATCATGCCATGATTAAAAGAAATTCCTGAAGACCTCCGGAAAAAAGTTTTTGATGCCTTTCAGTCTGGAAAGGGTTACAAAGCCATTTCTAAGGCTGTGGGACTCCACCAAACCACAGTCAGAGCCATATTGTCAAAAGGGAGAAAGTTTAGGACAGTATTGAATCTTCCCAGGAATGGCCGTCCTGCCAAAATCTCTCCAAGAGCAAGGCGTAAAAACGTACAGGAGGTCACAAAGAACCCTAGAACAACATCCAGGGATCTGCAGGCCTCTCTCAAATTGGCTAAGGTCAGTGTTCATGACTCCACCATCAGAAAGACACTGGGCAAAAATAGGATTCATGGCAGAGTAGCAAAGGTCATTCAAAATGATCTAGACAAGATTCAGAACTGGGCAGACACATGGCAAATGACATTTAATAGAGAAAAGTGTAAGGTACTGCACGCAGGAAATAAAAATGTACATTATAAATATCATATGGGAGATATTGAAATTGGAGAAGGAATCTATGAAAAAGACCTAGGAGTTTGTTGACTCAGAAATGTCTTCATCTAGGCAATGTGGGGAAGCTATAAAAAAGGCTAACAAGATGCTCGGATACATTGTGAAAAGTGTTGAATTTAAATCAAGGGAAGTAATGTTAAAACTGTACAATGCACTTGTAAGACCTCATCTTGAATATTGTGTGCAGTTCTGGTCACCTCGCTATAAAAAAGATATTGCTGCTCTAGAAAGAGTGCAAAGAAGAGCGACCAGAATTATTCCGGGCTTAAAAGGCATGTCATATGCAGACAGGCTAAAAGAATTGAATCTGTTCAGTCTTGAACAAAGAAGACTACGTGGCGACCTAATTCAAGCATTCAAAATTCTAAAAGGTATTGACAGTGTCGACCCAAGGGACTTTTTCAGCCTGAAAAAAGAAACAAGGACCAGGGGTCACAAATGGAGTTTAGAAAAAGGGGCATTCAGAACAGAAAATAGGAGACACTTTTTTACACAGAGAATTGTGAGGGTCTGGAATCAACTCCCCAGTAATGTTGTTGAAGCTGACACCCTGGGATCCTTCAAGAAGCTGCTTGATGAGATTTTGGGATCAATAAGCTACTAACAACCAAACGAGCAAGATGGGCCGAATGGCCTCCTCTCGTTTGTAAACTTTCTTATGTTCTTATGTTCTAAGTAGCACTAAGAAGAACATGAATGCTTGTCTGAAGTTTGCCAAAAAGCACCAGGGTGATCCTCAAGAGTTCTGGAACAATGTTCTATTGACAGACGAGTCAAAAGTGCAACTTATCTGCCAACGTGGGCCCTTATTTTGGCGAAAACCAAACACTGCATTCCACAGTAAGAACCTCACACCAAAGGTCAAGCATGGTGGTGGTAGTGTCTTGATTTGGGAATGCTTTGCTGCATCAGGACCTGGAAGATTTGCCATCATTGAAGGAACCATGAATTCTGCTCTGTATCAGAGAATTCTACAGGAGAATGTCAGGCCATCCTTCCATGAGCTGAAGCTGAAGTGCAGCTGGGTCATGCAGCAAGAGAATGATCCGAAACACAAAAGCAAGTCTACATCAGAATGGTTGAAGAAGAAGAAATTTAAAGCTTTGGAATGGCCTAGTCAAAGTCTAGACCTAAGCCCCATTGAGATGTTGTGGCAGGACCTGAAACGAGCATGTGGCAGAGCAAAGCTCTGCCGTTTAGAAATTGGCAGGGATGGGGTTAATTTCCCCTACCTGCCTGGGTTTATTATGTTCAGGTGGCTGGGGTTGATTAGTTGATGAAATGATTAACTTAATTAACAATCAATCAGCACCCAGCCACCTGACATAAAAGGAGGCCTCTGCTTCTCATTGAGGAGGAGGGAGCTGAGGAAGCAGGTTGGTGTTTGTGGTTGTTTGATTTTTTTTTTTTTTCCTAATTTATTTATAAAATTTTTTTAAAAATTGTCCCCCCCAAAAAAAAAAAAAAAATGCTGCAGTACTGCTCCGAGCCTCCTGGAAGCACTATATCCCACAGCTAACACCAAATGTGGCAGGCTGGTGAGTGAAAAGACGCCCAAAGACAGACTGCAGTTAAAAAAAAAATACTAATTTTATTATAAATAACACAAAATAAACGTGCACAAAGGCAAAATAACAGAAATTTGAGAATTCCTCTTGTTTGTAAACTTTCTTATGTTCTTATGTTCTTATGTAAAAACAACAAAACTTACAAAAATAAGGTTTCCAGGCTTGGCAATGCCTTCACTGGATTTAGCAAAATTCAAAAATCACAAACAACCACAAACACCAACCTACTTCCTCAGCTCCCTCCTCCTCAATGAGAAGCAGAGGCCTCCTTTTACTGATTGATCGTTAATTAAGTTAATCATTTAATCAACCCCAGCCACCTGAACATAATAAACCCAGGCAGGTAGGGGAAATTAACCCCATCCCTGCCAATTTCTAAACGGCAGAGCTTTGCTCTGCCACAGAGCAGTTTATGCTCTAAAACCCACAAATGTCATCGAGTTGAAGCAGTTCTGCATGAAGGAGTGGGCCAAAATTCCTCCACAATGCTGTGAGAGACTGATCAATAACTATAGGGAGCGTTTGGTTGCACTTATTGGTGGTGTAACCAGTTATTGAGTCTAAGGGGGTGATTACTTTTTCACACAGGGGCACTGGGTGTTGTTTAACTTTCTTTAATAAATAAATGAAACAAGTATCAAAATTGTGTGTTCTTTATTCACTCAGGGTCCTTTTTATCTAATATTAGATTTTGGTCAAAGATCTGATAACAATCAATGTCAGAAATATGTACAAATGCAGAAAATCAAACGGGGCAAATACTTTTTCACAGCACTGTGTGTGTGTGTATATATATACAGCTCTGGAAAAAATTAAGAGACCACTGCAAAATTATCAGTTTCTCTGTTTTTACTATTTATAGGTATGTGTTTGGGTAAAATGAACATTTTTGTTTCATTCTATAAACTACTGACAACATTTCTTCCAAATTCTAAATAAAAATATTGTCATTTAGAGCATTTATTTGCAGAAAATGACAACTGGTCAAAATAACAAAAAAGATGCAGTGTTGTCAGACCTCGAATAATGCAAAGAAAATAAGTTCATATTAATTTTTAAACAACACAATACTAATGTTTTAACTTAGGAAGAGTTCAGAAATCAATATTTGGTGGAATAACCCTGATTTTCAATCACAACTTTCATGCGTCTTGGCATGCTCTCCACCAACCTTTCACATTGATGTTGGGTGACTTTATGCCACTCCTGGCGCAAATATTCAAGCAGCTCGGCTTTGTTTGATGGCTTGTGACCATCCATCTTCCTCTTGATCACATTCCAGAGGTTTTCAATGGAGTTCTGGTATGGAGATTGGGCTGGCCATGACAGGGTCTTGATCTGGTGATCCTCCATCCACACATTGATTGACCTGGCTGTGTGGCATGGAACATTGTCCTGCTGGAAAAAACAATCCTCAGAGTTGGGGAACATTGTCAGAGCAGAAGGAAGCAAGTTTTCTTCTAGGACAACCTTGTACTTGGCTTGATTCATGCGTCCTTCACAAAGACAAATCTGCCCGATTCCAGCCTTGCTGAAGCACCCCCAGATCATCACCGATCCTCCACCACATTTCACAGGGGGTGCGAGATACTGTGGCTTGTAGGCCTCTCCAGGTCTCCATCTAACCATTAGACGACCAGGTGTTGGGAAAAGCTAAAAATTGGACTCATCAGAGAAGATTACCTTACTCCAGTCCTCTATGGTCCAATCCTTATGGTCTTTTGCAAACCTCAGCCTGGCTCTTCTTTGCTTCTCCTTGATGAAGGGCTTTTTTCTAGCTTTGCACGACTTCAGCCCTTCCCGTAGGCGCCTGTTTTGAACCTTCCTCGCCATGCACTTCACCCCAGCTGCCGTTTGCCATTCTTTTTGTAGGTCACATGATGTCATCCTACGGTTGCTGAGTGACATTCGAATGAGTTGGTGGTCATCCCGGTCAGTGGAGAGTCGTTTTCGCCCTCTGCCGGCCTGTAGCTTTGTTGTCCCCAATGTGTGCTGCTTGACCTTGTTCTTATGAACCGCCGTCTTTGAAATTTAAGGATGGAAGCAACCCAACACTCACTGTATCCCTCTGCCAGTAAAGCCAGAATTGAACCCTTCTTTTCCTCACTCAAAACTTTCCTTTTCAACTCTTTGGGCATGGTTAATAGTTATTTTTGGATTCCAATTACTTTTGAGGTACTGCTAGCACTGTTTTGCCATCCAGCTGGTCCTATTGCAAGATGATAGTGATGACCACAGGAGTGGTTTTTATACTTTTCCTCGTTAAATAAGATTTGGTTCAGGTGATCTCCTATTCAGTAGAATGAGGTGTGCCTGTGCTGGAATTCAACAGACACTGGAATGGAACGGCTACCATACATGTAGAGATGCTGATTTAAGAAAAAATTTGTAGTGGTCTCTTAATTTTTACCAGAGCTGTATATATATATATATATATATATATATATATATATATATATATATATATATATATATATATATATATACCATTCTGTCTGGAGCGGGGGAGCAGAGCAGAATGAAAGAAAGAGCAGAAGATATTATTATGAGGGGTGTATGGAATTGTCACCGCTTTGCTCCGCTTACATTCTCAGAACACAACACAGACTCTCGCCGTTAAAATACATTGTCTTTAACACAGGATTTGCACATCATAGGAGAATAGAAGTGAGTAAACTCTGTATCCCTTATATGAGAAGTGGGTAAATAATATATTGCCCAAATTCAAAGTGCGTAAACGCCGTTTACCTGCATATACCCTCGACTACACCACTGAGTAAAACTCCAAAGTACCTGGTATTGCAAGGCAGTCTCCCATCCAAATACTAACCATGTCACGCATATTATTATTATTTTTAGCAGACACACTTATCCAGGCCAACTTACAGTTGTAACACACAATTACCTGCACTTTTTAACTGAAACAGCAGCAATGTGTCCCACACCTGTGATTGAACTCACAACCCTACAGTCAGGAGCACAGTGCTCTAACTTCTACTCCACAGATGCTGCAAGCGAAGGATCACTAGTGTCTCGTTGTATAACTAAATCTCAGCAGTTTCCGACATGTTTTTCTAACTTGTATGAGAAACTACCGTTCCTCTTATATATATATATATATATATATATATATATATATATATATATATTTTTTACATAAACCTTGTACTTTTTATATAGATATATATATATATATGTCAATTGCTGTGGATAAACGCATCAGCCAAATCACTTAATATGATGTGTATTTTTCTAGTTGCTATTTCTTTATTTATACATTTATAATACTGTAGCTCTTATTGGAGACACACACAAAGGATCTCGCGTTTAAGGCAGTTTATTATGCGGCTAACAACAAATCAGCACCATCCACACAGACATAGACAGCCCTTCCCCACCCCAGAGCACTACTCTGCCTATCAAGGTCACATCCACATATTACACGAATAACACCGGAAGGGTAATAAGTTACAGGATAATGCATTTAACAACATCGGAACGTTACAGAAACTAATAATGAAACACAACAATAATAATTCAGCTTTCCCCTACCATATATATATATATATATATATATATATATATATATATATATATATATATATATATATATATATATATATATATACTTTGAACGTGTGGGTGCACACAGATGAAGTTGACAGTAGTTCCCCTGGGAGACAAGCTTCCTGATGAACAGTTTCCAAATGCGGAGACATTGGTAGCTTTGCAGCATATAATGCCAAATCAAACTCTTCATTTAGCTTCCAATTTAGCAAAATAAATATTTATTTTGTGAAAACCCAGATTTATTTTGTCAGATTTAATTACTGAATGATAATGTTTTTCAGATGTATCTGTTAGGTCAATGTTGAATCACCAAGTTTAACAAAAAGATTTAAGTTACAAGTATTTTTCACTGATTTATTTGTTAGAAATGTTTAGTGTTGCTAAATATTGACTCATCAAGTGTAAAAACATTTTTTTAAGGAGGGCGGCATATAAAAAATGTGGGCACTACTGGTTTAAAGATAATAAATGTATTTATTGCACTTATTTAGCACTTTTTATACAAAAGTATCGTAAACGCACTGTACAGTACATAGCAAAAGAAAGAACAAACCACAATACATTTGTATAGCATCTCACACGTGCAACTCAATAATCGGATCATTTAAATAACATATTTAAATAACAGTATACAAATAATGAAAAAGCAGCAATTACAATTACATTCAAACCCAAAAATAAAGATAAGATAAAACCCACTAAGATAAGAAAGTAATTTTATAAAAGTGCATTTTAGTCTTGACTGGAAACCTGTAACAGTCTCAGCTTCCCTGACAAAAGAAGGCAGAGCATTCCATAATTTAGCCCTACAGTAATTGCAGCTGTGAGATGAGCCAATGTCAAGGGTAGGACTATTAGGGGAAATATTAATTAATTTGTCTAGGACAGCAAAAAGAAATCTAGGATTATTTTTATTTGTTTCAATTAAATTAGAATAATGTGACGATCTAGCCAACACCAGAGCCTTCCTGTATTTAACCAGATGGTCCTTCCATGCAATGGAATGAACATGCAGTTTAGATTCTGGCCATCTCTGTTCTAGTTTACAGTAAGCTTTTTTTAAAAGACACTCTCCGAGTTTTGACTGGCGCTACAGTATCTAAGATACCAGTCAAGATGGTGTTGTAGGTATTAACCAGCTCTACTGATGAGGACCCAGAGAGTGGTAATGAGCTCAAGACATTAGAAAGCTTAACAGCAGTTGAATAATTAATTACCTGAGATTTAAATGTATGGTCCACAGTCTTTGCAGATACTGGCAGATTCACCTCAAAAAGATGATCAGAAATAGTAAGGTCTAGGGTTATGATGTTCTTAACAGCTAAACCACAAGAAATTACCAGATCTGAAGTATGGCCACGATTATGCGTAGGACCTTTACATGCAGGATATAATCTAAGGAATCCAGTAGCCTCAAAAGTTCCAAGGCGTTAGAATCAGAATCAATGTCAACATGAAGGTTAAAATCACCCAATAAAAGATCATATTTGACTGTCAATATAGATAGCAGTTTCCCAAATTCAGCCAGAAATAGCAGGTTTGACTTAGGTGGTCAATAAATAATTACAATATTATTAGGTAAAGGACTGTTTAATGTCAAGGTTAAAACTTCAAAAGATGAAGAACCTTCAACAATTTCCTGTTTGATTTCAAGTTCACTACGGAAAACAATAACAAGTCCACCTCCCTGCCCAGTAAAGCGAGCTTTCTGGTTAAAAAAAAGAAGTAGGTAGAGAAGCTGCAATCAGGTAAACATTGTCATTCAATCCAAGACAAGTTTCAGTTAAAGAGAGAATATAAATGTCCTGAAAAAAAATCACTAATTAACACAGCCTTATTAGACAGTGACCTGACATTAAACAAACCTAGGTGTAAATTGGTCCAATCAAGAGCATGTGGTTGAGCAGGGGTAATAGGAATTTGACGAAGGTTACTGTAGAACACACCTCTGTGTTACTCAGCAGGTAGCAGGAATGGCAGGATACTTTAACCTGAATTTTACATGCCTCTTTAGATTCCCTCCCCTTCACAGTTCCTAGTTTAAATACCTTGCTAGGTGATGTTTGATGTTATCAGCTAAAACCTGCTTGCCCCTAACCTATTTAGGTGGAGTCCATCTTTCCTATAATATCAATTTATTTTCCAAAAGTAATCCCAGTTTATAAATCCCAGCCCTTCTTACACACACCAACCAGCTAGCCAAGTATTTAAACCCTAATTCTACTGAATACTTCATTCCCACTACCAACAACAGGTAGTAGACCTGAGAGAATAATTCTGCATCCTAACTTTTTCAGCTGTCTTGCTAATGATTTAAAATCCTCTTTAAGAATCTCAGATTTTCTGTTCCTTATCTCATTTGTACCAGCATTTTTAATGGACAAAAGAATGAAACAACAAAGGTAAGTAAAGGCAGACAATCAGCCCAGTGTTTTAATCTGGAAATTTAATCCATGAAACACGAGACAGTAATAAAGCTTCAAAATATTTTTTTTATTTTTTATTATCGATCCTCGTTGAACTGAAACAAAAGCTTCACAGATTGTTTTAAATTTGCTGGATGTATCAGAGCACTAGCATTCATTCAGGCTTTAGTTCGGTTAAAAACTGTGTCACATCACATCGAAGAAATTTTATCCATGTAACAGAATGAAATTAGAAATACTGACCCCATATTACCAGTAAGAGCTTCTCTATGAGCAATCGCAAGCGAAACAATGGCAATCCAGCATTGATTTAAAATATATATATTTTAAAATTCTGTTTATGTTTGTTCTTTTCCCAGGTGTTTGTCCCAAAGATGGCAGCGGGGTGGCAATGCGTCCAACTCGTGTACAGTAATCTCACTGTTAGGGGCGCCTTGTGCTTTCATGGGGTCACTGGCACCAGGGTGCGTTGCAGAGTAAGTAGCAGGCTTCCTTCTCCAACTACAAGCTCAGTTTAAAAAGTGCAGGGTTATAAAGTGTCACTAGTCCTGCCACCAATCATGTACGTCCCTTGTTTAGGTGTATTGTTAAATTGATCAGGTGCCAGGAAATCAGGCCACTCCAAAGTCTGCTGTGAACAGATCACATTTATCACAACATGAGTAAGTCTTATAAAGTTTATCATAGTAAAAACATAGCAAAGTTTAATAAAGCATAGTGAAAGCAGGGGTAAGCATTGTAAGCCCAGGAGGTATGGGACAGCATATTTAAAAACATGGAAAACCAAGGTAATGTAAGGTAAATGTTTAACCAAGGGAAAAGCACAAGGAAATTGATAAAATACAGTGCATATTTACCATGATAAACTTCTAAAGGACAGTCTAGGTTTACTATTGAGTTGTTCATGCAGTTAAATCGGAGGACACATGTATTTAATAGTGGCCTGGTTGCTCAATAATAATTTACGGTCAAACAAGGACTGGTTGTAGGACTAGAGGTTTTAACTCTGCAGGCTAACTGAAGTGGCATTTGCTTCTTAGTCTTTCTGACAGGCTGAGAAATAAGACTGCTGCTTCAATCACATTTTTTTTTCTATCCCTTACAATGTCATGAGAACCGGTGGAGTGCCAGTATGTAGTATATGCCAGGCTTAATCCTGACAGGTTCATCACTTAATGATAGATGAATCCTTAACATGACAAAAGATCTGTATTTACTATATTGGTATTTGTAAAATATTTGGGATTATCTGTTGTAATCTTGTACAGGGATAAAAAAGGACTCATATTTCATTTCAGTTTTAGCTTTTACAGGTTTAACTGACACCTTTAATAGCAACTCCAGAAATTAATTAAGCCCATAGTGAAATTTGAAATGGGCAAGTCTGGAAGTCTTACTCTATCCCTGTCATAAATATGATCAAAAAGCTATATTTTGAACATTTTCTATGGCTAATATGTATATATATATATATATATATATATATATATATATTATATATAATATTCATCTGATGTAAGTAGCTAGATCTATAATATCTAAGAGTTAACTCCATCACTGAGGTCTCTTTATGCGTTACGTGGAACCAACGTGAACGTGAGTGACTAATTAGAAGCCACACCGCAGGTGTGATGTTGAGCAATGTAGTTTTGAGAAAATTTGCATCACTAAAATAGAATCTGTTTCTATTTTTTTTTTTCATCGCATGACTAGAATGAAACTGACACCCTTGACACAAGTCAAACACACGCCTCAAAACACGTCGTGTCTCAAAACAAGTTCATCGTGGACGACGAAAAGTTAATTTATGAGGTGTAGTAGTATCCTGCAAACTGAACGACTATGAAGACATCCAAAAGAAAGACAGTGTCTTGGTGGCTTACAGGTAGTGTATTAGCAGCACCGAGATATTTTCTTTCTGATTATGCAAGCTGCATAAAAATAGATTTATTAATAAGCAAAAATAAACTGGAGCATACATGCAGTCTACATATCCAGCATTTAAATGAAATATGTGACTTTTTTGCTTGCTTTTAAAATGACACCAAAAAAGTCCTGTATTCACACAACTTGAACATTGATGTAATTTCAAGCCATGGCTTTTTTAAAAAAAAATGTTTGTTTGTTTTTAAGATAAATAACATTTTGTTCAGAAAATTGTCCTGTGGAACAAATCCATGACAAGAAGGTCTTTACATATGTATAAAGCAAAGTTTTGTGGAGATTCACCAAACAAACCAAAATATTATCGGGGTCCTGCTATTCTATACTTGTAAAACAAAGCCAGCAACACGTTTATATTCTATGTGACACATCCCAACTAGGGATGAAACGATAATAAATTTCCATGATACAAATAGTTGAGAGCCTCTTTCACGATGCACCAATTATCACGATAGGTAACGGTTATTTTTCAATTACTTTTTTAACTGAACAATAAAAAAAAAAAGTTCTGTCTTTTTTTCTCTGTGGTATATGGTCTGCAACACAGAGAAGCTACAGACTTTAAAAAAGAGCAAGATTCTAGCAAGAGTGAAAAAAGAAATTACTACCACAGAGGTGGAAGAAAAATAATCTTAATGAAATTGTCTTTATATTACCATTAATAGTTACAAAAAATGATCCCTTTACAGTACAGTATTTAAATCTGTCAAAATGGCACTGCAAGCTTTATTACACCTGCTTTATTTACACATTTTATTGTGTTTGTTGTTTAGTTTTTGTATGTATTCTTTAGTAGGATCTTCTAAAAGTTCTTTATAATAGAGTACATCAGAGAGTTGACGGTCTGCTTCAGCAATGTAATCGGTGGTGTTTAGTACGACTACAGCACCTCCCTTACCTGCTTGTTTAATTACTATATCGTGATTATTCTTTAATGATAATATAGCATTTCCTTCAATATTTGAAACATTGTTAGGGATATCTAGTTGTTTTTGGATAATCTGAGAACTTACTTTCTGACGGAAGGTGGTGATGTAAGCTTCTAGGCTGGCATTACGTCCACTTGGTGGTTTCCAGTCAGAGGTTTTAGAATTTTATTTTGTCCAGGTTTTGTAACGGGCAAAATGTCAAAACCTTTTAATAAAACTGAGGTTTCTGCTTGAGTTAAATTGTTTTTAGAAAGGTTTACGACGCTGAGTTGGTTAATAGAAGTGTCTCTTATTGGTTTAGATTTCTGTAATTTGTCCAGTTTTTTAATTTTCTGTTGCATGTCTGCCTGTAGATGTTTCTTGTAATGTTCCTTACATTTAGTATAAAAGTTTGCTGCTGTGCTGGTTTTTGTGTCCAGGTTAATATACAGTGTTTAAATCTGTTTCTTTAAAGCTGTTTTATTTGCACATATTAGGTGTATTAGGTGGTTTCTTAGTTTCTCTGAAGTCTTTGTACAAAGATGTTCTGCATACATAGATTTGAATGTAGTGTTCAAAGGATTATAGATGATGAGCCCTTTTGGTATTAAGTTCAGTTTCTTGCATCTAGTTAGGAAGAAAATATTGCTGTCCAGTTTTGCTTCCTTTTTTCTCATGTGGTAAGTTTCCACTTTAGATGTCGAGTTTTGTTATCTTCCATAGTCGTAGATAGATGAAATGGTAACCGTATTAGTCCAGAGATGATAGACTAAGAGAAGGAGAAGTGATACATTTTATTGGACTAATTAAATAATAATTATTCACAAGCTTTGAAGACCTCAAAGGTCTCTGTTACCATATAGGTAATTTTCCATTTTGGATCTTATTGTAGTTTCCATATAATAGAACTCAGGCTTATTGGTCTATAGTTACAGTTATTGGTCTATAGTTCAGTTTTGTTTCCCTTTTTGTGGATCGGTATTACATTTGCAATTTTCCAGTCTGTCGGTCTCTTCTTTATATAGTAAAAAAAAACAACAACCTTTACAAAAAAAAATTCTACCAATCGCTCAGATTTTGACCCCCGGCCCTCTTCAGTTCCTGTTTGGAAACACACCAAAACAAACCACAATCTGCAGTACCGTACTAAAGCTGGAGATTGTTATGTTATTGTTCAGAAGGTTAAGGGTTAACTATTGCTGATGTAATCTCCATCTGCTATAACAGAGTATGCGTATAAAAAAGAGACACTATGTTTTCCTGTTAAAAAGAACCCATTTTATATATAAGAAGATAAGAGAAAGTTTACAAACGAGAGGAAGCCATTCGGCCCATCTTGCTCATTTGGTTATTAGTAGCTTATTGATCCCAGAATCTCATCAAGCAGCTTCTTGAAGGATCCCAGCGTGTCAGCTTCAAGAACATTACTGGGGAGTTGATTCCAGATCCTCACAATTATCTGTGTAAAAAAGTGCCTCCTATTTTCTGTTCTGAATGCCCCTTTGTATAATCTCCATTTGTGACCCCTAGTCCTTGTTTCTTTTTTCAGGTCAAAAAAAGTCCCTTGGGTCAACATTGTCAATACCTTTTAGAATTTTGAATGCTTGAATTAGGTCGCCGCGTAGTCTTCTTTGTTCAAGACTGAATAGATTCAATTATTTTAGCCTGTCTGCATATGACATGCCTTTTAAGCCCTGAATAATTCTGGTCTCTCTTCTTTGCACTCTTTCTAGAGCAGCAATATCTTTTTTATAGTGAGGTGACCAGAACTGAACACAGTATTCAAGATGAGGTCTTACTAGTGCATTGTACAGTTTTAACATTACTTCCCTTGATTTAAATTCAACACTTTTCACAATGTATCTGAGCATCTTGTTAGCCTTTTTTATAGCTTCCCCACATTGTCTAGATGAAAACATTTCTGAGTCAACAAAAACTCCTAGGTGTTTTTCATAGATTCCTTCTCCAATTTCAGTATCTCCCATATGATATTTATAATGTACATTTTTATTTCCTGCGTGCAGTACCTTACACTTTTCTCTATTAAATGTCATTTGCCATGTGTCTGCACAGTTTTGAATCTTGTGTGTGTGTGTGTGCCATGCAGCTTTTTTCCTTACATTAGAATTGTAGTGATTCAAAATGGGTTAGTTTTCAGAATGAACACTGCAGAAAATGTGGAAAACGATGACATATTCAGACAGTATGCCGTGCAATTCCAAAGAAGCAAGTGCAGAGATCAAAGGTTTCAGAACAGTACATGCTGTCCAGGAACACAGTGATAATAGTGACAGTGACTTGGGAGATATAAGCATTAGTTGTTTAGAACTTGCTTGCCTGGCCAATACAACGCAACAAGCAATCTGGATCGCCCCTCCATGTTAAACGGTAGTCACTGAAGATGAAGCTGGATACAGGTTCAGCTGTGTCAGTAATAGCTAAAAAGGACTTCAGTGAGCATTTCAAAGGACTCACCTTGACTTATACGTGATTGAAAAGGGTGGACCAGCATTATTTGGTCAGGAATGGCTAAACAAGATATAGCTGGACTGGGCCTCAGTTAAGGTCCTACATGCCAATTATGCATAATCAGCTGAAAACACACAGCTGCAACTTGAAAAGGTATTAGCAGAGGCAGCATCAGTGTTCAAAGACGGCATTGGCACGCTTAAAGGCATAAAGGCCAAGATTGTCCCAATAGAAGGAGCATCTCCCCGTTTCTACAAGGCATGTCAAATACCTACAGAGAGAAGATAGATGAGGAGTTGGATCACCTTGAGCAGCTCAGTATTTTGAACAAGGTCAAGTGGAGTGAATGGGAAACCCCAATAGTGCCAGTTGTAAAGAAAAATGGTACTGTTAGGGTGTGTGGTGACTTCAAGGTAACTATCAACCCAGTTCTTCAAACTGACCAGTATCCGCTTCCTCACATTGACGAGATTTTTCAGCAGTTGTCAGGAGGCAAACACTTCAGTAAACTAGTCCTTGCACAAGCATACCTTCAAATGGTATTAGAGGAGGAGTCTAGAAAGTTTCTTACCATTAATACACACAGGGGCCTTCTTCAATACAATCGGCTTGTCTATGGGGTGGCTTCAGCTCCAGCTTTGTGGCTGTGTGCAATGGATAAAGTGCTCCAAGGCATACCTGGTTGCAGATGTTATTTGGATGACACCATTGTCACTGGAATCAATGATGAAGACCATCTGAGAAACCTGAAACAAGTACTCCAGAAACTAGAGGAGTATGGGTTGAGAATAAACCGCAGTAAGTGTTTTTCAAAGTCTCAGTTACATATTGTGGACATGTAATTGATGCTGACGGACTCCACAAATCTTCAGATAAGGTAGAAGCAGTTCTGAAAGCACCACGTCCATTAAAAGTGTCTCAGCTTAGATAATTTATTGGACTGGTAAATGAATACCACCATTTTTTACCCAATTTGTTAACTACTCTGCCCACTGAACCAGCTGTTACAAAAAGAAAGGAAGTGGCAGTGGTAGAAACGCTGTGAAGAGTCATTTCAAAAACCAAAGCAGGCAGTTACCTCAGAACAAGTTTTGACATACTACAATACTACATTAGAAATATGACTTGCACGATATGCTTTGCCGTATGGTTTTGGTGCAGTAATCCCCCATGTAATGCCAGACAGCTGTGAAAAACGAATAGCCTCTAGATCACTCTCTTCTGCAGAATGAAACTACGTGCAGATTGACAGGGAGGTCTTAAGTTCTGTCTGGGGAGTTAAGAAGTTTGGACAGTATCTATATTGAAGGAAATTTGTCCTTCTGACTGATCATAAACCACTTGCTTCAATTTTCAATCCACAAAAGGGGATTCCTGAAATGGCAGCTGCACGCATCCAGAGATGGGTGCTGTTTTTAGGTGCTCACACCTATGATGTGCAATGCAAAGGCACCAAGCAACATGGCAATGCCAATGGACTATCGCGCCTTCCCTTTTAAACAGCCCCATGCTAAACAGCAAGAAGAATCAACAGCTGTAGATGTGTTTAATATGTCTCAGATCAGCCAGTTGCCAAAGACATATGCAACACTGAGAAGAGACACTACAAAGGATCCTGTCCTGGCTGAAGTTTATGAGTCTACAATGAAGGGGTGGAAAGATCAAATCACTATGCACCACAGATGTCTCATGTGGGGAAGTCGGGTGACTGTTCCAGCTAAGATACGTGTGCAGGTTCTTGAAGAGTTGCATACAGGGCACCTGGGAGTGGTGAAGATGAAGGCCCCACATCCACGAAGACCATAGAAGTGTTGAAAGACCTGTTTGCTTGCACAGGTTTGCCAACTCAGATTGTGAGTGACAATGGCCCACAATTTGTGTCAGCTGATTTCCAAACTTTTGTCAAAAGCAATGGCATCAAGCATATCACCCAGCCACTAACGGTTTGGCCAAACGTTTTGTGCAGGCAACAACAAGCAGCCCTGCAATACAAGATTTCCAACTTTCTACTTTCTTATAGAAATGCAGTACACTCAACAACTAAACAATGTCCAGCCAGCTTGTTTTTAGGAAGAAATTTAAGATGTAGACTGGACTTTTTGAAACCTGACCTTCGACAATATGTGATTGACAGACAGACTGATCAGAGCAAGCTCAGATGTAAAGCACAAATCCGAGAGTTACAGGATGGACAAGTAGTCTGGACTCGAGATTACAGAGAGAAAGTAAAGTGGATTCCGGGCACCATCAAGTCCTGACTCGGACAGCATCGAGCAGGTCTTCCCCAGAGGATGCTACAAAGCCTTCATTTGTACAACACTAGCACGTAAACAAACCAATTACCGTGTATATATATATATATATATATATATATATATATATATATATATATATATATATATATGAATGTTTTGTGACTGTGAATTTATAAAAGTTATTTTAGACTGCTAGATTCAAGACATTTGTGATGTCTTGCTTTCTTATTTTCAGATGCATACATGCAGATTTGTTTCTTTTGCTCTGGTGTTAAATGTAGGGTCGACTCACCATGTTGTACTTCCTGTTTTGCTTTGGGAGCGGGAGTGTTGATGACATTGGTATAAACGTTCAGTTAACAACTAATTAGGAAAACGAGTCAAAGGTTAACTGCATAGCTTTGTTGTTTTAATTGACCATGATTATTTCGCTGGCACTACAATGAAGGAAACTACAATGCTTATATTTATGTTTGCTTGGCTGGGGAAGTTGGCGGATGGCAGACAGCGGGGTGGTGATATAATGGGTAAAAATAGCACTGTTTTTATATTGGTGACATTTGTTCAGAGAGAAGAGCTGCCGGTATGCGAGGGTGCCGTTATAAAGAGGGGTGGTATAATGCGGGACAACTGTAATAATAACAATAATAATAATAATAATAATAATAATAATAATAATAAAATAAAATGTATTTACTTACCACAAATTGCATACCCGCTAGCTGATCCTTACTCCAAAATTGCATTTAACATCCCATCATTTATTTATTTATTTTTAACGTTATTGAATAGTTAAATATTAATTATGTAACAGTTCATTTTGAAACTCCAAAGCAGCGCAAACTATATACAGTATTTTTTTTTTCAATGTGCACAATTTATTTACAGGCTGTATGCCAGGAATACAAGTCTGTCGTCCTGCTCTGGATACAACGTGGCACGTTTTTTTTTTTGTTTTTTTTTGCATAGTGAGTAAACAGAGAGGTGTACTTACCAAAAATTTTCAAAACTGATTCGCTGGTAGGATGGGATCAGCAAATCAGATACTAGTTAACACAAGAAGGCGAAGAACAGCACACCCACTGATCACGCCCACTGCTTGTCTGTGGCAAAAATACTGTGAATAGCAAGGCAGGGCGTTTGGTGCAGTTTCGTTGATGAACTTACATAATGTTATTAACTATGCGCTTTACAAAAATGTAATTGTTAAATTGATTATCCAGTATATATATCCATGTATATAATGAGGAATGTATTCGATCGAACAATTGATTTGATTTAATCGTAGCAGCCCTAGTACAAGATCAATTTATTTGAAGAGAAAAGCATCTTTTCTGCTTCCAGCCACATTTAGTGAGTGTGACTATCATTTTCTACGATTATCGAATAGTTAAAAAAAGTTAACAATACGATTATCACGAATATTTGTAATCATGATATATCGTACTATTGAAAAATTGTTTCATCTCTAATCCCAGCATGATCAAGCCCATAATTAGTTTTGAAGATTGAGCCATATTTATAAAGTATTTTCCATCAAGTTCACCAGATTGTTATAAAAGGAAAAAGTAAATAAAAGTAAATAATAATACAAGGTAAGTGATCACCTGTGCTTAATAACATGGGTAATAATAATAATAATAATAACAATAATAAAGATGGTGATTATGTATTTTTTAATAATAATAATAATAATAATAATAATAATAATGTATGTACTTTAAAATACTTAAAATTAATAAACAAAAAGGATCAAAGAAGGAATTTGTAAAGAAACACAATTGAGATTGCAGTAAAATGTATAAGAATAAAATAATTTTTTGAAAATATCAGTTCAACTATACTCCTACTGTCCAGCTGTTATGACAGATAGAGATTTACCAGGCTTCAAATCAGTAAATGGCATGCTCTGCACCCCCCCCCCCCGCCTTTTCTCTCAATATTTAATTTACAGCCCTTTTTTTGTCATAGTTAATTGCATGTCCTTGTTGCTAAGTAGAATTATTTTTCCAGCTGTCACTTGACAGCTAAAATGGTCCCTTAATGGGCAATAAATAGCACTACTAAACAGAACTTTAATCAGCAGTCACTGATGGAAAGCAGGGAAAGATGGCAAGACTGAAGCAAACCGCTCATAAGTCTACTGGAGGAAAGGTGCCCTGGAAGCAGCTTGCTACAAAAGCTGCCCAAAAGAATGCCACTGCTAAAGGCGATGTAAAACATTTTCATCGTTACAGGCCTGGGACCGTGGCTTTGAGGGAGATCCGCCACTGTCAAAAATTCACTAAGCTGCCATTCCAACGACTCATCAAATAAATCGCCCAGGATTTCAAGACCGACCTGCGCTTCCAGAGCTCTACTGTCATGGTACTGCAGGAGGCTAGCGAGGCTTATCTGGTCGGGCTCTTTGAGGACACCAATTTGTGTGCCATTCATGCCAAGAGAGTCACCATCATGCCCAAGTATATCCAGCTGGCATCTGCATCCTAGGTGAATGTGCATAAGCTGGAACTCTGTTCAAGAAACTATTTACCACAAAAAAAAAAAATACTACGACTACTGTAGAATTACTACTAATAATAATGATAACAACAAAACTGTTGGCTATATAGGGATGTTCAATAACTCTGATCTATAGATTTTACAAGTCCAACCTTTATTTTACAATGGAATTGCTGGAGGTCAGGGTGGTAATCAAACAAGACCTATTTTGTAATGGGACAGCCCATCTCTAGTATGTCCAATAGGAATTCATAGGCAGGGTCATGTATTTATTTCCAGTCTTTTAGATCATTTCCAAGTCGTATCTGGTGTGGATTGACATTCGGCGACTTCGCTTGCATCGCTCTGGCAAGTGTGGATGTAACTTAACGGCTGATATAAAAACTACTGTGACTGTATATACAAATCCTTTTTAAAGCTTATGAGCTCACATCACTAAGGTGTACCAAGTTAGTTATAACTGTGTCGTGTTTAACTTACCCATTTTATGACATCTTCTTTGAGAACCCTTATTTTTGTCTTGTCTGTGGCTAATCCCCTTTGTTGTTGGTTGTTTTTGTACAAGTAAAGTGTTGTGGTGAGGATAAGAAGTAAGACTCCCATACATACCAGTTTAAGCCACTCTAGGTTTTACTTTAGCAAAAGAATCCTGATAAGAAGGCCTATTGTCTAGTCGTTCATGATATTCAGGGTTTTTACTGTAATTAGAAAATAGTAATCAGTGCCTTTTATTGCTATTTTAAACATTTAAATGTAACATTACCTTCAGGTTTTTACAGACCCTGATTAGCACTAATCTTGGAACGTTAATTTAGGAAAGGTAGTCTAAGTTTAGTGCTTTTAACGTCTATGAAACCAATTGTAAACATTTAAGTTACAAATATTTACCTTTTCAGTAATATTTTACTTTTTATCTTTTTTAATTTGAATGCTCCTCTGTCATATATCATGCTGTAGTGCCCTTTTAATAGATAGTCTAATTGGTTGGTGAAAGGTTCTGAGGTGTCTAATGCAAGTTATATTCAACACACCTCACACTCCAAGAATTCACACTTGTTACGTTTGGGTATACAGTACTGTAAAATAGGAAATGTTTGCAATAAGTTCATTTTGCAGATTTCTCACTGTGGACCTATTTACGTCAACAAATATTTGTGTTTTGACCAAGTAGGTAGTATCTATAACATTGTCAATGTAAAAAAATAAGTTACAAAAACATAACAGCCATTTAAAGCGGTGATATCAAACACAAAAGTCCAAGTTAGGAGAAACAATTAGGCCGATCTTGTCAAGCATCAAGCAGATAGGCACAATTGGAAAGGTGCTGGGGCCCAAGATTCACACAATTATTGCTTCTTACTTGGCGCCTTTTTTTAATCGCTTCTCTCAAAAAAGGATCACTAGTGTCTTGTTGTATAACTAAATCTCAGCAGTTTTTCTAACTTGTATGAGGAACTACCATTCCTCTTAATATATATACATAAAACTTATATTTTTACTTTTTATATAGGTATATAAGGGTGATTCTTCAACTATAAGCATTTTGGCCACCACATAATGATTACAAATCAAAGTGGTTCAAAACAGTGTATATCCATTCAAATATTTAGCTACAGTTATTACAAAAAGGATGCTATGAACAGCAGTGACTTATTCATTTTAGAATGTATACATTTTAAGCCATTTTCATAAAGTCCTTGAGAAAAAAAGTCATCACCATCACAATTCTAAAAGTCTATTTTAATTAAATATACAAAATTAGAATTAATGTAATAAAGAGTGAAACAGTTTATTTGTAAAAATAAGGGATACTGCATTAAAAAAATACTTTTTAATTTAAAGATAACACTTTTTATATTTGTTTAATATTGCCTTAATATTTACATGGTGGTTTTTAGCATGGATATGATACATAAGGTATTTTAGAAGCATAAATAAGTTAATTATCCCAAAAATTTGATTGTTGTGGTAATGGCATTTAACACTTTTTTAGGCCTAAAACCTAGGATTTCAGGCCTACTACATAATACTCCACAAGTATCTCTTGGTAAACTTAAATTTTATCACAATATACCATATATTTAAAATTGTAATTAATTTACACAAGTTACAATGGAGTGGAAGCGACAGCGTGGGAGAAGTACAGGCGTGGAAAAATGCAGAGCAGTTTAGAAGCAGTAAGGAGAAATTACATCTTTAATTACTTTAATCAGAAAACACAGGAAATTGGGAAAACACTGCAGCTCAAAGTCAAACAGCCGCGTGTGTTTTTCTGATAACAAACAAGCTGAAACTCTGAGCAGCTGATTCAAATTCAGCGCTGTTCTTAGAGACGGGGGAGGCGATAAGCCAACAGCACAACAGATCAACACAGCTATAAAAGAGACAGTCTTCCCAGCGACAGCGACTGGAACGACAGCGTGGGAGAAGTACAGGCGTGGAAAAGTGCAGAAGATACTTCCAAAAAAAATGAACGTGGTCGTCAAGCCAGTAATCTGTGACCCCTGCATAATGTGGGAAATCCGAGAAAACCCAGCAGAGCTAAACCAAGTATGCCTAAAGTGCCACACTATCCAGGACTTGCATAAATTAGTAAATGTGCTAGAAATGGAGCTGGAAGTAATGAGACAGCAACAGGATCTTGAGGGGATGGCACACCCACAATTCATGGAAGTCTGCACCACCCCTAACAGACTGAAAGCCAGCAGGGAGATAGAAGGTCAAATCAGCTGGCTTCAGGTAGGCAGAAGCAGGGAAAAAAAGAAACGTCATCAAACACAACCACCAGAAATCAAAAACAACAAATTTGAGTCACTTCAGAATTTTGATGAGCAGAACCAACAACAAGAGAACGAAAGGAACAACATCCAGGACCCTATTGACAGCGAGTGGAAGCGACAGCGAGTGGGAGAAGTTCAGGCGTGGAAAAGTACAGAGCAGTTTAGAAGCAGAAAGGAGAAATTGCATCTTGAATTGCTTTAATCAGAAAACACAGGACATTGGGGAAACACAGCAGCAGCTCAAAGTCAAACAGCCGCATGTGTTTTTCTGATAACAAACAAGCTGAAACTCGGAGCAGCTGATTCAAATTCAGCGCCGTTTTGAGACACGGGCGAGGGGAGGAGCCAACAGCACAGCAGAACAACACAGTTAAACGAGGCAGTCTTCCCAGCGGCAGCGAGTGGGAGAAGTACAGGCGTGGAAAAGTACAGAGCAGTTTAGAAGCAGTTTGAAAGCAGGTTGACGGCTGCAGAAGAAACTAAACTTTAAAAAAAAACCCTCAACATGGTCTTCAAGCCAGTAATCTGTGACACCTGCTTGATGTGGGAAATCCGAGAAAACCCAGCGGAGCTAAACTAAGTGTGCGTAAAGTGCCGCGCGATCCAGGATTTGCATAAAACTAGTAAGTATGCTGGAAATGGAGTTGGAAGAAGTGAGACAGCAACAGGATCTTGAGGAACTGGCACACCCAGAATTCATGGAAGTCTGCATCACCCCTAACAGACTGAAAGCCACCAGGGAGATAGAAGGTCAGAACAGCTGGGTTCAGGTAGGCAGAAGCAGGGAAAAAAAGAAACTTCGTCAAACACAACCACCAGAAATCAAAACAACCAACAGATTTGAGTCACTTCAGAATTTTGATGAGCAGAACCAACAACAAGAGAATGAAAGGAACAACATCCAGGACCCTATTGACAGTGGTGACCAGACAGCAAAAAGAAGGGAAGTCATGATTGTTGGGGACTCCATATTGAGAAACACAGCAAGTTCAATTCGCAGTTTGCACCCCCTTACTACAACAGTGTGCTGCCTTCCGGGAGCCTCGGTCAAGCACATCACTGAGAACGCGGACAGGCTCCTAGAACGAACAGGAGACGACCCGGTAGTAGTCATCCACATCGGTACAAACAACATTGGAAGAGACAGACCAAAATCCCTGCAAAACAAATTCAGAGAGCTAGGAAGGAAATTAAAAGAGAAAACCAAAACTGTGGTATTTTCTGGTATACTACCGGCACCTTGCAAAGGACCATATGGACAGCTGGAAATAATTAATCAAAACGCATGGCTGAAGACGTGGTGCACACAGGAAGGCTTCACCTATCTTGATCATTGGACCACATTCTACAACAAGGACTATCTGTATAGACGGGATGGACTGCATTTAAATAACAAGGGAACCAGTCTACTTGGAGAAAAGATCCTCGAGCAGATTCAGAAGCATTTAAACTAGAAAGGAAGGGGGGAGAAATCAACAAAAAAACAGAAGGGAGACCGCATCAAAACAAGAACAACAACTCAGGTAAGACAACCATTAAATGTATTTATCTAAATGCTAGAAGTATCAGAAACAAAATTCTAGAACTTGAAGCTACTGCACTAACAGGTAACTATGATGTGATAGGTGTTACAGAAACTTGGTTGTCTGAGAGTGATGGGGACGAATATAATATTTGTGGGTATACACTGTATAGGAAAGACAGGCAGGACAGAAGAGGAGGAGGGGTAGCACTGTACATAAGAAACAGTCTTGAAGCCCAGGTGTTAAACCTGGACAAAGAAAATAAAACCGAATCAATATGGGTCAGAATAACGGACAAAAATTCAAAAGGCATAATAATAGGAGCATGCTATAGACCGCCAGATTCAGACGGTGAGCACAATAATCTGTTATACAATGACATTAGAAATGCGTGTAGCAAAGGAGACGCCATACTAATGGGGGATTTCAACTTCCCCCAAATAAAATGGGAAAACCCGGTGGGTAGCGCGAAGGATGAAATAGAAATGGTGGAAATGACAAATGACTGCTTCCTAACACAATTTGTCAAGGCACCGACTAGAGGGGAGGCATGCCTTGATTTAGTCTTTTCAAATAACGAAGATAGAATAACTAAAATAGAGGTCAGAGAACCACTGGCAAACTCAGACCACAACATGGTCTCATTTGAAGTGTTTTTTAAAACCCCAAAGGTAATGACTAAAGCTAAGGTTTACAATTTTAGAAAAGCAAACTATGACGGTATGAAAGAGAGACTAACAGAAGTAGATTGGAGTAAAATAGAGAAAACACCCACAGAAGAAGGATGGTTGTTCTTCAAAAATGTAGTACTAGAGGCGCAAAACAATTACATCCCTAAAGTAGACAAATCTAAATGTAAAACTAAATTGCCAAAATGGTTTAATAGATCAATTAAAAAAAATATTCAGCGAAAAAAGGCACTTTATAGAGCATTAAAAAAGGACCAAAAAGAAAGTACGCAGAAAGAGTACACAGAACTGCAATCGCAAGTCAAAAAGGAAGTTAGAAAGGCCAAGAGAGAAATAGAAATGAACATTGCTAAGGGAGCTAAAACCAATTCCAAAATGTTATTTTCCCCAATATTACAACAGTAAGAGAACAGTCAAAGAGGAGATTAAATGTCTAAGAGGTACAAATGGCAAAATCATAGATGAAGAAAATATAGCAAATATATTAAATGATTATTTTTCACAAGTTTTTACAAAGGTGGATATGGACAACATGCCCCACATGTCATCCAGTTTTAAATAACTTTAGCATAACCAAGGCAGGCAGGTGTTAAAGGGACTAGGAGCTCTTAAAATAAACAAATCCCCTGGGCTGGATGAGATTCTCTCAATAGTACTCAAAGTAAATTAAAGTAAGTTATTTACAAACTGCTAACCAAGATCATGCAACAGTCTCTTGACACAGGGGTTGTACTGACAGACTGGAAAATTGCAAACATAAATGTGGCAGGCTGGCGAGTGGAAAGAGGCCCAGAGACAGTCTGCAGTTCAAAAAATACAAATTTTATTGTAACACAAAATAAACGTGCACAAGGGCAAAACAAAGGGATTTAAACACAAATAAAGCAATACAAAAAAAAAAAAAACTTACAAAAACAAGGTTTCCAGGCTGTGCAATGCCTTCACTGGATTCAAACTTTCAAAAATACAAACAAACCATCAACCTGATTCCTCAACTCCCTCCTCCCAAATAAGAAGCAGAGGCCTCCTTTTATGTCAGGTGGCTGGGCGCTGATTGATCGTTAATTAAACTAATAATCTAATTAACTAATCAACCCCAGCCATCTGAACATAATAAACCCAGGCAGGTAGGGGAAATTAACCCCATCCCTGCCAATTTAAAAGTTATACCGATCCACAAAAAGGGAAACAAAACTGAACCAGGTAACTACAGACCAATAAGCCTGACTTCTATTATATGTAAACTTATGGAAACTATAATTAGATCCAAAATGGAAAATAACCTATATAGTAACCATATCCTGGGAGACAGTCAACATGGTTTTAGGAAAGGGAGATCTTGTCTAACTAACCTGCTTGAATTTTTTGAGGATGCAACATCGATAATGGATAATTGCAAAGCATATGACATGGTTTATTTAGATTTCCAGAAAGCTTTTGATAAAGTCCTGCATAAAAGATTAATTCTCAAACTGAACGCAGCGGGATTCAAGGAAATGCATGTACATGGATTAGGGAGTCGTTAACATGTAGAAATCCGAAAGTAATGATTAGAGGAGAAACCTCAAAATGGAACAAGGTAACCAGTTGTGTTCCACAGAGATCAATATTAGGTCCTCTGCTATTCCTAATCTACAATAATGATTTAGATTCTGGTATAGTTAGAAAACTTGTTAAATTTGCAGATGACTCAAAAATAGGAGGAGTGGAAAACAGTGTTGCAGCAGAAAAAGTCATTCAAAGTGATCTAGACAAGATTCAGAACTGGGCATACACATGGCAAATGACATTTAATAGAGAAAAGTGTAAGGTACTACACGCAGGAAATAAAAATGTGCATTATAAAGATCATATGGGAGATACTTAAATTGAAGAAGGAATCTATGAAAAAGACCTAGGAGTTTTTGTTGACTCAGAAATGTCTTCATCTAGACAATGTGGGGAAGCTATAAAAAAGGCCAACAAGATGCTCGGATATAAAAGTGTTGAAGTTAAATCAAGGGACGTAACCCACGGGACTTTTTTGACCTGAAAAAAAGAAACAAGGACCAGGGGTCATAAATGGAGATTAGACAAAGGGGCATTCAGAAAAGAAAATAGGAGGCACTTTTTTACACAGAGAATCATGAGGGTCTGGAACCAACTCCCCGTAATGTTGTTGAAGCTGATGCCCTGGGATCGTTCAAGAAGATGCTTGATGAGATTGTGGAATCAATAAGCTACTAACAACCAAATGAGCAAGATGGGCCGAATGGCCTCCTCTCATTTGTAAACTTTCTTATGTTCTTGTGTAATAAACATAACCCCATAATTGAAAATATTTACCTTAATTTTTCTGCATGGTAAAGACATAAAATGAAGAAGCTCCCTCCATCAGCTCAATGTGCTTTGTTGTGTCTTCCTCATTTCCATGTGACCAAATAGATACATTTTTATAGAACTTTATTTTTCTGTAATGTGTGCTTTGTAATGGTAATGTTGGCAAAATTAAGGAACAACCATGTTTTTGATAAAAAATAAAGAAAACCACATACTGTCCAAACAATTCATACAACATTGTTTAATATATTATTAACTCTACATAGAAACATGATGGAATGTTTACTGCAATATTTTCCCCCAAAAAATTACAAAACAAATGGAAAAATCAGAGACGTGACAAGTACAAAGCAATTAAATTTACAGAAAAAAGTATAAACAAAATATTAACACAATGTAAAAAATATGAATTTGCATAGATGAGAAAAACCTTCTATTACTGGCATTATTGACATTATATATGTAACACATTATTAATCAAATATTCCTTGTAGTTGAAATGCTTTTAGTTGAAGAATCACCCATAAATGTCAATTGCTGTGGATAAACGCATCAGCCAAATCAATTAATATGACATGCATTTTTCTAGCTTGCTGTTTCTTAATTTATTCATACATTTATAACACTGTAGCGAGCACGAGAATTAGTGGAGACACACACAAAGGATCTCGCGTTTATTATGCGGCTAACATCAAATCGGCACCATCCGCACACACCCACATAGACAGCCCTTCCCCACCCCAGAGCACTACTGTGTATGTATACAAGCCCATTTGTTATCTCTACCTCTGCTGAGTTTACAGCAGTATGTATTTGAATGAAATATTGCTCATGAAGTCTAGATATGTGTTATCCAAATCTCTATTGTAATCTTATCAATTCCTTGATGAACTGCCATCTGGCTGTCTATGTGAGCACATAGTCTGCTGTCTTATAATATTACTATTACAAGAATTTTTTGAGAAATCTTGATATTTTTGCATTTTGATTTGAGAGCAACTACAGATATATTTGCATTGGCAGCAGGAATTTGTAACGACTTCACTGAAAACAGCATTGCCTGTTTCAAGCTAAACATAAAACAATACATGGACAAGCAGCTATTTCACATAAAGCACGGTGTCAGTGGACAAATACATGTCAAACAAGCCTGTCAAATTAGGGATCAAGTTTTGACTGGCAGCGGACCATACCCCTACCTGTGCAAAGATGAAACTCGTCCAGCTGGTCAGAGACTTGGTGGCAATGTGATACTTAGGTTGATGTAACCGTGCTTCGAAAGAGGGATGAATGTTTTGACAATTTTATTTCACTGTAATTAGCAAAACAGTAAACAAAGCGAGAAGAGAGTTTCCACTATCTACGCAAAACTTAGTTCTCCGTGAAAGCAATCACCGGTGTCCAGTTGTTGTATTTTACAATGTACTGACATGGCAGCCGTCAATTTCTTCATTTTGTACAATGAATGCACAGGGGAAAATATCATCTTATGATGGTAGCCACGGAGCTTTGGCAGAAACAAAGAAACAGATCAGAAAGCTGCAAAGCGGCAGGAAAATGCAGCTCCACCTAGATACATTGCACATTAAGTGACACATGCAACAGAAAACAATGACAGGAAACTAAATGCAATAAAAATAAAACATCCGATATCTGTGCCCAGTGTAAAAGAGCAGTATGTGGTAAATGCACACGACAAGTTGATAAGCGTTATATCTGTGTGGATTGTGTTAATATGGGGGCTACTTTGAAGCATGTTTCCTTGAATGCGCATTCCCGTTACGCAATGTGAACTGAGTTATTTTCTTTTTTATAAGTAATGGTTTCGATTTTACAGTTCTGTGTGTAGGCCTACATATAATCAGTTTACAGCTAGTTACACAATTTTGAAATGTTTATTTTATTACAGTTTTCATTTTTTGAAATTGTGCTATGCAGTAGGCTAATATGAAAAAAAATTAAATAATTACTTCATTTGTTTCTGCTATGCAAATGTTAGCTATGATGTTCACAAATAAATATTTTGAGTTGTATCTGATAGTTTGCGTTTCATTTTTATATCGAAGCTGTTTAAAATGTACCTGTCAAAATGACTACTGCTGGCGGTTAGTAGCATAAACCCAGCGGTTCTAGTGTTAAACGAGGAACTACATTCGGTGCAGGCAGATTGTCCCCCTGAGTACTGATCCAGGATCAGTGAGAGAAAAACACAAAAAACGATTTTCAGACTATAATAGTAAAGGTTATGGCTAAGGTTAAGGTTAGGGTTAGGTTATGATTAGGTACAGTTTGCCTTCCTGCTATCTGGACTTAATGACAAGGTATTTTTTGCTTTTTGTTTCTCTCACTGATGCTAGATCAGTACTTGGGGGAACAATCTGCCCGGAGCACCTCATTCTACCAAACAGGAAATGGAGCATTTCTAGAATCGAGCAGAAACCTTTGTTTTCAGCAAAAGTTGGTTAGGCATGGATGTAAAAAATTAACACATTTCAATAACTGCCCAGTAGCACAGTGGGCTCTTCAAGGTCGTCATGTTTTTTTCCTGTGATATGTGCTGTTTTAAAACATAAATACATTGTTTAATGTAAATGGTGTGGATATCAAATTGCTTGTGTTTCCTAGTTTATTTTGACGTTGACCAACATGTGGCATTACATGATTGGTAGATGTCCAGTTATTTAGCTTTTCTGTTTGAATAGATGCTACACGCTCTTAAAGTAAACGGAAGAGGAAGGAGAATAACAATTTTACCTTAGTTTGACGACTTATATTTCATTGTGTAAAAGAGGTGTTTACGTTTTTTTTTTTCACATTTAATGTAAGAAAGTTTCAGACTTTTGGTACTGGTACAGATGGTAATTCTAAGTGATTTAGTTTTGCCGCTGCCACTTAGTGAAAACAGCAAAACTCTTGGCGCTGTATAGAGAAGGTAGTTTCAAACAAGTTTTTCTAACTTGTACGAGGAACTACCGTTCCTTTCAATATAGTTGTCATATTCATCAAGCATGACTGCGAATCTGGTGAGACTTACAACCTCCTCACCTTTCTTCAAGTTTTCCACCTATAGTTTTTTTAAATGTCGGACTTGTGAAAGGTAATATACATCATATTGGCCTCTTTTCCATGATTGTTTGGCAGCCTGAATCACATTTTTATTAGAAGACTTAATTGTCTCTGCTTCAGATGGTGTTTCCTCTGCATTTGGGTCAGGGGTTCCTGGAAAGTTAAAACTAAGGAGTGAATATGTTACTATACAAGTTATAAGCACTATTACTATAAATTTTAGGACACGTATTTTGCAAATTTTTAATAAATTCAAAATTTGTGAAATGTCTTGCTCACAAATATTTTGTGTTTCACTGTATGTGAAGTCAATATCAATTTATCAGAAAATCTGAATTCTTTATTTAGAAGTGGGTGTGTTATGTAGGCCTGTTTTGTTGTGTTGTTTCCTTTCTGTTCTGACAGGGAGTCGATGAATCCCTCTCCCATTGATAGCTCTTCAAAGTACTGTGCTGCAGTTTGGGATTTCCTTAGTTTGGGTAATTTATTGTGTGTTCCATTCATCACCAGGGGGACATATCACAAAAGCTCTTACTTACTCCTAACTAGTTTTTTTTTTTTTAACAGATTGGCAGGCACTTTAACTATGAAACTTAACCCCACTACCCCATTTTTCCAGCTTTTTTTTTTTTTTTTTATTAAGCCCAAAAACCAAAATCTTTGTATTTTCTCTCTGAAAGTTTCATAGTGAATGATTTCATGAGGCGTGGTGTGGACGTGTCTGCCTTGGTGTGGCAGAGTGAAGGGGTGACACCCAGTGCCTGCTGCATCGTATGTACCGGCAGTGGTTCTCGCACGGTGGTCCTCTCTGACACGTAAGAACACACACTGTTTGCACTTCTAATGACCAAAGAATCTGATCGAGTCTAATTCCCAGTGCCACTGCAGAGATGTCCTGTATTTCAATAATGGGGTTTGTCGGCACTGACAATGTTCTAAAATACAAAAAAAAAGAGCTCTGAAGGACAAAATACAGAAATATAAAGTGTCTAATATTTCACTCCAGGAATGCTGAAATTACATTTCAAAATAGGGTAAAAAAAAATTGCAATTTTCTACCTAAAAGAATTTTGAGCAAAAATCATTGAAGAATGGTCACATATACCTCCAGAACAATTCCTTGCAGATTTATGTTGAGTTAGCATTGTCTTGACTGTCTGTTGTATTAATACACAATATTGACAGGCTTACCATAAGCGTTTCTATTATCCTAGTTGAATTCAGAGAAACTGAGTAAAACTTGGTGTGCTTTTAAGTTCTTGCACAGTTTAATGCTGTTGGTGACCTAATAGGTGGTGTTCAGGACCTAACCCTAGTATTATTTATGCAGTGTTAAAAGGTTCCTGCAGTGTCATAGCTTGAAAGATTATTCTAGGTATGAAGGAAATGGTATCTCTGCTGTGGCACGGTTTAAATTCTGCATGCAACTCCAATGTAAAATGTTCAATTGTATTTCCACAAATAATTCATAAAACTTTGGCTGTGAGAATTAATAATATATAATAATTTAAATAACAATAAATCAAAAATAGAAAAAGAATGATCTCTAAATTTGTTTAAAAAAACAGGGGAGAGGGGGAGGGGTGCTGCGGGACTCATAACAACACACATCTGACCAAAATACCAAATAAAATAACTCCCTCACTATAAAGCAAAAATATAACTTTCTATGAATTAACCATGCATAAAGCACCATGCAATCAATGCAGTTTTTAAACTATAATTAGCCTGGCTAAACGGTGGTTGGGAGTTCAGTTCGATGTGACAGACAAGCAAAATTAGAGCGAGGAGGAGAGGAGAGGAGAGGAGAGGGGAGCGGGAGAGGAGAAGAGGGAATGGGCTCGCCCCAGGTTCGGCTGCCACAGCAGGGCTAAAGAAAAGCTGAAGCATCTCGTCTCCCAGAGAAGGCCGCACCTCCTCTCACAGCAAAAAAGTAAATGCATTGAAAAAATAACCACGTAATAGTCCTAATATTTATTTAGTTATAAAATGAATGCTGAATAAGATGTCTGTGTTATGAAGTGCCAGTGCAGCTTTTCTTCAGTTCAGATACTGTATCAAAAGGGAGAGACAGATACAGAAGTTAGACTGAGAAGTTGTTTACAGGCCCCACCTGCTCTACCTGCAAGTAATAGATACATAGAGCAGTGGAGGGCCCGAGAAAGACCCAGGGCATAGCAGGGGAGAGAGAGCAAGCAGTGGAAAGCAAGACCAAAAAATTATGAGAAAGACACAGAGGAAGAGAGCGAGATCAAGCAGAGGAAATAATTAGAGCTGAGGGATATAGGGTTTGTCTGGGTGAGTGGCACTCATGGGGGAAGAGAAATAAATAGGCGAATACTGGATCCTGGTGCTTACAAAGGCCAGCAATCCATTCACTGTAACAAGAGATCCAGACCAGGAAGAGGTTCTGTTGTACACAGGCCAGCAATACACTCACTGCAACAAGAGATTCACTGCAACAACAGATCCCAGATCAGAAGGAGGCTCTGCAGGAAAAACCCTGGTCTTTCTGGGGCCTATTGTATGTTTGGTTGTGTGACACACTTGACCATACATTCTACAATCATCACTTGTTGTTTTAACAGACTCTTGAGACACTGACTAGAATTGATTCTTTCCTCACAAAGGATCCTTCAGCTTCAGATGAAAGGAAAGCTCTGGGCTCGCAGAGTCCTGTAATCCACCTCCATCCACCCCTCTATTTCCAGCATCCTTCAGCTTCAGATGACAGGAAAGCTCTGGGCTCCTGTAATCCACCTCCATTCACCCCTCTATTTCCAGGATCCTTCAGCTTCAGGTGGCAGGAAACTCTGGGCTCTCAGGGGCCTGCATCCACCCCTTTTCAAAATGTTCACCTTTTGTTGCCTTATAGCCTGGATCCAGACCAGGAGGCTCTGTTCTTCACAGGCCAGTAATCCACTCACTGCAACAATAGATTCCAGACATAAAGGAGGCTCTGTGCTTATAGAGGCCAGCAATCCATTCACTGTAACAAGAGATCCAGAAAGACATATATCGACCCTCAGAGAAATGTCTGAGCAAATTATTGACTACAGCTTTAACAACATTTCAACAATATGGCCTTTCACTGGCACTGGTGTAAGGGCAGGGGGGACCTCTGGTTCCACAGACTCTGTACTGATTCTGGGGGAACCTGCAGGCCCTGTTCCGTTTCTGGGTGAACCTGCCATTGTGGCAAACTGAACTACTCCCAGGGGGGGCCATGGTGTTTTTTCTTCACCCCAGAGAGGTGACGATCACTGGGTATCTGTTAGAAGGGGATCCAAGGCCAAAGCTCCTTTACTTATTTCCCCTAAACTTGTGGTCAGAAATAGATTTAATGCCCTTATTGAGTGTAACAAACATGAACCCAGTTCTGGTGAAATACTCTTAGTTGGTGACTCCATTATTAGAAATGTCAGGACAGCTTTCAGGAATACTAAGAAAATGACTGTTAAATGTTTTCCAGACGCAAGAGTACTTGATATTGCTGATGAAAAACTTAGTTGAGAACCATATACAAGTGTCCACTGTGATTGTCCATGTGGGCACTAACGATATTAAACTTAGAGAATCTGAGACACTCAAGAAACACTTTAAATCGTCAGAAATTAAAAACATTGGGTAGGAATACAATTGTCTCAGGCCCTATGCCTGTCATTAGGAGGGGGTGTGAAGCTTTTACTTTTCTCTTAATAGCTGGCTAGCTAAGTGGTGTGCCTTTAGAGAATCTGGGTTTCATTGATAACGGACAGTTTATGGGAAAGACCAGGGTTCTTTAAGAAAGACGGTCTGCATCCAAACAGGAGGGGTTCATTCAGATTAGCAGAAAATATAGAGAACAATTATACAAATCTCTGACTGAATGCTTCCTTCCAGCCACTTGATCAAATTCCTGAAGAGAATTCTCCAGTTCAAGTTATATCAGTCACTCATTTAAAATGTTCAGCCTTTTCCCCCGGCTCATGTACTAAGAATTTAATCAAAGTTAGTACAACATCCACTGTGAACTCAGCGTGCTCTGCACCATCCACTTTGTTTTGCCTTATTAAATATAAGATCTTTGGCTAACAAGGCTGTTTTAATGAATTACTTTATTCTTGAAACAAACTTAGATTTTTTTAACTTGAGTTGAGACATGGCTGAAGCAAGATGAAAATGTATCTCTGGTAGAGGCCTGTCCCACAGGTTTCTCCTTCAGTCACAAGACGCACCCAATGGGAAGAGGTGGTAGTATTGCAACCATTTTTGGTAATTTCATGTTAATTGTGAAAAAACAGAATGCTGAAAATACTATCTTTTAAGGTTCATGGCCAAATTCTATTCTAGTCTCTCTTATTTATCATTCATTTAAGAAACACAGCTAGACTGAGAGGTAAGCTTTCCAAGCAGAATGCAGAGAAATTGGTGCATGCTTTTATATCTTTAAGGATTGATTATTGTAACAGCCTTTTTGTTCTTATTAGTAACAATGTTATATCTCGGCTCAACTTGTACAGAATGCTGCTGCAACAGTTTTAACTGGGAGTAAGAAACAAGATCATATTACCCCTGTGCTGGTGTCCTTGCATTGGCTCCCTGCTTGATTTAGGATAGATTTTAAGGTGCTGTTATTAACCTATAAGGCCCTAAATGTCTTAGCTCCACCTTATTTAGGCTACTTTGCATACCAAGAAACAAAACTCAGGTGGTAGATGCTTCAGCTACATTACACCGAAATTATGGAACGCCTTGCCTAGCACTATAAAGAGGACGCTCCTTCTGCCAGTGCTTTTAAATCTTGTTTAAAAACACACTTGTATTATGCAAGTTTTTAAAATGATATTCTCTCGCTTCTACATTTTTATTTTATTTAATGTATTTATTTATTTTGTATGTGTATTTTATTGCTGATTATTTATTTTATATGTTAGCTTGTGTAGTTCAGGAGGCATGCAGCAGGGGGCTTCCAATTTACTGTCAATTAGTACCTATTTTCTATTTAAGCCCTGATCACTTGCACCTTTGCTGTCTAGCGTTTCGTTTTTGTAGCAAACGCTCAGATGCCGTCTTTTCGTGCGTCACCGCTAATCTACACTTTGTTGCCTTTCACTGGCAATCAATTCTCTGCGCAGTGCTCCCAAGATATTATCAAATATTTTCTTACCTGTTCCGTGCTGCTTCTCGTCATTCAGCTCCTCCATTCGGCTGCAGGAGCTCCAGCATTAGTCTTTCCTGCTCTTTCCATTCTCCAGCCCAGCAACAGCACCGTCCAAACCGCAGCTTCATTTCTCAACTCGTCTGTGTCTTTATTAGACAGACTGGCTCTCCACTAAAACCTCTAAAGCTCCTTCAACAAGATATCGATATTCCCGTCGTCATCGTTTGCCTTGCCATAATTCCTCTTTTTAATCCACCACAAAGATCTGTCAGCTGAACATTCCTTTACTCTTCGCTTGCAATCAAGCGCCCCTCCTCCGCTCCCAGAGCCAGCACAAATTATCATTCCTTCAGAAGATCCTGCCTGGGATTTATATTAGCTACGTTCAACATTTTAAAGACCTATCCAGTCAATTTCATACTCCATTTCAAAGTGTGGCGGCTGTGCTTTCGACTGGTCACAACAAGCTCCAACAACACTGCTGTTCTGCAACTTTTCCACCGGCGCCTCTCAGTCCGTGGCTACCACGGCAACGCCCTCATTGCGTGACTGCGGGGAGTGGTAAGTAGCCATGGTGACCAGACATCTTCATCTGGCACTGCAAGCTCTGTGCCTCAGTACTGCAATCTTCTGGCTTGCTGCTGCTGTGCTTTCACAATCAGCGAGGGCTCGTTCAACTCGCCGAATTGTGTAATCTAAATACTGTGTTAACGTATTTATATACATGACTAACTGTCCTAAAACATGTAACGAAGTTATTCAAATCTAAAAGAATACACAATTGTTCTACACCGACAAGGATTTTAATCACAATAACCAAATATTCTACCCGGTTTCACTCAAGCCAATGGTTAATTCTAATCATAACCGCTAAATGGCAGTATAACACCACAAATTTTATACAGTCTCTAAGCTGGTTTGCTATCACTGTGAAGCTCGCAAGCTCCAACTTTTCTGTACATTGCTGCAGTTTCTTGTCACTCAGAGGGATTCGTAGGAGTCCCCCTCCTCCTCAACCTTGTAGCAACTGACATTCTCCAATTTCAACTCTTCCCCTCTTCAAGGACCTGGTCATGAAGCAACCTTACTCAGCTGTTTTTGAGATGCTCAGTCTCCATCATAGTAACGTCCTGCTTCCCTGCATTACGCATCCATTCCTGTGATTTATTCCTGTTCCCAGGTTTGTTTCCTCATTTGGTGCTGCTTCTCCAGTCCGACCAGCTTCAAAGTCATCATTTCATCAGCGAGAGCTGCTAGTCAGTCATGCAACCATGTTGTACTATTTATCAACGTTCCAGTCAATGTCCTCCTACCCCCTACAGACAATAAACTGCTCCCGACCAATCAATAGGTTTTGCAGATGCCTCGGAGCAACACATTCTTCATCCTCTCTGGTTCTGCAGCGGTCTCAGATCTCTGCAATCTTCATCTCTGCCCAAAAGCAGCCCCATCTCTGGCTCCATCTAAATCTGCCTTAACGCTGAAAGACCAATATCTACTGCATTCAGCAGATCCCTACTCTCTACAACAGACCACCGCACTCTACCGATGGTAGTCCTCCGTTCTCTATTGCAGATCTCTGCTCTCACAGCTGGGCCTCTGCACACTACTGACAGCATTCCATTGTTTTCTTCCTCAGACCTCTGCTCTGTTAAGCACATTCCGCCCCCTACTGTTAATCAGTAGGGGGCGGAATCACTTCAGGTCAGCTCACTACTGTAGCCGCAAAAGTCGCTCTAGTTTACTGTTTAAATCTGCAACTGCACTTCTCCAGAGCCTACAATGCTCCAGCCTTTCTGCAATACGCAGATCGTGGCAGCATTCCCACAATCAAAGCTAACGCTAATCTCCATCTAATCAAAATACGGGGCAGTTCCTCAGCAATCCTATTCATATCTCTGCTCATCCTCCCAAATGTTACAGCATCAATACTTGGTTTGAGACGTGGTATGAGACTGGAAATCTGTCTTGATTATGAGCTAAGGATTTCCACTATTAAGAGAATAACTGGCGTTGCGAAACCCAAATCTCTGAATGTGAGTTTACCTTTTCCATTTCAAGCAGACATGATAGTAGCAAACCGCTGATCGATCCTGTATTAACTAACACATAGAAAGGCAGCATCTCATCTCTGCCGTCATTTCTAGAATATGGGGCGCAAAGGCACCGTGCTTCCCCAGTAGCCGATTCATGTTCGTTCAGTCCAGCTGCCACCTCAGCCCTCAGTTTCAGCTCTCCTTCTGCCTCTACTTTCGGAATCCATGTTATCAGGGCAGGCTTCAGCCTTCCTTGACTTCAGGGGGGTTCTCACCATGTGAGTCAGAGCGGACCCCCGGCCACACTCTGTTCTTTCGCAGCTCCTGCACTTATCTTGCCTCACTCAAGGCTGTTCTGTACTCTGTCTCAGTTCGGGACATGGCTACTCATGCTCGAATCCCATACTAACCTCTATGCCTTGTTCTTATCTCAAGTCCCAGGCAGCGTGAAGTCTTGGCCAATTGGGGGTCTAACGAGCGCCCCTTTACAGAAGTCTCAGACGCTGGGTACCTCTCCCTCTCTCTCTCCTTTTGTGTCCCGGTCTTCCGGGACTGTCTTCCTCTGAGGGGCGACTCCCCGAGTCATAACCCTCATATATGTTTTAGGTTGCTAGATCCTTCGGCCCTGGGCTCGTGTCGGCATCGCCGCCCTCAGTCAGTGACCACTTTCTGTAACCTGTCTTCGGTTGCTGGGTCCTTCGCCCCTGGGCTCGTGTCGGCATCGCCGCCCTCAGTCAGTGACCACTTTCTGTATCCTGCCTTCGGTTGCTGGGTCCTTCGCCCCTGGGTCTCGTGTCGGCATCGCCGCCCTCAGTCAGTGACCACTTTCTGTATCCTGTCTTCGGTTGCTGGGTCCTTCGCCCCTGGGCTCGTGTCGGCATCGCCGCCCTCAGTCAGTGACCACTTTCTGTATCCTGTCTTCGGTTGCTGGGTCCTTCGCCCCTGGGCTCGTGTCGGCATCGCCGCCCTCAGTCAGTGACCACTTTCTGTATCCTGTCTTCGGTTGCTGGGTCCTTCGCCCCTGGGCTCGTGTCGGCATCGCCGCCCTCAGTCAGTGACCACTTTCTGTATCCTGTCTTCGGTTGCTGGGTCCTTCGCCCCTGGGCTCGTGTCGGCATCGCCGCCCTCAGTCAGTGACCACCTTCTATCCTAGCTTCCATGTCCAGCTTCGCTGGTCTGCTACTAGAGTGGGCCTCGCCTGCTCTTCTATCCTAGGTCCGGTCCTTTCTAGCCGGCACTCTGTCCTACTTACCGCTCCCTTCTACTTCTTCTGCCCTATCTCTACTCCCCAGCTCACGCCTCGTGAAAAAAAAAAAAAAATATATATATATATATATATATATATATATATATATATATATATATATATATATATATATATTTGTGTGTTTTATTTTGCTGATTCTATATATCTGTATGTGTTCATTATACATGTAAACTGCTTTGTGGCGACCCCCATTAAAAGCGCTATACAAAAATAAAGATTGATTGACTGAACAACAGCGGTAGAAATACTGCATGAATCCCTAGTATAGGGAATTGGGGGACATGCTGTAGGAGTATTATATCCGAGGCGCGTTATAACCGAGAGCCTATAGTGAGGGAGCACTGTAGTATAAACTAAAAGTAGTAGTTTATAAGGAATTGTTCAACAATTTTAATTTAATCTCTGTTCCTGTCTTGCGTTCTCTAGATGCTCATTACAGATCTTACCCGTCGTTGGATACCTGCTTTCGTTAGGGTTATTCAGTCAATAATTCCTATAATTAACAGTTCCTTAAGATAGACATTTTTTGTGTGAATGCAAATTATTTCACCATCATACTTGTGAATCCAATGAAGATATATAAACATCATAAGGGTTATTTAAAAATAATCAAACTCAAAGTTACAGATCCATTAAACAGATAATCCCAGAATGTGTTTTTGTACAGAAATTATAAATTTCTCTCATATATAAAGTTTTTTTTTTTTTTTCTTGATGAGGATCCACTTTAATCTGTATTTCTGCCAAATGTACTTTTCTCCACTTCCTCTCCCAATACTTGTTTCAATCTATCTGTAATTTCTGGGAATTTCACACAAAGCTTATTAAAATCATATGTACCAGTTGCATTGAATTTTTGTTCTCTTTGGAACAGAGGGAAAAAACATATTTCTCATGTATACATGTTTAAGAGGTGTGATACAAAAAGAAGCATTCTTAATTATACAGACTTGATTACATGTTATATAGTTCTTAAAACAGTATTTCTTACCCTGTATGATGAACTCCACACACAAGTTTGCTTGGTCATATTGCTTGGTCAGGAGAAATAAACTGATCTCTTTCCCAGAGATCCTCTTTGTATCTTTTTCACTTCCTCCATAAAAGCACTCGTCATAATCAGTCATTGTCCAAATTTCTCCTACATTACGCTTGGGTACAGAGATAGTATAGACGCTTACATTTTTGTTTATTGTTTGTTTTTTCAATGTATTAATAATAATAATAATAATAATAATAATAATAATAATAATAATAATAATACACACACACTTATTTTTTGTGCCCTTCTAGCTTGGTTAGTCATGCTTCTTTTATGTAGCTGCCCCCTTTTGGCCAAGTGCCTGCCCTGTGCATATTTATATGTTCTGTGTTGCGTGTGGAGTGTTAATGTTGGTGTATAGATATTGCTGCATGGGATATAAATGGGTCTGTGTAGCACGAGTGATTTCAAATATATAGTTGTATTTAGGCACAGGTACTGCACAAACACTGGAAGCACCAGCAACGTACTTTCTCTATTTTATTTTGGCCTCAAGTACCATGTTCTGTTTGTGTTTAAACCTTTTATTTTGTTCATTTATTAAACTGCGTAACAGCACAATTCACATTTCACCTCGCAGTACTGTGTGTTTCTTCCGGGTCTGACATCATCACTACAGCTGCTTGTCACATATAGTGTTAGAACCGGGGCAACAGCGCCTCCAAGTGTCAGACCAGGGATACGGTGGGTGATAATTTTTTGTTTTGCGGAAAAAAATCGGAAAAAGGCAGCAGCCACAACACCAGCGCCCAGACTGGGGGAGAACAAGCGTCCAGCGCCCAGACGGGGGGAGCACAGACAAAGATGGTCATCCTCAAAACACAAGGGGTCAGAACTGCAAGACAAGATAAGCATGGCCACTGCACAAAAATAACAAACGAAGCACAGCGTGGTTGTGTGATTTTGTAAGCATCACTGAATGCAAAAGATAGGCAAGCCTTGAAGGTTTCCCCTTCCATGAGGCAGTCTGGAGCCCCTTTGAGGCTATGTGGGGTAAGTCAGCAATGCTGTACCACAGAATCCCAGAATGGTTACCTGTGTATGACATATTCCCTGAATATGATAATACATAAGTGTATTAGAAATGTAACTGGATTAATTAATGAAACTGTGTGTCTTGAGAAACAGGGCAAACTGCTATGTCTTGAGGGGGCCTCTGGTTTGCAGACATACTGAACTATATGACCTACTGCTTAGAGGACTAGCGCCTGAACTGGGTTAGGCTGAGCGGACAGTTGAATTTTGTAGATATTTCACACATGCAACAACAATCATTTTGATGGAAGGAAGACATAAACTAGCATTGTCCCGGTGGAAAACAACATTAAAACATCAAAGGACTTGGAGTTTAAAGAGCAAAGATACACTAATGACCTCATGAAAGTTGCCAATCAGCAGAGTGAAAAAGACTATAAAAATCAAAGCGGAATTGAACATTTTGAACTCCACATCGAATGCTGAACAAGGTGCTGTCACTCTGCTAAGCAAAGCTGTAACTCCAGGACTGCCTAAAAATGGAACCAAGACGTGGAAGCAAGCTGCAAGCAAGTCAACTGCTACAAACAACGTGACTGAGGCCCGGTGAGAAGACTGCCGTAAAACTTATAGCGACTGTTATCACATAAACCAGTCTGGGTCTGCTGTACACCTAAAACCACAGTATGCAAAAGAAACTACCCTGCTATCTGCATAGCTAAACATTCAACTAAGAGGACAGAGCGGGTGGGCTCTGTTGTGAATCCTATATCGAGGACTGGAGACTTTGCTACAGCTGTTTGTTGATTCTATCGAGAATTGAAACCTTGTTGCCAAGTTTTGAGTCTGTGGGACTGAAGACTTTGTTGCGGAGAGGACAGTTTTGTACTGGACACATCAACAGATTGAGTTTTCAAACCAGTGGACCAAATTAAACTAAAGTAATTAACTGTAACACATTCACGTAGAATTGAACTGTTAATTATTTAGTTTGCACACTTTTAGTGAAACTTGATGAAATAACTATAAGCGTCACAGCCTGCTTGCTTGCTGTTAAAGCTGCAGCTTGTGTGGAGACAGGCGGTGTCATATTTCAATTGCCGGCTAGTCAATCATGAGTGCAGTGAGAGTTTTTTTAATTGTGTTTTGTGCTTAGAGGCTAAGAGATTTACTTTCTAACTTTTCTGATTTCTGCTTATTATTTGTGTACTTAATAAAATACTACTATTGATTAACCATTCCTTGTGTCTCCGCGTGAATGTGTGCTCATAGTAAATCGTCAATCTTTAGAACATGTCAATTTCAGTATTGTTAGTAAGAGAATTAATCAACTGAAATATTAAATTATCGATTATTGAATTGTTCCTACACCTGTAACATCTGTAACTTAGTAACGGTGGTACCGCAGTAAACACAGACAAGCAGCGATACTTTCTGCCTTCAGGGTCCGGTCCAGGTGATGTCACTGACTCCTGCCCTGAGGATGCTGCATGCTATACACAGTTTGGGGCTGACGATGTGATCATGGTTTCGTCCTCTCCCGAACGTCAAATACAGAGTCCTGAGGGGACAATTCATGTAACATCACTGATGCAGGGGATAATAAATCCTCTAAAAGGAGGGAGAACATAGACTTCAACAGGTACCAGACCCAAATAGGTGAGTATGGTTCCAGTACCAGTAAAACCTAAGGGGGCAGATGGAAATTGACTGCATACATGTATACTGAGGCTGGGATGAGAAGAGTTCACCTCTCGCAACTGCAAGAACACAGACCTGAACAGGTACCACAACCAAATAGGTGAGTAAGGCACCAGTAAATAAATACAACTCAGAGAGACAGTCTGAAGGTCCAGGGGGCTATGTTATTTGTAAATCAGCATGTAAAATGTCTACCAAAGGATAATAATAAAATATTGGTAAATCATTGCATATAGTTATACTTATGCTGGTTAGGAGGGATTTCATTATCTCAACTTTAATAGCCAAACATATTTGCCCTGTAACAGCCATAAGTCTCCTTGTTGAGACGTTGGCCAAATGAAATAATAAGAATGTTTTTAATTATTGCATCCTCTCAACTTAATAGCCAAATCTAAACACATGAGGGGACAGTCCTTAACTTCTTAAGAAGCAGATTCTACTTGTTGATGAAGTTCTTTCTGGCTGCACCACCAGAGAGTGGATTGACTCCTATCTGGAGAGGGATTGCACCATCTCCACAGGCAACAGGCAGGGTTGGGCAAAACACTCAGGAAATGTATTTTCAATGCAGAATACTCAGAAAACAATGTATCAAAATACAAATAACTTTGGAATCAGTATATTTTCAATACAAAATGAAATTTGGAATTACAAAGTACATTTTATAACAAAACAGAATTTTTTTATTTTTTATATAGTTCACCCCCATTCCCCCCCAAAAAAAAAGAAAAATCTATATTTTAAATAAGGCCTCAACCTGAACATTTTGTAATGCTTTTGGATGGTTGTTTATATGTGTAACCCTTCACAGTTGCTCTTTAGGAAATATGTAGAGTTTCAACACCAGGAAGTTTTACAACTTTTTTTGGTGGGGAGTAAGGGGGTAATTATGTAGCAAGCAAAAACCTTTGAATATTCAAACAGTATTTATTTAATGTCTAATATTAGTGTAGTTTTAGTTACACATTGATGTACTAGATTGATGTGTGGCACAGTATAGTTCTCTATCAGTTCTCCTTCAGCAAAACAAATTTCTAGAAGAGGTCATCCGACAGCCGATTTCTCTGGGGACTGAAAATCAAGCCAGCAAGAGAGAAGAGACGCTCAACAGGAGCAGAGGAAGGAAGAATGGTATTAAAGCATATAAACAGCTTCTTTATGAAAGGGTATTGCTCTAAAGATGCCACATCCTTCCTTGGGTCTTCAAAAAAATGAAGGCTCTCTAGCTCAGCTTTGTTGTTTGTTGTTAAGGGAGTACTTATATGGAAAACATCTTTGCTTTCCATATAAACAAATAAGTCATCATAATTTAAATAATTATACATTTAACTGATAAACTTGTCCTGCAGGATCACAGCTATCCAACATTATGTAACATATTATATGCATAAGAACATAAGAACATAAGAAAGTTTACAAACGAGAGGAGGCCATTCGGCCCATCTTGCTCGTTTGGTTGTTAGTAGCTTATTGATCCCAAAATCTCATCAAGCAGCTTCTTGAAGGATCCCAGGGTGTCAGCTTCAACAACATTACTGGGGAGTTGATTCCAGACCCTCACAATTCTCTGTGTAAAAAAGTGTCTCCTATTTTCTGTTCTGAATGCCCCTTTTTCTAAACTCCATTTGTGACCCCTGGTCCTTGTTTCTTTTTTCAGGCTGAAAAAGTCCCTTGGGTCGACACTGTCAATACCTTTTAGAATTTTGAATGCTTGAATTAGGTCGCCACGTAGTCTTCTTTGTTCAAGACTGAACAGATTCAATTCTTTTAGCCTGTCTGCATATGACATGCCTTTTAAGCCCGGAATAATTCTGGTCGCTCTTCTTTGCACTGCATGTGTGGAACAAAGCCACCTAGCACTAGGAATTGGGTCTGCCTCTGCCTGAGCAGATTGATGTAAATTAGCTTAAAGAACGCTGGGTGCTGGGATTGTTAATGGCAGGGAAAACGAATATTCAAGAAATATTGGTTATTGTAAATATTTGTTTACTATTATCATGAGGCTGTCAGAAAACTGTCAGCAGCACGGGCCGCTCTGACTGAGGCAAAGTCAAAAAGGCTAGCGTCTTACAAAGTTAAGTGCCTAGGCCCCTAGGTAGGGTAAACAAAAAGGCGAGCGCCCTTGTTTCGCAGGTAGAATGTTCAGTCTCTGAGGTAAACACAAATTGTTATTTTTTAATACATTATTTTAATAATAGGCCTACATATACATGTAAGTACGTGGGGGCGTGGCCACTGTACTGCCTTTTCTATTTGTGTGTGAGTGTTCTTCTATTGGTTGTTTGTTAGTTGCGAAAGGACACTCGCAAAGCTGAACTGCAAGCACACCTGTGAGGAGGCTACAGATTGCCGAGGGCCAACCACTATACCACTGGGTCTAAAAATGTAAGATATATTTTACATGTTGAGCAATAACCACCTGCCCTCCTGAATTGGAAAATAAAATTGAAAAATCGACAGCGGTGATCAATGCTTTATAGTACACAGACACATTTATCAAAAGTAAATTTAACTACTTGTAATTGTCGTCACTTAACACGATAATTAATTATTTCCAGTTCCCAAGTTATATAGTTATACATGTTTTACCACTTAACCACTTAAATTGCACAATATATCCTTACACTGAAAAATGTCACGTGAAGCACATTGATGTCTGTGCTGTATCTCGTTTATTTGACTCAGTCAAATGAATAAATAAACAATTAATCAGTGAAAACATTTAAATAACAATATTAATAAATACATTAAAAAAATACTACATATGTCTATCTAAATCTGTCTATATATCTGTCTGTATATACTATATCTAGTCACCCGTCTCTCTCAAACTTTCGCCAACATCTGCGATTTCGCTAGACTGTCCTGTTGGTTTAAAGTTACTCCCAAGACGAACTGGCGCGTGCGTGTGCATTTTTATTTTAATCAAATACGCGATCAGTATAATTAAATTTCTTACAGGTGCATGTTGATATTTAAACTATTACTGAGAATGTATTTTGAAATCACAAAATTCTCAGGAAATGTATTTGATACAAAATACAAATGTAATGAAAATAAGTATTTTAATTACATGCATTTTCGATATTGCCCAACTATGGCAACAGGTATCTTAATAAATATAAGTTAAGTCACGTAATATCAGTACAAGCTGGGCGAAGGCTGTCTGTGGTCGGGTAGAATGCCATATTACAAAAAATATTCTGTAGGCATTACTAAAATAACGGTGGAGGATGAGCCCTCATTGTATATGAGACTTTCTTTCGTGCACCTCGGAATATCGTTCCATCTTTTCTTAATCTAAAGGCTTCATTAGAACCTTGCTTTGCCTCTGTGGGGAGACCTTTTTTAGGTGCTTCTAAGAATGATGTTTACATGGACTCTATATTCTCTATTTGCAGACTATGTTTTGTGATGTAAGCTATGAAACATGTATTGAAAATTTGACTTTTCAAAACAATATGGTACCGGTATTATAAACCGTAATTTACAAACTGACTTGATCAGAAGGGTTAAAAAAAAAATTAGCTCTTTGCAAAATGTAATTAAATGTTTCTTTATCTTTGAAAATGATGTATCCTTTCTGCTACAGACAAGTCTCCCACATCACCTTGCCTTTTATACAGCCTACTGTCTGACTGCGGCAAATTGACGCCTGCTTTTCAGAGTTCTTAAAATAATCAAGCAAATACGAGGCCCATTATTACAGGCAGATTTAATAAATTCGACAGAATATTTAATAGACCTAATTTGCAAACCCCCCTCCCAATTTTAGCGGTTTCATTCAGAAACGCCCCAGAATTACATATGCATCAAGTGCTAAAGTGCAAGTGCACAGAGAAATTGCACCTGCAAATCACATCTTAATTACAGAGAATTATGTTGTATATATGCTTTCATTTGGCATCAAACCTAACTTGGTTTGGGGGCTCGCTGCCTGGCCGAATGGACGAGGCGGAGACACTCAAAAAGATCAAGCAGGTCTCAACGCTGCGATTAGTATAAAATATAGCCCACTTGAAGGTTTAGCCAACCTTTAACAAATGATCATCAGCACACAGGAGAGGAAAACAAAACCCATTTTTGGGAAATAAACCTTGGCTGATTCGATTGCCCTTCCTCCGGGCAGGCTACTAACACTTAAGAGTACATTTTTGTAAAAGCATTTTTAGGATCCATAATTTGTTCTAATGTAAACTTAGTAAGCACTGAACAACCAACAACCTAACCATTTGACAAGGGAGCCTGGAACTCCATGGCAGGAAGCTACTACGATTCTGAAGGAATGACGGGTGAACTGCTCAGCTGTGAATCCGGACCTGGAAAGAATCTGGCGAAGGTGAAAGAAGAACCAATGGCTGGTGATGATTGTTCCATTTTTGTTAATAAACAGCGGGTCTGAGGGTGATGCACCCTGAGAAACATGGAGATGGACAAGAGAGAAAGGGGTCATATGGGCTAACATGGGAGTTTTATTTATAAATGAAATACAAAGGGTTCCCTAATCTTTGTGGACAGTTTTACTTCTTTTGAGCAGGAAGGAAAAGGTATCAGATGAGGAAATTGCAAGGTCGGAGATACAGGGGTGAATATGGGGGTTGAATTTGAGAGCAATGTAAACTCTGAGCACCTAAGGAACCCAAGAAGGCTAAAAGAAAAGGGCTTTAAATTTGATCTAAAAACTGGGAGGATTAGCTGGAGCAGATGAGAGGCACCAAGAGAGTACATTGATGGTGATAGGTAAGCAAGCAGGGGGAGAAAGAGATTTTGATCTTTGACGCCCTTTCAGGATTAGAGAAATGTGTGAGTTGCCAAGTGTAGAGCTGGGATGCCGAAAATTAGTTTGTAGAAAAACTGGATGCCGGAAATTGAAATATTAATGGAGGAAACTCTCCTAGCACCATTCTTAAGGGACATAACATAGGATGATAGTACAGGCATTGAAAATGAAGGGAACAGAATACAATTGCAAGATGACCAGTATATTTGCAGTGAGCGGGGAGTGATGCTGAGAAGAGTTGTTTCTTGAGCCTGCAGAATTAGGGAATGCAATGGGTGGCTCATATGAATATCATGTCTGAAAAGGGAGGAAACTGAATTGGAAGGAAGTCAGTTTCAGGAGCTAATGCTCTGAATTTCTGCATTTGGAAACAAGAAAGAGAATCGGTGATTACATTCAGTTGGCCAAGAATGTGTTGAACTCTGACAGAACTGATGAGTAACAGGTAACCAAATAATCCTTCTGAATATTATCATTATATGGTGGGAGAATGAACAACCTTTGTTAATTTGGACTGTAGCTGAATTATCTGAGTGGAGAAGAATGGATTTTTTTGGGCCTAGGAAGACCCCCAAAAGGAATGCGGCTACAGCAACAATTTCGTACAATGACGAGGAGTGATCAGGGATAGGAATGCTGAAGAATTCTTCAGGCCATGGAGCAGAAAAACATTTTCCCTTGTAGTATCCCCCAAAGCCGAGAGAGAGAGCTGCATCTGTGAACAGTTGAATGTCTTCGTGCAGCAGGAGACACTGGACGTAAAAGAAAGTAATAAAAAAAAGGATCCATGAGTATGACATCTTTGAGGGAATCAACAGAAGTGATCAAGAGAAGGGAAGAGATGAAAGCTCTTTCTTGAGGAATTATCCTCATTGCATAGTTTAAATGGCCTAGGAGAGACAGAAGATTGCATTTGTAGGAGGGCGACTGGACAGAAAAGTGGAAATAGAAACAATACGTTTGCTCCCCTAGGCTGAGAAAGATTGGGAATCCAGGGTGAAGCTTAAAAACTCGATGGAAGTGAGAGGACCCAAGGTCTTTCCTGATGCTAGTGGGATGCCGAGGTTTGAAAATAATGATATGAGGATCGTTATTTTCTGGGCAGGGAAGCATGGGGAAAATCAAATTGAAGAAAATCATCCAGGAGAGTCAGCACAAAAGGAATGCGGTAGTTATTAAGGAGGATCCAGCACAGTGCTTCTGACAGGGGATTGAATATGAGAGGAGGCCATTCGGCCCATCTTGCTCATTTGGTATTAGTAGCTTAGATCCCAGAATCTCATCAAGCAGCTTCTTGAAGGATCCCAGGGTGTCAGCTTCAACAACATTACTCGGGAGTTGGTTCCAGACCCTCACGATTCTCTGTGTAAAAAAGTGCCTCCTATTTTCTGTTCTGAATGCCCCTTTGTCTAATCTCCATTTATAGATCGCTCACCTGTAGTACAATTATTCAAAGAAAGTGGATTCGAAACTAAATCTACTACGGTGTTTCCCTTGTCTGGGGAAATTAAAATATATATATAGAGAGAATTAAATTCTAAATACTGAAATGTATTATTTTTATCAATAACAGTCGGCGAAATTCAGTGCTCACCCGGCGCAGATATTTGACTCTCCTATTGGTTAAACTTACTGTCAGTACCTGCAACTGAAACAGACATTTGCTGTCCCAACCAGTTAACTTATGATTGCAGTAGTGACACAGGGGTGGTACCGACATAGTGGAAAATTGCAAAGCAGTAAAGGTCATTCACAAAAAGGGAAACAAAATTGAACCAGGTAACTACAGACCAGTAAATGACTTCTTCATATGCAAACTTATGGAAAAAAAAATGTAATTATCCAAAATGGAAAATTACCTGGAGTGACAGGGTACTGGGAGACAACTCATGTGTTTTAGACAAGGGAAGCTATCGTGGCTAACATAAGATTGTGACGAGATTTCCAGAAAGCTTTTGACAACTGTCCAATGCACAAAAGATTAATTCTCAAACTGTCAACAAGACTGCTGTGGTGCTTTTGTTGGAAAACCTCAGAATGGAGTGTGGTAAAGCTTTACAGGCATTTATTTTCCTAATCTACGACCTGCTAGAAATGTGTTCATGACCCATATTTTAAGAATAGCTGCCGCGGGCATGATGGCCTGGCTTTGCAAGCACGAATTTTCCCGCAGGCACCACTTTGAGGACCATTGCTTTAGACGAAGTGTTCTCTTAGGAGGTGTTTCTATATTGGGAGACTACTGTACAGCCTTTTCACAAAAAGTAATATCTTGGACAATCAGTGAATTTTTACACAACCATTGTTACAAGCAGCACGTAACACTGGCATTACATGTCTCGGGACTCTTCCCTCTAAGATCACTCACAACATCTGACACTGTGCTTGCCATGTGCTGTCTCATCATATCACAGGCCTGTTTGACTGAACTTTGTTCAGTGTAATTAATCAGGGTTGTCACAACTAATTCACTAGCATTTATCACATGTACCTGTTGTTAAATCACATTTTTAATAAAACTGTCCTGATGTTTCGTTGCCAGCTAATAACAAGGGACGCCCACAATCTATAGTTTTGAATCTTTTAGTTAGTAGTATTTGTATTACCAAATGGAAATATATCCCTGAATAAGATTAGAGTTTGAAACGTACACAGTATACCGCTAGCCCCCCCCCCCCCCCCCCCAAAATAGAAATATGAGTTTGAAACGTACCACCCCCCCCCCCAAATAGAAAAAAAATACAGAACTGTTTACTTTACCTTTACAAGAAAGGAGAGCTGCATCTTTGCCATAACCCACTATGTTTCAACCTGTGACACCTGATTTGAGAGTAGGTCTGCCAACAGGCTCCAGAATCTCAGGACACTTTAATTACAGTCAGGTTTCGTAACTCACCTCTCTAAACTGCTACGTATTCAGTAAAGTGAGTATGAATTGTGCAAAATGCCACTAAATTAATTGAATTGTTTTACTTAGTTGTTACCAAAAGCACACACAAGCCTGCCAGGGCCATTTCCATCAATCAGACCTATGCAGCAGCTAACTGGCTTTTTGAGTCTCTGAGAAATATTAAACAAATAGAAACTTTACATGCTGTCATAAGGTTAAATGAAAGAATGCAGCTGAGTGCAAAGTTATCTATAACAATGGTGTTGCAATATTTTGACAGATATTGTTTACTGTATAAAAAAAAAAAAAAAAAATCAACCTAGATAACATGTGAATATAGGGCCAACATTGGTCCATTGCTACCATTTGTATTGGCCCAACATCATCATAAGCCAATGTTGGCCCAATGTAATTTTGCTCATCGGCTCAACATTGGGCCACCCACATTAGATCAATGTTGGTGTGTGATGTTGGGCCAACGCTGGTTTATTATGTTGGACCAACTTTGTAATAGTGTTTAAATGTTTCTTTCTACTCATCACTTAATGCATAAAATTCCCCTTGTCATTCCCATTTAATGTCTTAATGTTGTCTTCATTATGCTGTCGACATTCGAAACTAAAAATATTATATTTTGACTATTCTATTTATGTAAATTTATATATATTATATATATATATATATATATACACACACACTATATTGAAACCCATCTCGTTGGCTTCTGTCTGTCGTAGTTTCAGATCTGCGCTGCCTCCCTCCATTTCTATCCCTAGCATATCTTTCACACATTAGCTGCCGTACCAAAGGCATCTTCAGTCACTTGCTTGGTAAAATGATTTATTTTTACAGCTCCTGAAATAATGTACATGTAGACCTTACATATCGGAAGTAATTTGTATTTCATCAGTTCTGCTTTTCATTAATTTTAACTTTTAAATTGTAGGAGACAGAGTGGCAGAGTTTAACAAGCAATACATATATATTGAACTAAAGTGGACAAAGGAGGTCTGATCTTTTTTGGATTGTAGCCACAGTAGGCTTTATCTACCATTAGTCAAAAAAAGGCAAAGTGGACACCAGTTAATCAGCATACTACTTTGACATTTTGATATATATAACCATGTGACAGGTTATGGCTGAGCAGTGACATCCGGCCAGAAGCAGGAGCTGAAAACGCAGGCAAGTACTGCAGAGAAAAGACGAGCTATGTGCACTGTTTATTAAACAACAAGCCGAGGGGTTTAACTAGCTAGTAATTATTCTATTACCCCTCGGCCACAATCTGCACAAGTTTATTAATTATGTGTGACTGCCAGCTAGTTTAACAATGCATTAGCCGACAGCCACACATTACCACAAGGTTTTAAAAACAAACACACAGCTCTCACCGTCATAAATACAATAACAAAAACAACCGACATTTATACAAATACATAATAAACACAAATAAATCATAACACACACACAAAATAAACTGCACAGGGGCAGAGGGGGAGACCCCATTCTAAAAATAAATACTGTGCAGGGCTACTCACCCTGTTACAATTATTTATATATATATATATGTAGGAGTTGCTGTCCAAGTGAAGGAGCTGATGTCCGACAGAGGAGCAGCTACCGTTCCATAAAGGAAGAACTGCTGTCCGGAGGGCTAAAGGAGGAGCTACTGTCCTAATCGCCATTGAGAAGGTGACTGTCTCCACCCCTGGGCAACAGTCCACCGCTTGTGGGTAAGAGCCCTTGACCCATGCTTCCAGACACGACCTTGATGTCTGGACCTCCCATCGCTAGGCAGGGGTCCCATGTCGCAGCATCAGCAGGCACAGTTGTTCTCCCAGACTCCTGTTTCGCTCCCCTTGGTGAACCAGACGTCACTACTTTGTCGCTGAGGCTCTTGCCTCTGCCGACAGCTGCAGCCGCCTGGTCACCAGCCTGCGCTCCAGTCGCCCTGTCGACGCAAGTCGGGTCTCCTGTTGCCGTGTCTCAGTCCCTTGGAGGTGTCGATTGCAACATCATTGACACACAGATGGGCGCTGTGTTTGTTTACATCGAAGCGGGGAGCGTCTGCTCTGCAGGAACTGCTACCACTGGACCCTTTAAACTGTAAGACAGTGCCTGTGAAGGCTCTGCGCAGCCAGGACCATCGGAAAAGCCCAGAGTTGCTGGGAGGCTGGGACTTCGGAAGCAACAGAACAGAAGTAGGTCAGCTTAGGGGATGTGGATCCCAAAACAGTACAGAGAGGGTTACCGTAGAGTAGTAGGTTCCTGGAGCAGGACGTTCCTTGTAGTGGGACTAGCGCTCGTCACCTTGTGTGGCAACCTTTTATTTTTAGCTTTTGTTTTTGTTTTTATTTCTTTATTAAATGTGACACTAGGGCTACCCTCGCTGGTACCCTAGTGTCAGTTTGGTGTTCAAATCTGCTCGCCTGTGCGGCGTATCAACACCAGTGCTCTGTGTCTGTATTTTCCAGTGACTACCCACACATGTAACACATCACCCTGTTACATGTGGTTTTAAGGTCCGTACCACCGATTACTGAGAATTTAGATATCTGAAAGGAAAAAAGTAAACTTTTCAGAAGAAAGATCTGTTTACAGGCGCATGTTAAAAACAATGTCCCTCTGCTCGTACATTTTGGATTCAAAATGACAGTCTAAAATAATGTTCTATATGTAATAACTATAACGTTACTTTTGTCCCACTTCTGTAAATTAAGATATACTCAGTTATGATTCTGGTAGAAAAGTTTTCGATTGCAAAAACATTTAGTTGTTACCCATTCTTGGCTGGTTGGATGTCAGCAGTGTTGTTGTGGAGGGACTCTGCAAGGGGTTAATGGAATTGTAATTGCTGGAGTTTGAAGTACAGGTGGCACAGGTGGAGGTGAGAGTTGAGTTAGCAGTTGTCTATTTGGTTGATTTGGAGACTCCTCCTCAACAGATGATGATGAAGCATACTTCTGGATTGATCTTCAAGATAACAACATAAATTAGATATTCATAATAGTTTTAATTTTGACAATTTTGACAACTTCTTAATTTAGCAAACTGCTGCCATTCATAAAACTTTCAATTAGAGTATGTCATTAAGACAGTTTCCTGGGATTTGTCAATATATATTTACCCCTCACATCGGTAAAACAATTGTTAAATGCCTACTAGAACTTGTCCAGGTTCTTGGAACATCACAGTATTTATAAATTGAAATGTTAGTAAGATAATGGCATGTAGTTAGTTGAACATAATTTCCAGTTAGTTGAACATTGATACTGTACTTAAACATTAACAACTGATTGAGGGTTAATTAAATATTCAATTGCATATCAATTAAATGTTTATTTATGCTTATTTCTGCCTTGCAATAAGTGTGATGAGCAAGCGGCATATCACTGTGTGTGCTGAGAATGTCTGCCGGGGAAGAGAACATATTTAGCTGTCACACTTAAGAATATAAGAAAGTTTACAAGTGAGAGGAGGTCATTTGGCCCATCTTGCTTGTTTGGTTGTTAGTAGCTTATTGATCCCAGAATCTCATCAAGCAGCTTCTTGAAGGATCCCAGGGTGTCGGCTCCAACAACATTACTGGGGAGTTGGTTCCAGACCCTCACGATTCTCTGTGTAAAAAAGTGCCTCTTATTTTCTGTTCTGAATGCCCCTTTGTCTAATCTCCATTTGTGACCCCTGGTCCTTGTTTCTTTTTTCAGGTCGAAAAAGTCCCTTGGGTCGACATTGTCAATACCTTTTAGAATTTTGAATGCTTGAATTAGGTCACCGTGTAGTCTTCTTTGTTCAAGACTGAACAGATTCAATTCTTTTAGCCTGTCTTTATATGACATGCCTTTTAAACCCAGAATAATTCTGGTCGCTCTTCTTTGCACTCTTTCTAGAGCAGCAATATCCTTTTTGTTGTGAATACTGAACACAGTATTCAAGATGAGGTCTTACTAATGCATTGTACAGTTTTAACATTACTTCCCTTGATTTAAATTCAACATTTTTCACAATGTATCCGAGCATCTTGTTGGCCTTTTTTGTAACTTTCCCACATTGTCTAGATGAAGACATTTCTGAGTCAACAAAAACTCCCAGGTCTTTTTCATAGATTCCTTCTTCTATTTCAGTATCTCCCATATGATATTTATAATGCACATTTGTATTTCCTGCGTGCAGTACCTTACATTTTTCTCTATTAAATGTAATTTGCCATGTGCTTACAGAGGGAACGTTTCAAAAGTACTAGCGAGTTGTGAAACCTGGTAGATCCCTAAAAGAGCTACATGGATATGCAAAGCAGTTACAGACTGTTCTGAACTTCTCAAACACCACATATACTGCTCTACTGCTGTGCAGAAGCAGGTTGCGTAGCTTGCCAACATCACTGCCAATTTTGACAGAGTTGTTTCCCATGGAAATAGATAAGCTGACTTGATTGAACTCAATCTCTTTGTATTGCAATGAACATGCAAACTGTAGGCAATGGACCATCATGGTGTTCCTTTTTTAGGAACTCTCTTTTTTGTCCATTTTGTATTGATTTTCCTGTCATTTCTGACAGTCTGCGTACCACCTGCTGGACTGGGTATGATGGCTTTCTCACTATTTTCTTCAGCTGTCCCAGAAAACGGAAATGCAGAAATGTTATCTAAATGCCCAAACATCTTTACGTCATCAGCTAAGTAAAGGACTGAATGTATGTTATATACAACCATTTCCTTCCCACACAGGTTTTAGAAATGTTCAACAAACAAATCCAGTAGTTTCTGTGCATAGTCAGTGTGCTTAGAAGAATGTAAATTCCTACAGAGAACAGCATCCGTCCTGCAGACCTGCATTTGTATTGTACACACACTCTGAACGCAGTCTGTCTACTTCCTAGCTACTGTATCTATAGCAAATAGTGTTTTTTTTTTTTTAAACTCAATCGAAAATAGTGTTAATCAGCAGCTATAGCAACAACTCTATAGTTTTATTCACAAGTTGTAAAACAAATGGATGCAGACTGACATTCATTAACTATTTCAATGGATCACCAGCAACACAGACACAGTATCTGTTCTCTGACAGCAGTTAACTTAAAATGAAATGACAGTTTCAAAACAATAAATATATTGGGGGGGGGGGGGGTGCTGCTTCAAAGTAATGCTGCGCATGCAGGGCAGAGACAATCCCGCCAGCTCACACAATTTAAATTTGAACAACAATAACAAACTAAATGTACAAAATAACAGTATGCTTAAAAAGTGACCTGTGAAACAGATACGGGTTATTAAAACCACATAAATTCAATTTTTAAATGAAAAGATTTCTCGCAACTCATAGAGTTAGCCGAACTGCCTGTCTCTGCAGCCAGCCTTGCTCTGGAGTATCGAGCGGGAGAAGAAGCTTGCTCGCACGTAGTCGCATACTGTATTTGAGTACAGTAGGTCGTTGTTGCTTTGCCAACAGAGACATGCCGACCACAAACCACTGTTGGCCCAATGATGACTGCCGATCATGAATGTGGCCGACGAATCCGACCAAAACCCAACGTTGGCCCAACCTTTCCATGTTATCTGGGAAGCAATACGATTAATCGTTGTTACTCTGGATAGAATCGCCACCATAATTAAACAATAGAATACATTTACTATACCGTACTGCTGAAACAATTCACACTCACTTTACATGTCAATAACATTGCAGTTTAGAGAGGTGAGTTAAAAAACCTGACCTGCCTTAGTGTCCCGAGGTTCTTTAGCCTGTTGACAAACCTATCTGAGAGCTACAGTGCCGTGAAAAAGTATTTGCCCCGTCTGATTTTTTGCATTTTTGCATATTTTTGACACAATGTTATCAGATCATCAACCGAAATCAAATATTAGATAAAAGGGACCCTGAGTGAACAAAAATTTGATACTTATTTCATTTATTTATTAAAAAAAGTTATGCAACACTCAATGCCACTGTGTGAAAAAGTAATCGTCCCCTTAGACTCAATAACTGGTTATGCCACCTTTAGCAGCAATAACTGCAATCAAACACTTCCTGTAGTTATTGTCTCTTACAGCACTGTGTAGGAATTTTGGCCCACTCCTTCATGCAGAACTCAGTGACATTTGTGGGTTTTCGAGCTTAAACTGCTCGTTTCAGGTCCTGCCACAACATCTCAGTGGGGTTTAGGTCTGGACTTTGACTAGGCCATTCCAAAACTTTAAATTTCTTCTTCTTCAACCATTCTGATGTAGACTTCCTTGTGTGTTTTGGATCATTGTCTTGCTGCATGACCCAACTGCGCTTCAGCTTCAGCTCATGGACGGATGGCCTGACATTCTTCTGTAGAATTCTCTGATACAGAGCAGAATTCATGGTTCCTTCAATGATGGCAAGTCGTTCAGGTCCTGATGCAGCAAAGCATCCCCAAATCATGACACTACTACCACCACGCTTGACCGTTGGTATGAGGTTCTTACTGTGGAATGCAGTGTTTGGTTTTCACCAGACATAACGGGGCCCATGTTGGCCAAAAAGTTCCACTTTTGACTCATCTGTCTATAGAACATTGTTCCAGAACTCTTGAGGATTATCCAGGTGCTTTTTGGCAAACTTGAGACAAGCATTCATGTTCTTCTTAGTGAGCAGTGGTTTCTGTCTTGCTACTCTGCCATGACACCCATTTTTGCCCAGTGTCTTTCTGATGATGGAGTCCTGAACACTGATCTTAGCCGAGGGGAGAGAGGCCAGCAGATCCCTGGATGTTGTTATAGTTTTCTTTGTGACTTCCTGGATGATTTTACACCTTGCTCTTGGAGAGATTTTGTCTGGCCAGCCATTCCGGGGAAGATTCACTACTGTCCTAAACTTTCTCCCTTTGGACAATATGGCTCTGACTGTGGTCTGGTGGAGCCTCAGAGCCTTAGAAATGGCTTTGTAACCCTTTCCAGACTGATAGGTATCAACAACTTTTTTCTGGAGGTCTTTAGGAATTTCTTTTGATCGTGGCATGATGTGCCTCTAGAACCTGTGTGCTGACAGCTTCACTTGATGGTAAGGGCCAAAGTTAGTCAGATTTATATTGGGCAGGGCCGGCGCAAATCAGGCCTGATTGTTCATCAAAGTATTCAAACAGCTGACTCTAACTAACCCTTTAACTGGGTTGAGTTAACTAGGGGGGTGTCACAGAGACGGCCGAAGTGGGCGGCGTCAGAACCAGGAAAAGGAATGAAATACACAAAACACAGGACGGATGAAATGAAATGATGATGGCGCTGGCTGGCGCCGGTTTATTGTAAAATAAAAGGTTTAAACAAACATGAAAACACAGGACACGGCACTTCGCGCCAAAATAAACAGACAAACAAAACGAATAGACACGGACAAAACACAGAGTGGACGAACGCTACACAAACAATTGAAATCTATATTTACACTTATCTATCTCTATCTCTATCTCTATCTCTATCTCTATCTCTATCTCTCTCCCGTTCTCCACTCTCGAACACCCAACCGCGAGTATGTGACAACGTGCATCTATATATACTGTTGTGCTGGGATTCAATTACCAATTAATTATTCACTTGAATCCCAGCACGTGAATTAAAAAGTGCAATTCCCCGTGCTCACATATTACTACATTTTACTTGCACGTGAAGTGCTGTGCAATCCTCGTGCCTAAATACACATATACATTTTTAAACATTTGTGTTACACAGACCTGTTTATATCCCGTGTACCAATGTCTATACACCAACATTTAAACACACCACACGCAACACATAACAGATAATATACACAGGGGCAGGCACTTTGTCACAGGGGGCAATAACTTTTTCACACCTGAAGATTGCATGTTTGATTACCTTGCACACCAAACAAATGAAAGAAGCACCAAACTTTGGTGTCATTTTTTTTCTCAGACTCCCTCTATATACTACTACAACCCACAAAAAGATCTGACCAAATTCAAAGTGAAAAATGTGCAAAACTGCAGAAAATCAGACAGGGGGAAAATACTTTTTCACAGCACTGTATAAGGAAACATTATCGTGATGAGTGACCTGAATCTCCTTGCAAAATAAAACTTGCGCTGATTAAATGCACTGTGTGTGTAACACATATCAAATAGACTACGAAACAGTTTAAAAAATATTTCAATAAAACACATTAAAAAAAAATATTCCCAAATAAATAGACTTGTATTGGCACATTACAATAACGTAATTTAATTTACTAAAGCCTATTGTTCAACAACGTCTTGCACAGATGATTGTAAAGTTCCAAAAAATATATATTTCTGTGCAACGATTTTTTTTATCGCAATATGATCTCTAGACAAAAGTCTACAACAGTTTGCCGTTACTATATATTACAGGTTTACTGCATAACTTTAATCAATGAAAATTGAAATGTGAATGTGCTGTTGTATTCTGGGGTATGTTTGCATTCAGCAGCTGCGTGACTGTTTAGTGCATGCGCCATCAGTAATTTTGGGAGTTGAGAGCTGCGACAGAGTTCATCAAACATGTTCTTGTTATTAAATACAAAAGTTAAGTTCAGTACCAGATTCGTGTCTTTTATTTAAAGAACTGCATATATTGGAGGGATGTATTAAAATGGATGTGCGTCTGGGCTGATATAGGATTCGGATTCGGTTCAGAATCCTAAGTATTTGGCCGAATCTGAACTCTGCTCAAAAAGTTAGTATTCAGGCCGAATCTGAAACAGAATCCTGGATTCGGTGCATCCCTACCTACTAGTTCTCTCTTTTTTCTTCGACTGTGGTGTTATTGCAAAATAGTAAATATAGCAGCAAAACTAGCAACCTTGTTTATGGCATATTAATAAAATTAAATATGTAGGAGAGACAGGTTCAACATTATGCAAATACATACAGAATCACCTATCAAACATAAGAAATTCATAAGTAAATGAACCAGTGGTTTAGTACTTTACAAAGAACAAGCATAATATGAATGACCTAAAATTCATAGTTTTAGAAAAAATTTAATTAGACAATGTACAATATAGAAGACTAAAAGAAAATACATGGATAAATAAACTCAGCACCATGATGCCTGAAGGTTTAAATAGAAAGGAATAATAGATCATTACATCATCAACTACAGTATGTGGTGAATGACATCCCAATCACAGTAATGCATTTAAATAGAAATAAATGATTATAGTTGCCATGACATCCAAAGCCTGTAAGTACCTTCGCTGTTTCTTTTCAAACACATTTTCCCTTGACAAAGATATGTAAACATACCAATATTTTGGGAAGTTGGCTCTTTTGAGCAAAACCTACATTAGTGATAGTGCCACTTTAGTAGGGTTGAATTGGGTGCTCAATGTTAAACCTCTACTTTGTACTTTTAATAACTTTGGCAGAGTTTTTCAGAATTGCCCAATGCCCACAAATTTGCAAAGCGTGGAGAGTTCCCTTTCAATTCAAGATGACCACCACTACATTAGGTATGGGATACTCCTGCCCTTGGGGAAGGTATTACTGAGCTCTCTATACCAGAGCTGCCGACAGGCCCCTTCCTGGGATGACGCACTCGGTCTCGCCCACCAAGGGAATAAAACCGTCATCCAAAGGAAGATCCTCCTCTTTTTCCCTCTCAAGATGATACGGTAAGACCTCTGTGTTGAGCTGAGCGTGTTGATAGAAAAGAGCTTCGAGTTGATTCGAGTCGGTTGTATTTCCCTTGCATTCATGCTGAAAGCTGGCTTGCCGCTTTCCTGGAATCAACGATTTAAAAAAGACAGAGCCTTTTTTTGCCTGTCTGTCTTTCAGCAGCCTCCCTACTTGAGTGGTAGGCTGCTTTTTAAAGGTGTCTGTCGTATGTGAGTGACTGCCTGTACAGTCATCCGCGAATGATTGTCTATTCTTCCTGAGAGTACACGTGTCCTCCTCGGGGCTAGGCTTTGCTGCATCCGCACTGTCGAGTGAGTTGGACCTTGTAAACAAACAGTGTACTTGCTGTTCCTTTACTATCTTTCTACTGTGTTTTACTGTCCACTTAAACTCACCCACCGTGGCTTTGGCCCCACATACCACCCTGGTACATGCTACGTGGTGAGCAGGTGTGTGTGTTGACACGCGGTTAGGGTAAACACATTGCAAAGCAGCCTCCCTGGTGCTGCGGTACCACAGTGCACACATAACCATTATATTTTTATCTCGGTGCTTAGTGTTACCGGCACACGATGTCCAGTGCCTCAGCGGTAGGACACAATAGCGCTGCACGGTACACGGTGCTCGGTACGCACAATGCTTAGTACCTCTACCACACTGGTGTGGTGCTGCACGGTACATTATGCACACAGTGCACGGCACTCAGTGTGCACGGCCCTTGGGACACACTATCCATAGCGGCCTTGGGGGATGGAGCAAGTGGGTGAGACCCTTGTTGAGGAATAGCCTGGCTTTGAGAGTGCCTCAGAAGCCGGCACCAACCCCTTGTCCAGCTCGGTTTCGGCACTCATGGGACGTGCTGCAGCTTTTGCAGGTCCTCTGGACACCAACAGCAGAACCATGCTGGTCTGTTTTCTGGACACAGGCGTTGGCTCCTCGCCCTCAGAGGTTCCCGGCTTTCTCAGACTTCATAGAGGAAGTACGATCCTCCTGGGATCGCCCAGCTTCGGGCCCTAGCGTACTTAAACAGGCCATACCGCTTGGCTCCTTGGAAGGCGCAGATAAACTTGGCCTGGTGGGGTTCCCCCCCGGTAGACTCCACCATCGAGGCCCTAGTTAAGGTCCTGGCAGTGGGTAGTCTTGCTAGAGAGCCGGCGTGCCCAAACCCTCAATGCAGGGTGTCGGAAACGCACTTAAAGTGAGAGGTGTACTGTGCGAGGCCCCACTCCTCAAGCCTGTGGCCATATATATAGGGGCGGGATACTCTGCCACATATGCCCCACCCCACCCCACTTGTGTGCAGCACACATGGCCTTAAAAGTCCATCTCCTCGCTTAGTCCCCAAAGTTCTGCTTCACAGTCCCGTCCCAGGAACAGGGCAACAATGGGCCAAGAGTGGTGGCCATGGTGGGAGGTCCTCCTCCCACCTCAACAACTGTAGCCGACCGTACACAGGCCGGCTCCTCTGGCCAAGGCAATCCTGGCCGCCGCCCAGCTGTCTGTGGGGGTGATCTCCTGACTACCCCCCTTCTCTGTAGCTGGCCGCTCCCTCTTGTGGGGTTCCAGCCACCAGATTCCCTACAGCGAAAGTGCTGAGGAAAGGTGGTCTCCTGATATTTCCCCCCTTCTTCATAGCCGGCACCTCCTCCTTGTTGGGCTCCAGCCATAGTCTCTCCTCTGACACTCCACGCAGAAAGCTGCAGGCTTTTATAGAGGTGACCACCTCCTTCCTAATTAGCAACAATTAATCAATGAATTAACTCGGGACATGGTCACCTTCTGCACGAGGTTTTTATGAAGGGATTTAACAACAGGCTTCATCCATCCTCACAAAACACAAATATATATATATATATATTACAAATAATACTAACCAAAATAATAACAAAACAAACAATTGTTATACAATGTTGTGTTTATTGTTTTGTACGTATATATATATATATATATATATATATATTAGAGATATATATATATATATATATATATATATATAATATATTAAATATAATGCAGGACACTCCGCCACAAGGCATAAGGAGATATTACAAAAATCACACCGGGAATGCGAGGTGTCCTGTCAGTTGGCTGCGTTGCTCCCTCCCCGTGCCTCTCTGAACTATTCGAAGCCTGTAAGTAAGTAGTCCCAGGCCCCAACAGACTCTGCTAGGAGTGACCCTAAGGGAGAGTCGACCTACAGGGCAATCAAAATGGCATGGGGTAGGTCGAGCTCCCCAGACTCTAACTATCACCAGTACAGTCCCAGTCCCCACAGCTCTGCTAAGTGACCTAAGGTGTCGCCTACAGGGAACATCAACAGGTAACCGAGCCCAACTGGCAGGCAGAGGGAACGCAGATCATGGTAAAAGTCCACAAACCAGCATCAAAGGATGAGTTTTCAGGGCCAGCGCCCAGATTGCCCAGCCCCAGCCTCAGCAGCCCGAGCAGGGCCCCTGAAGGCTGGTCTTCTCAGACCCCTTTATCGGCACAACAGCTGCAGTACTGGCGCATTTGTTCCCAGTCACGAGAGGGAGCATTGGCCCAGAAGGTGGTTCTGACAGAGCATCTAGCCAGGCTGGGCCTCACCATAAACGATGCAGAGTCGGCTTACACCAGGGCAGAGCACCACATACCTGGGGCTCCAGCTGGACTACGATGCGCGCATGCCTGTCGGACTAGAGTTGCAACTATCCAGGGTTGTCTTTCTCTGCTTCGCATGTGTCCGCTACAAGCGTGGCTCAATGCGTTTCACCTCAATGCCAAACACGACAGACACCGTCGGTTGACTGTGTGTTAAGCGTGCTCAGCAGCCCTGTGCTGGTGGAGGGTTCCCTGAACCGCCAAGTGGTGACAACAGACACTTCCAACCTGGGTTCGGGAAAGGTCTTGAAAGGCAGAGGAGTAAACGGATCCTGGTCGGACCGCTGAACATCCCTGCACATAAACATGCTGGAGTTGCAAGTATAAATAAATAAATACTCTATTTATTAATATATACGCTAGGAGTATACTATTAAACTCAGGGGAGATGTTCAAGGAAGACCGAAATGTTTTAAACTCCTGTAGTGATTTTGTTCGTGCACTGGGCGGGCTATATGTCCAGACAACTTTCTAATATTCAAGAAAAGACAGACTCATTTAATTTGAATTTTTAAGAATCAGGGCAGTGTTAGTACTCTTTTGGTTTATTAAATGCTTTAAAAATTGATTAATTGATTGCGCAGACCACCATAAATCCCAAGTAAAACGCAGTCTGGGCAATCCAGTGCTTTACAGGTTTAACAGCATTAGTACTTCAGTATAGTAATACGAATATGGTTATTATATACAGTGGCTCTCAAAAGTATTCAACCCCCTTGGACTTTTCCACATTTTATTGTGTTACAACATGGAATCAAAATGGATTTAATTAGGAGTTTTTAACACTGATCAACACAAAATAGTCCATAATGTTAAAGTGAAAAATAAAATCTACAAATTGTTCTAAATTAATTACAAATATAAAACAGAAAATAATTGCTTGTATAAGTATTCACCCCCTTTGCTATGACACACCTAAATAAGCTCTGGTGCAACCAAGAAGTCATAATTAGTTGAATGGAGTCCTCCTGTGTGCAATTAAGGTGTTTCACATGATTTCAGGTTAAATACACCTGTCTCTGGGAGGTCCCAAGGTTGGTTAGTACATTTCCTAACAAAAACTACATCATGAAGACAAAGGAACATTCAAAGCAAATCCAGAATAAGATTCTTCAAAAGCACCAATCAGGGGTAGGATATAAGCACATTTCATATTGAATATCCCCCGGAGCACAGTAAAGTCCATTATTAAGAAACGGAGAGAATATGGCACAACTGTGAATCTGTCTAGAACAGTCCGTCCTCAAAAACTGAGTATCCGGGCGAGAAGGGCACTAGTCAGGGAGGCCATCAAGAGGCCTATGGCAACTCTAAAGGAGTTACAGTCTTCCACGGCTGAGATGGGAGACACTGCATATGGCAACAATAGCCAGGGTGCTTTACAAAACTGAAAGCCATTGTTGAAAATACGCACATCAAATCTCGGATAGACTTTGCCAGAAGGCATGTGGGAGACTCTGAGACCAAGTGGAGGAAGATTCTATGGTCTGATGAGATCAAAATAGAGCTTTTTGGCCTCAAAGCTAAGCAATATGTTTGGTGCAAGCCTAACACCACACATCATCCTGAGAACACCATCCCTACCGTGAAGGGCCTGGAAAGCTTGTGAAGACAGAGAGCAAAATGGATGCAGCAAAGTACAGAGAAATCCTGGAGGAAAACCTGCTGAAGTCTGCAAGAGACCTGGGACTTGGGAGAAGATTCATCTTCCAGCAGGGCAATGACCCCAAACATACAGCCAAAGCCACTCTGGAGTGGCTTAAAAACAAAAAGGTCACTGTCCTGCAATAGTCCAGTCAAAGCCCAGCCCTCAATCCAATTGAGAATATGTGGAAAGAGTTGAAAATTGCTGTTCACCAAAGGTCCCCATCCAACTTGACGGAGTTTGAGCAATTTTGCAAAGAAAAATAGGTAAAAATTGTAGTGTCCAGATGTGCAAAGCTGGTAGAGACTTATCCAAATAGACAATTGCTGCCAAAGGTGCCTCTACCAAATATTGATTCAAGGGGGTGAATACTTATGCAATCAATTATTTTCTGTTTTGTATTTGTAATTAATTTAGAACAATTTGTAGATTTTATTTTTCACTTTGACATTATGGACTTTATTTATGTTGATCAGTGGCAAAAACTAATTAAATCAATTTTGATTCCATGTTGTAACACAATAAAATGTGAAAAAGTCCAAGGGGGGTGAATACTTTTGAAAGCCACTGTATTTAGCTATCAGACTATGCATGCATAATGCTAAAAATTGGCATTGCTAAATTCTAGAATAACATTTTATATATATATATATATATATATATATATATATATATATATATATATATATATATATATATATATATATATATATATATATATATACACACACACACACACACACACACATACACACTGAGTGTACAAAACATTAGGAACACCTGCTCTTTCCATGAAATAGACTGATGAGGTGAATCCAGGTGAAAGCTATGATCCCTTATTGATGTAACCTGTTAAATCCACAATCAGTGTAGATGAAGGGGAGACAGCTTAAAGAAGGATTTTTAAGCCTTGACACAACTGAGACATGGATTGTGTATGTGTGCCATTCAGAGGGTAAATGGGCAAGACAAAAGATTTAAGTGCCTTTGAACGGGGTATGGTAGTTAGTGCCAGGCACGCCGGTTTGACTGTGACAAGAACTGCATCGCTGTTGGGTTTTTCACGCTCAACAGTTTACTGTGTGTATCAAGGATGGTCTACCACCCAAAGGACATCCAGCCAACGGCAGGCCAGTGGTCAAAAATGGATCATTGATGAAAGAGGCCAAAGGAGGCTGATACGAACTGTGCAGAGCAACAGACAGGCGACAGTTAGTCAACTGACAGTCCAGTACAACATTGGTGCCGAAAGACCCATAAAAGAATGCACAACTCGTCGTACCTTCACACAAATGGGGTATGGCGGCCGACGACCTAACAGAGTTCCACTTCTTTCAGCAAAACACAAGAAACTGCAGTTGCAGTGGGCTAAGCAACGAAAACACTGGACACTGGAGGATTGGAAAAACATTGCCTGGTCTGATGAATCCCGGTTCCTGCTATTTCACACTGATGGGAGGACTAGGGACATGCTGCGTGTCAACATTGCAGGCTGCTGGTGGTGGTGTGATGGTGTGGGGTATGTTTTCATGGCACACATTGGGCCCCTTGATAAAAGTGGAGCAACGTTTGAATGCCACAGGATATCTGAACATCATTGCCAATCAGGTGCATCTCTTCCTGGCAGCAGTGTATCCATCTGCTAATGGATTTTTTTCAGCAGGATAATGCCCCATGCCACAAGGCTAGGATTGTCCAGGAATGGTTCCATGAACATGACAGTGAATTCAGCTTACTGCAGTGGCCTGTCCAGTCACCATATCTCAATCCAATTGAGCATCTGTGGAATGAGATGCAACAAGCTATTCGGAGTAGAGATCCACTACCAGCCAACTTGACACAACTGTGGGCATTGGAGTCAATATGGGCCAGCATCCCTGTGGAACACTTTCGACACCTTGTCGAGTTCATGCCCCGACGAATTGAGACTGTTCTGAGGGCAAAAGTGGGTGCAACTCAATATTAGGAAGGTGTTCCTAATGTTTTGTACACTCAGTGTGCATGTATGTGTGTGTGTGTATATAATATATATATATATATATATATATATATATATATATATATATATATATATATATATATATATATCACTCTCTTAAGACTAAAACATAATTTCTATACCCTCTAGCAATGCATCAATATAAAACAGATATTAAATTCAAAGATATGTTTACCTTCCAGTATATGGAAGTGTAGTGTAGGATATATTGAAAAATAAGAACTGTCTTCAAAAGGCAGAGACTTGACATCGATCAAACAGCAATCATTTTTTCAGAGATTTTTAGAGCATGGATCACATAACTTTTAGTTTGCAAGTTGAGCGTTATCAAATGGGGTCTTGCTCTGGGCTTATATAGGATTTTGCCTCCATTGAATACATCAGAAGTCCCAAGTAAATCTTATCATCACTCGGCCTTGACATTTCTTCTCTTTGAGTTAAGGATCTGGTCAACTCATTTTTCAAAACTGATTGGATATAACTTCTTACCAAAAATATTAGAACATGATTTCATCAATGTCTTTTTCCAACTCCTCCTTTTTCTAAAAAGTCAGGTAAACCAAAGTTCACAGGGTCCTTGCTACCAAAATACAATACAAGTATATGTGTATATATGGGAGATGTTTTTAATATGTAACAAGCTCTATTTGATTATATTAAGCTGGGTCAAAAATATATGTCTCTTATTAGGTTACCTTTTCAGTGTGTTGTTAATTGTACATTATAAGATGTATTTCTAATTAATTTACTTCAGTATCCTAGAAATTGTAATATAATTTTACTCCATTGATAAAGATTTTAAGTTTTCAATGGAAGGTCCAGTTATTTATATCTAAATACAGGCTGGCATTAATACACCAGAATGCCGTAGTGCTACAGTGAGACTATGTCTCACCTTCTTCACTGTTCATACAAAATCCAGTCAAAGCAGGTTTTAAAGACAACCTTTGGTTTTTGCCAATTTTAGGATTGATTAATATGAAACACTATCATCACAAGCATTTTTCAATACTCATTATTTCAAACCAATATCTAACTTAACGTATTAACATGTCCTACGCTTCCCATTCCCATCTCTTCCTGACAGGTTCTAATTAATTTCTGTTATATACAGAAAATGATTCATATAAACAACTATATTCTTTTATCCGAAAGGTATTTTCGTTCATTAATATTAACGAGATCGCTCATTTTAGATAGGACCTTTGCTGTTAAATCGCTGACCATCAAAAATCCTCACTTCATCAGCCAAAACCAGTGAGTCATCTTCAACACTGCCTGTACTACAATCAGGTGAGAACGAGGTTACATTCCTTTAGTAAGTTTACTGTTAGAGTTACATTTTATACTTTAAATTATTTTATAACATGTAGTTCTAATTCAGATATGTCAATATAGCAATCTCATATAAACTGCAATTCTATTTTACTTCACTAACATACACAGAAGGCAAAAGGCTAATTTTTAATTATTAATATTAATTGAATATTTAAACTTAAAACTGCGTGTACATTTACTTAATGATGTTATTACATTAGGTTTTTTATTTATTTAAATACTTTATTTTTTTCTTAGTATTGTCAAACCAAGTTTGATTTCTTCTAGCATATTAACTGCGTTCCATAGATTGTGCCATTCTGCTCTCGGTGGATTAAAATGTTGTGAGACTGTGTCCAATTAAAAAAGAGGCTTTTGCCTGATAAGGGAGGTTTGGAACTTTCACAGGCCAGTGACTTTCAGTGCAATGAACTTCTTCTCACAGGCCTTACACAGATCTGCTAATAATATTCTAGTGGTTGTATATTCTTTAAAACACATTACAGTTATTACAATATTTGTTGCAGTTTCACAAATGTTCAATTTGTTTCCCAAACATCAGCCTGCTTCCAGTAGCTGTGACAGTCTAGGGTCAGTTTCTGCTCTCAGTGAGTCAGTTTCTGCTCACAGGTGTGGGTGACAGTCTTTAAAAGCCTGATACCTGCAAAAACTTAAATCTTGTTCGCTGGGCTCCTATTTCTACATTCTCATTCCCATTGTCAGTGGGCAAACACATTTTAACTGAATCTGGGTCCATCAAAGAACCGCACACCCTTGCAACCAAGGCCTTTCATGCAAAAGGATCTAATGAATTATAGCAGAAAAGGGATGTGCCAGAACAGTCTGTGACACCTTGCTCTCCACCATTTCCTCCCAGTGCTGAGCGGTACACATGTGCTGATCTGGACGGACAGCACAACAGTGGTGGTGTATGTCAACCACCAGGAAGGCATACGGTCCCTGGGGTTGCATTGCATAGCTTTCAAGCTATTGATATGGGCTCAGAGGAACCTGCTGTCCGTATGGGCCACTTCGTTTGGATCTCCTCAGTCACGTGAGAGGCACTCTTTGGTACCCGGAACCGGTCAGCTTCCAGCTATGGGTCTGGCACCTGAAAGAGACCACTGGCTAACCCTAGGGCTATTGGACGCGGTTGTGGGTACGATGCAGAGAGGTAGGGCGGACTCCACTAGGTCTTTATATACCTATAAGTGGAAGTATTTTCGAGCTTGGTGTCTGGCTGGGAACCATGACCCCATCACTCATTCTATACCAGTCATCTTGCAGTTTCTGCAAGAACTGCTTGATGCTGGAAGGTCACCTTCCACCTTGAAGGTGTTTTTAGTGGCTATCTCTACTTGCCATGCCCCCATAGATTCTATGTCTCAGAGTGCACATTTTTTGGCTTACCCAAGGAGCCTTAACTCTTTGCAGTCCATTTATTCAGCACATGTCAGACGCGTCGGGTCCAATTTATTTTCACATGCGCTGTTTATTTTACCCTCTCTGTTTTAAAAAAAAAAAGAAAAATCACAGAAAAACAGGTTTAAAAGGCACTGCATCGCAAAAGGACACGCAGTACTGCATCTCCAGCCAAGCCCCACCCCTTGTTTGCTGTATTTTTCACATACCTCTTCATAGTCGTGCATATTGATAAATCTCTCCTGATTTTATTTTATATTACCCGATATAAACGGGTCTGTGTAACACGAGTGTTTAAAATGTGTATTTGTATTTAGGCACGAGGATTGCACAGCACTTCACGTGCAAGTAAAAAGTAATAATATGTGAGCAAGGGGAATTGCACTTTATTAATTCACGTGCAGTTGTACCGAGACTCCAATTGAATGATTGAGCAATTGAGTCTTAGTACAGCTGCATAAAAGCAACATGTTTTCACCCACTCGCGGTTGGGTGTTCGGTGAGTTCCCCCAAACTCCACCTCTCTTGTTCTGTTTATTTTCCTGTTTCTGGTCTGACACCACCCACTCCGGTCGTTTTTGTGACACTGAC